>NC_134878.1:12723139-12733139 GCF_041734735.1 Babylonia areolata | reverse complement strand
GCTGGTCAGGCATCTGCTTTACCAGATGTGGTGTAGCGTATATGGATTTGACTGAACGCAGTGGCGCCTGCTTGAGCTACTGATACTGATACTGATACTGATACTTACAACCCATCCATTCCGGAGCACATAGCTCGTCTTGCTGTGGCCTGTCGAATACACACTCATTATCCGTGCAAGTTGAAGAAACGTATATCCTACACGTGTAGTATTTTGTGTCTTATTTCATGGCAGTGATGGGGTATTGTCAATGCAAAACACAAATATCGAGGCGATAGATGCGAATATCATTTTTTTTTTTTTTTGTCGCCTTCTTTGTTTGAAACATAACTTACGCATTGCGTCATTTACCGCGGCGCGTGCGCGCACAGACAGGGAGACAGACACACACATACACGTGCGCGCACGCGCGCGCACACACACACACACACACACACACACACGTACACACACACACGCACACACACACACACGCGCGCGCACACACACACACACACACACACACGTACACACACACACACACACAGACACACACACAGAGATACACACACACACACACACACACACACACACACACTCACACTCACACAAACACAATTACACACAATCACACACGAAACAGACAGACAGACAGAACAGGCAGATAGGAAGAGAAAAGTCAGAGACAAGCAAGACAGACAGAGGCGGAGACAAAAGAAATACTGAGACAAAGACAAGACTCCACGCTGAAAGGTCAGATCTCACATGCGGAAGAAACCGTACACCCTCGTCAAGTCTCGTTTACTGTATGGATATTCCCCGCCAGCCAGAACTGAAGCCCTGAAACAGAATGGAAACAGCCTCGCCATCAGGAGCCGCTGTTATCATTCCCCAATTCCTCCAGTGATGTTCCTTAGGTTTGGAACCTCGTCTGAATCCTCATGTGTGCTTTCTCGGCTGGTGTGTCCTGCTGTCTTTTGTGTATTATTCATTACGAGGAGATAGAGAATTGGGGTAGAGGGGAAAGGAGAGGAGATAGAGAGGGAGGGAGGGAGGAGGAGACGGGGGCAGGCAATGAGAGAGAGAGAGAGAGAGAGAGAGAGAGAACTCAGAACTCAGAACTGTTTTAATGTCAATAGCTTATCAGCCCTAATGACATGGGGGTACAATCAAAACAACAAAATAGTTCTAAAAAAAAGATGAAACGACTATTCAAAACATACCATTTTTGAACGTCTATTCAAAACATACCATTTTTGAAATCCATTGATAAGGCATCTACATAATTTCGACCATCCAGTTTATGAAGTCAGTTTCTTAAAGAACAACAGTGAGTGATGTTTTTTCTTCGAAAATTATATGCTTCGGCAGTATACTTTGCCAGAGACTGGATTGAATTTTCTTGATGTATGTTAAGTACACTGCACAGATCTTCATTCTTTGCAGAACATGTTTTAAAGACAGTACATTTTTCACGAATATCAGCGTACGCTTTGCAATGAAACAAGAAATGTAACTCATCCTCCTTTATAAAACCGCACATCGGACAAGAGGAGAGCATGGATGGGTTAGTTTGAAACCAATACTTATGAGCATATAATCCAAGAGAGAGAGAGAGAGAGAGAGAGTCCGCTGCCTTTGGTCAGTGAAGTTCTCAGCAGTCCCTGTGGTTGGAGCTCAGCTGTGTGAACTGATGATGAGGTGGTGGTGGTGGCTTAAGCAGGTTTGTCGGTGCTGCGAGAGGGAGACGACAAACAATGTGCCGATATGCTGATTAGATCTTTGATCTAGAGTAGAGACTTAGCGGTCACCACCTTTGGATGTTCCTCTTCCCCCCCTCCGTACCCCCACACACTCACACACACACACACACACACACACACACACACGCATACACACACACACACTTGCGGTGGGTGACGGCACCGTGGTGTCTGGGCCAGGGAGAAATTTGTTAAATCTATCTTGAATCAAGCTTACCCAGATGTTGTATCTGCCCCTCCCCCCTCCCCTCTTTTTCTCCTCCCTCCTCTCTGTGGAGGTGAAAGCAGGGATGGAGGATGACAGACAGAACAGCTAACACTGAATGATTTGTAACGACTGGCCAACAGCCCCCTACTATGACAAATACGAACAAGGTACATTATTTTCATAAAGTTCGACTGCACGATATACTATCAGATGTGGATGATGAAGACCAATACTAACTCTATACCTAATTCCTACCAAACCATGTCTGTTGCCTGGAAGATTCCCAGTCCTTACCCTCAGCATGTATACCCACATCTTCACAGTCACAACCCATTTCAAATAATCATTGTACGCACATAGAGACTTCTCATTTCTGTATAAAGAATTTTGTCAAACTGGACGCCAAGCTCATCAGCAAAGGACATATATAACTTTGAATACAAGGCTCGGGAGAGAGAGAGAGAGAGAGAGAGAGAGAGAGAGAGACAGACAGACAGACAGACAGACAGACAGACATATAACCTAGAGCCAATAGAGGCCTCTTTTACATAATTTGGAGGCAATTACATCGTTGCGGCTTTTTTGTCCCCGGAAATCGAACCTTGCAGTCGTCAGAGCTTAGCAGAGCAGCAGACAGTCGTCGATCTGTGCATCACGTCAAGGCGACAACAGCGACGACGATCAACACATACCGCTGCTGCTGTCACCCATGGCATTCTCCAGCGTGGTTTTGACGAAAGGCCACACACCCCTTGTGGAAACTTGAACATGGTATTGTTGCAGGGCGGAGGGTTTTCCGAGGGCTGTTAGCATCGTGTCTCTGTGCAGTTTTCTGTCAGATACTTGTGTTTCGTGTTTGGATATGCTGACGTTCGGGGGTGAGTTGCATGTTCTAGTTGTTATCTTTTCATTTGTTTTGTCGTATTGCGACCTCCTCCTTCCTTTCTCCATTTGTTTTGTGGTTTCTTTTTGTGAAATCTAATTTTCTGTGTGAAATGTGTGATGCTTCTTCTGTTGGGAAGAGTGCACCATTAATGTGTAGCCGCACACAGGGGTTGGGTTTTTTTTCCCCCCAGTTCTCTTGTGTAATGTCCTTTTTTTTTTCAAATCAATAACATTTAATTTTCCAGCAAAAATTGTAGACAGGGTTGTAGACTTCGTTGACATACTATGCACGGAGCTTCATGTTATTGACACACCTTCAAGAAATGGGAACTATTTATTGCTCAGCAGATGAACAGGAGAGGGTGGAGTGGGAAGGGAATCCTGTGTGAGCAAAGCCCTTTCCGTTTGGTACTAGGACATGCGACGCCCCGTTTCCTAGACCGACCTGACCATGTGATGGATATGGAGAGGACGTTCCTCAGGGAGGATACTGACGTCTTGTCTCTCACACAGTGCTCTGCTTTTAGCGAGGTTCCGTCGCGTGTGCGTGGTCCATGTTTGTTTCTGGTTGTCTCTTCCTTAATTCATGTTGTTGACAAGTTAAAGACGCTTGGTAACGGGGAGTTTCCTTGTTGTTTTGCTTTCCTGCTTTCTCTCGGTGTGTGTGTGTGTGTGTGTGTGTGTGTGTGTGTGTCTGTCTCTGTCTCTGTCTCTGCCCCCCCCCTCTCTCTCTCTCTGTCTCCCCCCTCTCTCTTCTTCTCTCACTCACTGACTCTCGCAAGCTGCACAGTCGACTATCCCCTAGTCTCATCATGCATAATTGAGGTGAATCTCACCTAGTGCTAATGGATCGACAAAGCAAAGTTCTTGCCGGAGGGCAGCGGGACTCCTATTCATTCCGGCCGGAGATAATTGGCCTGATCCTCTTTACATCTGTGTCCTCACTAGTGGGCCGACAGTCTACTGCATGTCCTGTTTCACCTCACTATGTCTTGCTGGTGGCGAGATTCCTTTTGACACAGTTGGTCTTTGTTTTTTTGGGGGGAACGGGGGGGGGGGGATGCTGCTAAGTTGTCAGTCCTGTCTGGTAACCGTCTTTTTTGCCATACCGGAGGACATCACTCACAGGATAAGATGTCTATCGAGGGATATATATATATATATTTTACATTGCATTACCTGTCAATCTATCTGTCTGTCTATCAGTCTGTCTGCCTGTCTGTACGTCCGTCATCCAAGTATCTAACTATTCATTTGTCTGTTACATATGTGTATTAATATGTCTGTCTGTACGTATGCGTGACCATATACACGTCTGTCTATTGATATCAAAGGACATCTGATTCAATTTATTTTCTGAATAACTGTTTATCTGGCTGCCGTTCTAGCTGTCTGCCTGTCCGCCTGCACACCCCCACCCCCTCTATCTCTTTCCTCCCCCACCCCCACCCCTCTCTTTCTACCCTTCCTTCCTGCTGAACCTGATGTTGATGCTGAATTACCTCAGGCACCAACTATCCACACAGCCCCAGCAGTTTTCTCAACCGGCTGTTATCATTCCTTGATTAGAACCGTAGCTGATGATGTCATTGCAGTTTCTGTCGATCACCCAATCAGGTGGCTGCATTCACGTGCTATTCCGTCAGTCAGTCAGTCAGTCAGTCAAGGCAGATGGCAATACTCAACGGTAGGCTATCGAGAATCCCCAAAACAGACTAGGAAAGTCGTTCAGATTCATCGCTTTTCCTCCTTGAACAGAAAATGTGTGGGTTGAAGCCCACAAAGCAGTGCATGGAAACGGAAAAGTGGGAAGTCGTGTGTGTGTTTCTCTCTCTCTCTCTCCCTCCCTGTGTGTGTGTGTGTGTGTGTGTGTGCGTGCGTGTGTGTGCGTGTGTGTGTGTGTGTGTGTGTGTGTGTTTTCCTCATGTCTTTCTCATTTACATGATTAAAAGGTAAATAATAAATGAGATGACGCGAAATCGGATCAAATTAGAACAAATGTCTGTTCTCCGTCTCTCTCTCTCTCTCTCTCTCTCTCTCTGTGTGTGTGTGTGTGTGTGTGTGTGTGTGCGTGCTGTGTGTGTGTGTGTGTGTGTGTGTGTTTTGGATGGGGGTGGGGGGTGGGGAGGAGGAGACTTAAGGGTTTGCGGTGGAAGACTAAATGGATTGCCTTTAGTCGTATGCAGGTGTGATAATCAAAACCAGTATCGTTAAAATAAACAAGTCTAATAATTATGTCAGTGTCAAATGGCCAAGAGATGTAAATACAGGGCAAGTTTTGTAAGATTACTCCGTTCAAGAAAGTGTCGCATGGACTGACCTCTCTGTAAGCTTGCATGCTTTCTGCAGCACACAAGCTAGGTTTTAGTCTTTAGTCGAGGCATGAAGACTCCCCAGACTGGAGTAACGAGCATTAATCTATCAACCAGTGGTCCACTGTGGATCCAAGATTCGCTCTGAGTTCTTCGTTCTGACGTAATATTCTAATGTAGCCTCATAAAGTTCAGTTCATTGCGAAATAGATCGTTCCATGCTCAAGACCAATCTGTGACCCGAACAATTTCATTGGCCAGTCGTCACATGCAATTTATCATGGACATAACGCACGGTCATAAGCTTAGCTTGTTATGCTTTGAATTGATTATCTGTTGTATAGCTGCTTTGGTGTTTCTGTGAACAAAGATTATTAAAAAAACACACGTCGCGTGCACTCCCTTCATTCTCTCTCTCTCGACCACCATGTTTTTAGTTGCTCTGAATCAGTCCGGCGAATCAGCTTGCTTCTGCAGTCTCCACGCTATCTAAAGCCTGTTCCTGTTCCACACTTGTTCCCCCCGGGGGTACACATGCTGGTAAATGAATAAGTGAATGGTCTGAATGGTGCTCGGCAGTTGGCCTCCACCAGCAGTCATTGAACGTTTCTTTGCCCTGTGCCCTGTGAGTGTCTCCCCAGGGTGAAGGTTGTCGCGGATCCGGGACGCCGATCCGTATCGTCAGTTTCAGTTTCAGTTTCACTTTCTCAAGGAGGCGTCACTGCGTTCGGACAAATCCATACACGCTACACCACATCTGTTGAGCAGATGCCTGACCAGCAGCATAACCCAACGCGTATCGTCAGCCAAATGTAATTGACTGGTCCGTGGCCTTTCGCCCGCACTGTCACACACGCGCATTCTTGCACACATGCACGCACGCATGCACGTACACCCACCCACACACACACACACACACACAGATACACAAACACACACACACACACACACACACACACACAGATACACAACACACACACACACACACACACACACACACACACACACACACACACACACACACACACACACAATCGCGTCCACAACCTTCTGCGTCGTCCTGCCGACAGATGGATAAACACATTGGAGTGGAAACCTAACTTTGCTGGCAAACGTAATAAACAAACGAACGAACAGATAAATGAGTAATGAAAGAATGAATGAATGAATGAATGACTTGTGAATGAGGCAGTCAGTGATTCGACCAGCAGGTCACTCCACCAGCTAATCCACTCATTCCATATTGATTTGCGCTGGGGAAAATAGTGGATGGAATTTTTCAAGTGACGCTGGGGAAAGAAGTTGTTGGAGCGACAGTGAACTTGCTTTTTGTGTCGCTCGCCTCATCAGAGTGTGTGAGAGTCTTCAAAAAACAAAAAAAAAAACAAAAACAACAACACAGAAGCTGGAGTGGAGATGGGCGTTTTGCGATGCAGAGTCCGTGCGGTGGATGTGTGTGTGTGTGTGTGTGTGTGTGTGTGTGTGTGTGCAGTCTTGGGGCATTAAGCATCGGCCTTTTTTTGTTTTGTGACTTGTTTATCTTCTTCTTCTTCTTCTACTTCTTCTTCTTCTGCGTGCGTGGGCTGCAACTCCCACGTTCACTCGTATAATTATACGCGAGTGGGCTTTTATGTGTATGACCGTTTTTAACCCGCCATGTAGGCAGCCATACTCCGCTTTCGGAGGTGTGCATGCTGGGTATGTTCTTATTTCTATAACCCACCGAGCGCTGACATGGATTACAGGATCTTTAACGTGAGTATTTGATCTTCTGCTTGAGTATACACACGAAGGGGGTTCAGGCACAAGCAGGGCTGCACATATGTTGACCTGGGAGATGGGAAAAATCTCCACCCTTTAACCCCACCAGGCGCAGTCACCGAGATTCGAACCCGGGACCCTCAGATTGAAAGTCCAACGCTTTAACCATTCGGCTATTGCACCCGTCATGACTTGTTTATCAATTTGTGCTTTGGGTTGTGAATAGGGTTGGGACCTTTGGTGAGGTGGTTTTTTTTCCATGCATGTGACTGTTTACTTCTTATTGTTTTTGCATGACATCTGTTCATTTTCGTGATTTTAGACCCCCCCATGCCCCAAAAATCCAATGCGCGCGCACGCACGCACGCACGCACGCACGCACGCACACACACACACACACTAACACACACACACACACACACACACACACACACACACACACACACACACACACACACGCCTTTCTGACAGTTTCAGTTTCTCAAGGAAGAGTCAGTGCTTTTGGACAAGTCCATATACGTTACACCCCATCTGCTGGACAGATGCCTGGCGAGCAGCATAACCCAAATTAGGCCTTGAGTACACGCACATATGAATTTATGTATTTACCAAAGCGAATTTCTTATACAGAATCATTCCAGAGAACAACACTCTCGTTGCCATAGGTTCTTTTTCAGTGCGCCAAGTGCGTGCCACACACGGGACCTCGGTTTATCGTCTCATCCGAATGAGCAGACGCTCAGTTTGATTTTCCGAACTTGGGAGAAAGGGCGAGAGCAGGGTTGGAACCCAAACCCTCTGTACAGACAGATGAATGTCTTAACCATTTTGCTATCTTCTCCTTTCCTAACAAAGGGTTATCAACAACTAAATACCGAGAGGAAGTTTTGACACGGAAAGAAAAGAAATGATGTGTGTGTCCAGGCGAATCAAAAGTTTTCTTCGTGTATTTTGAAAAGTCTTAGAAGAAAAATTGTTTCATTTGGTTAGATTTAATTTGACCATGAGGTTGACGTTTTGTTGTCGTTGTTGTTGTTGCTGCTGTTGCTTCTGCTGCTGCTTTGCTTGTGTATAAAGCCCAACACTCGGCTTATATCACAGATAGACATAAGTTTACATTTGGGCTAACAGCAAAGTGAGAGCTGTATTGTGATTGGTTTCTCCAGTCAATGGGAAATCATTTACAACTTAAGTCTTTTGTGAAGGACTATGACTCTCAAACTAGGAAGCAAAGTTGCACTGTCTCTTAGTGCTGCAGCCTTGTGGGCGAGTTGGCCTTTGGGAACCATCCCAACGCCGACTGTCCTAAAACCCTCTTGGCCGAGAGAGTGGGGATGTAACTTGGGCAAGACACTCTCCACTATAATCAAATTCTAGCCCAAATAGTCGGAACAGCAGTTGCCTCCTCTGCTGTTCTGATGGTCATAGTCGGACACGACTGACTATCGTATATATAATTATGCTTTTATGCTAACCATTCAAGTGGTGAGCAGGTTATCAAGGAGAGTGCCCCGCGACATGAAATGCAGTGTAACTGACCCATTGAGTGACGTGATGACTGATTTCAGTCCTGTGTGGTAGGAAGGGCGGGCTTCAGGTCAAAGTGAATGGATTGGATTGATTGATTAACTAGCTACCTGCGTGTCTGTACGTCCGTCATCCAGTTTTCTGACTTTCATTCGTCTGTTATATCTGTGTATCAATCTGTCTGTCCGTATGCCTGACCATACCCACGTCTGTCTACGTCCGTCATACAATTTTCTAACTATTCATTTGTCTGTTTTATCTGTGTATCACACACACACACACACACACACACACACACACACACACACACACACACACACACATATGCATAGCAGATATGCACCAAACATGCAGTTTCACAGATATGAAAGCACAATCAAATACACATAAACGTACATACATGAGCCCCAGCACACACACACATACACACACACGTGTGTGTATATGTGTGAATGTGTGTCTGCATGTTTTACATTTATTTGCTTATTTATCATCATTGTTGTCTTTTTTATTTTTATTTTATTTTATTTTATTTTATTTATTTATTTATTTATTTGTGTACGCTTATAGTTGACTTCAAGTTTTTGCGCCTTATAAATATTATTATTATTAGTAGTAGTTCTTTTTTCTGTATTTATCTATTATTTATTTATTTATTTACTTATTTCTTTTTACTTTATTTTATTTCATTTATCATTATTATTAGACTTTTTTTTAAAATATTTATTTTCGTTTATTTTCTTATTCATTTAAAAAATATTATTTATTTATTTATTTATTTTATTTTTTTATTTTTTTATTTTATTTTTTTCCCCTCAAGGCCTGACTAAGCGCGTTGGGTTACGCTGCTGGTCAGGCATCTGCTTGGCAGATGTGGTGTAGCGTATATGGATTAGACCGAACGCAGTGACGCCTCCTTGAGCTTACTGATACTGATACTGATGCCGTGTATCAATCTGCCTGTTGTCCGCATGCTTGACCATACCCACGTCTGTCTATAGATATCAAAGGACATCTGATTCAATTCATTTTCTGAATAACTGTTCATCTGGCTGCCGTTCTAGCTGTCTGCCTGTCCGCCTGCACACCCCACCCCACCCCCTCCATCTCTTTCCTCCCCCACCCCCACCCCTCTCTTTCTACCCTTCCTTCCTGCTGAACCTGATGTTGATGCTGAATTACCTCAGGCACCAACTACCCACACAGCCCCAGCAGTTTTCTCAACCGGCTGTTATCATTCCTTGATTAGAACCGTAGCTGATGATGTCATTGCAGTTTCTGTCGATCACCCAATCAGGTGGCTGCATTCACGTGCTATTCCGTCAGTCAGTCAGTCAGTCAGTCAAGGCAGATGGCAATACTCAACGGTAGGCTATCGAGAATCCCCCAAACAGACCTCAGGAAAGTCGTTCAGATTCATCGCTTTTCCTCATTGAAAGGATAATGCGTGGGTAGCAGTCCACAATGCAGGGCATGGAAGCGCATGGCACATATCAACCTACGACCACTTTTCAACATATTTGACTGCCTGCATGCTTACTTTGGTCACGACAAAAAGCACAAAA
>NC_134878.1:12715639-12718139 GCF_041734735.1 Babylonia areolata | reverse complement strand
TAACCAGAGCTCCTGTCGCTGTCTGTGTCTCTCTACATTTACTGGTGTCTATGTTTGTGTGTCTCTTTGAACAACGGCAGATATGTAAGTTGGCCAGTGTGCTGGTATCACCACCGATGGAAAATAAAGATTCATTCATTCATTCATTTATTCATTCATTTATTCATTCTCTGTCTCTGTAGCCCTGTCTCTGTCCTGCCTCTTTGGGCACATTCATCTTTGTACGGTGAACTGACTTTTGGTTCAGCAGGTTTCATGAATGATTTTTTTGTTCTATTTCGTTGGGTTTTTTTTAATTGTTTGGATTAAACTTTATTAACTGTTCAGTGTGTTTCTTTTTCCACCTCAATATCCTTAGCACAACAGTTGAAAACGGTGAGACGCCAATGCCAATGAAAAGTGTTTACAGCGTCTTTTCCTTCCTCCCTCCCTCCCTCTCTCTGTATGTCTGTATCTCTCACATCTCTCTGTCTGTCTGTCTGTCTGTCTCTCTTTGTGTGTGTGCGTGCGTGCGTGCGTGCATGCGTGTGTTTGTCAGAACCGACAGCTGAACCGTCCAGCAAGACAGGAATGTATTCATCCAGGAAGCGGAACGTATTTCCGCACAAAACAACAGGCGAGCCATGTCATAAACAATTCCACATGATGCGCTTCCATCGATGATCAGTCTCTCTCGCGGAACTCCTGTTGACATTTTTACACTGATGACCATCTGTCCACTTTCTTAACTTCCAAGCTTAGTCCCCCCCCCCCCCCCCCCCCCCACCCCGCCTTCCTCCTCACTCAAACCATCATTCCCCATCCCGTCTGAAAATATTTGCACACGGAATGTTTTCCGGAGGGAAATGACTCCTGCCTGCGCCAACATAATGAAACCTTCTAAGTTAAGAAGCGAAACAAAAATACAAAACAAAACAAAACAAAACAAAATAAACAAACAACCCCCCCCCCCCAAAAAAAAAAAAAAAAAAAAAAAAAAAAAAACAAAAAAAACCAGAAGAAATCCCGCCATCATCTAAAATGATTAAATGGACGTTGCACAAAAAAGTGTTGTTTTTGGGGTCGCGTTGAATGTCCCTTAAAGAAAGAAAGAAAAAAAAAGGAAAGAAAAACAGGAGCAGACACAGGGCTGTGTGTTTCATTAGACAAATGCGAAATTTGAACTAAGTTTACTTCAATGTGGATCGATTGACATGGGGATGACCCTGTTCTGTTCAAGAAAGAAGCAAGATTCTTGGATTGTTCGCGTTTAACATTTGACAGAAGGTTAAGTCTACACACGGGAATGGAAAGCTGCAAAAAAACCCAAAAAACTATGTACTTTGAACAGAAATACAACAAGAGAGGCAAGGCCTTCAAGACTCACTTGTGATACACGTAAAAAAAAATCCAAGCTTTTTATGTATTGAGTATAATTTCAAAATGTAATGTTTAAGATGAGAAAGATCAGTTTAAAGCAAATTAAGTCCCCTAGCATTAATTACAGAGTAATTCCCCCCCCCCTTTCTTTTTACTATATGCACCAAAACGTTTGCAAAATAAATAAAACTTCCATGCTTAGCAAAAGAAGTTCCTGTTTGAACAAAAAATGATAATAATGACCGCTCTTGTTGTTGGGTCAGAATATCAGATCAAAGTGCCAAGTTTGGAGAATACAAAAAAATATAAATATAACAGTAAATGCAGTTTGCATATAATTAGGCTTCATTTTTTTTTTGTGCCCATCCCAGAGGTGCAATATTGTTTTAAACAAGATGACTGGAAAGTACTGAATTTTTCCTATTTTTATGCCAACTTTGGTGTCAACTGGCAAAGTATTTGCAGAGAAAATGGCAATGTTAAAGTTTACCACGGACACACACACACACACACACACACACACACACAGACAACCGAACACCGGGTTAAAACACAGACTCACTTTGTTTACACAAGTGAGTCAAAAAATTGTGCAAACAATAAAGCCATGAACACACATCAGGGTCTTAAGTCAACGAACAGTTATGTTTTACACACCCAACAAAAATGTAACTCTAAAAACAATAATGCATCATACGCAAAGTAGATATGTCAGTGAGGAAACAGAAATGCCTTATTCTCTTAACAGATGTGTAAGTCTACAAAACAAACAGTAATGTAAGGCGGCAAACAGTAATTCACAATTCAAATTCAAAATACCGTGTTGTCTGCTTCAAGCAAACGGATTTTTTAATATTTCGAAAACAAAAAAGTGCTTTATACGTCTAACAAACATGTAAGTCTGAATACAGTTATGCTTTATACTTTTAACAGGTATATGTCTACAAACAGTAATGCTTTATTCACTTACTGACTTAGCAGGAATGCAAGGCTGTTGCATACCTTATTTTTTTCCACATACTGTTGAGAAATTTAAGTCTACTTTCAGAAATGCCCAGTGCACTTTCGAGAAATACACAGACGCAGACGCAGACACACACACACACACACACACGCACACACACACGCTCACACACACACG
>NC_134878.1:12683139-12700639 GCF_041734735.1 Babylonia areolata | reverse complement strand
AGTGACATTAGACGATAAAAAAAAAAGAAAAAAAAAGTGGGTGGGGTGGGGAGAGGGGGCTGGGGAGAGGGGAATGAGAAGTCAGGATAATACAGAAAAGGTATAAAACTACTAAGAAATGCATAACGAACATGAAATTGGCTTTAACAGAAACAATTCAATAATGATGATAATAACTAAAACCATTAACACAATTATGAAGTACATTAAAAAAATGTAGAAATAGGGCTGTGAACTAATGCCTTTGAAAGATCTACTAAAAGAACCTCGTTAGAAATAACTTCCCCAAAATCATCTGCAGAATAGTTACTCTCTATGAAATACTTGAGCAAGAAGATACGTAACTGCTGACTGTGAAACAAACTATGATGCAAGCCGAACTGCTTACCACAAACGCGTATAACATTTTAAATGTATTTTGTCTTCAGCGCGTCAAGTTTTATACGGAAGAAAGTAGAGGTTAGTTATTAATCTTGTTTTGCAAGCTGATGAATTCGGTATTTTTTCTTTAATGGTATACTCGGGGAATAATGTCCCTTTCTGTTTTGAAAACTTTGCCTTCCATCGTTTATGAAATCGACCCCATGCTGTTTTTTCTAACATAGTGTATGCTTCTATCACGGAAAGTCGGACATGTATATACTTGTGGCTGCTTTATCAACAGTTTCATTGCCATAAATGCCCACATGAGAAGGCACCCAACAAAAACTGACATCAGTACCTTTAATCCTCAAACAATGTACCAAATGTTTTGCCTCAATTACAAAGTCAGGTCTTGTTTCAAGGCTAAATGATTCTAGAGCATAAAGTACTGATTTGGAATCAATAAAGAATGCTATTTCCACGAAAACTATTTGATGGCTCACCAAGTAGCTCAAAGCTTGTAGAATAGCAACAAGTTCAGCCGTAATATGGAAAGATTCTTTCCAATGAAGTAAGATTTTTCAACTTTAAAAGCGGGAATATAAAAAAGCCGCGCCAGCATTTTTGTCATCAAGAACGGATCCATCTGTAAATAATATATGGAGATGATTCTGGTATTTTTCTGCTATGTGTATTCTAGCAGTACTCGTCGTGATATTGATGTTTTCTTCCTTTTTTGTTTCAGAATGATTATTATCAAAATCTGCTTTCAACATTTCCCCGAAAGGAATAGGAGTATAAGATGGTTTTACAGCAAACTCTTTCATGTTAACGCCAGATTCTTTTAACAGATTTGAAACGTAAGTTGCAACTGTTTCTTGTGATGAGATAGCTTTAGCTCTTTTAGGAAAATCAATGTCAGATCTCTCTCTCTCTCTCTCTCTCTCTCTCTCTGTGCGTGAGCGTTGGGCGAGGGATGGACAGTTGACTGTTCTTTAAAGGACGCTTTGAATTATTCTTTAAAAAAGAAAAACAAAGTACACACACAAGAAAACGAATAGCAATAGCCCACACTTACGATAAAAGGACAATAAAGTATAGGAGAGAGAGAGAGAGAGAGAGAGGGACACAGACACAGACACGGACACAGACACAGACACGGACACAGGCGCGGGATTGTTTTACTGGCATTGACAATACTGTCCCTTTGGCAGAGGGCAACGTGTGTGTGTGTGTGTGTGTGTGTGTGTGTGTGTGTGTGTGTGTGTGCGTGCGCGCAGAGAAATGTACGGAAGAGAGAGACAGAGACAGACAGACAAGACAGACATGCAGACAAGGCAGACAGACAGAGAGCAAACGTCGGATGGTTCTGAAGATGACAAGACCCTGGATCCTGGAACGGTTCCCAGACGACAGTTCTGGCTCGTTACCATAACAATGCCGCCTGGCAATCAGAGAATGATGGAATGGAGCTGATCCCGCCGAAGAAGCAGTCAGCAGCAAGGTGGGGCCCGCAGAACCCATTATGTCTGGGGTAAACAGTGAAGTAGACTGATGCGGGTTTGTTCGTCTGTCGGTTGTTGAGGGGTTGGATGGAACTTGATTGTCTGTGAGGCTGGAGGTTGTTTGATAATTATGCGTTATAATGATAATAATAATAATAATTCATAACTTTTCTATGGCGCGATATCCAGTACTAATGCTGCTCAAAGCGTCTTACATCATCGAGCCAGATATCAACATAACATAAAACATTACAACAGCTCAATCCAATGCGTTCACAGAATGAATAAAAAAGCATGATCCACCAAACAATAAAAAAAAAAACCCCATCAAGTAAATAATGCTTAGATTAAAAAGAAATACATTCCTTAAAAAAACACACATTTTTTAGACACACACATACATGCGTTGTGTGTGTGTGTGTGTGTGTGTGTGTGTGTCTGCGCGCGTGCGTGTACTTGTGTGTGTGTGTGTGAAAACGTGTGTGTGTGCGCGCGCGCGCATGCGCGCAAATTTGCACGTTTACGTGAGTATGCGCGCGTACATGTTGTCTGAGCGTGGCCCATTTTTAATCTGATTTTATATCAGTACATTGTATTCCACCTCTCGTTCAGTTGTATTATATTTTAATTTGTTCACTATTTTATTGTTTATTTCGTTTATTCATTCATTTAATGTCAAATGTTTTCTACAAACATAGGACAGCTCTCAAGGCTTGGCCGGCACGTTGGATATGCGAAGCACCCCCCCACCCCCTCTCACCCCCCTGTTTTTTGAATTCTTAAAGCAGATATGGTGTGGCATACGTGGATCACTCGCTTTGACAACTTCTTTCAAACTGATACGGATCGGAATTAGCCTACTTACGGTCAAAGTCCAGAGAGGGGAAGAAAAAAAAAGAAGAAGAGAATTGTTCTTACATGGACAAAAAGAAGTATATGAAAATCGTTTGGTCTGTTTCGTTATGATAAAATTCAAAACGGCCGTGAATATTAACTAACTGGATGTATACAGTCACCAGTATGCATGACGGAACACTAATCAGCATTGATCCTTGCCTCCCTTCGCTAAAAAAAAAAAAAAAAAAAAAAAATGCTGGAACAGATGCTTTGTTAACATTATGGTTCTCCATTGATTTTCCTTTTTTTGAGCATTCTACTGTGTGAATAGAACGGACGTATGAAGACGTTGATTTCCGTTTCCGTTTCTCTCCTTCCACTGACGAAGACTACCTTGACAAAAAAGCCCACGCCCAACTTTTCATCGAACTTCGTGTGTTTCCAAGGCGGTGGGCGTTTTCATGGTATGCCTTTACATATATACCAAAACGAAAAAGAAAAGAAGAAGAAGAAGAAGAAGAAGAAAGAGATTGGTGGTGTGGATGGATACATGCATTCTCTGGAGCGGATATTCTGAAAGTATGGGAATGAACTATTTTACCCTCCTCTCTCTCTCTCTCTCTCTCTCTCTCTGTGTGTGTGTGTGTGTGTGTGTGTGTGTGTGTGTGAGAGAGAGAGAGAGAGAGAACTCATAACTCAGAAAGTTTAATGTACATCGGCTTTGGGCCACACAATACGATGGGGAAGGCTGGGTCGGTGGGGATGCATATTATAACATTTTGTTATCCATAGCAACAACAACAACATCAACAACAAAAGCAAGCACAAACTGAATGAATATGTTCTTGGACAATGTTCCCATCGCATAGAAATTGTTTTCATAAAGTACTTCACCATTTTGAATCGCTGTCTACAGATTAACTTCTTCCTTGTACTGATAGCATGGAAAGGATATCTTGATAAATTATGTCTAGGATGGGTATTTGTTGCTCCAAGTAACACAGGAGAGACAGAGAGAGAGAGAGAGAGAGAGAGAGAGAGAACGTAAGGGGGAGAGAGATTAGGACGGAGAGAACGTAAGAGAGGGAGAGAGATTAGGACGGAGAGAACGCAAGAGAGAGAGAGAGAGAACGTAAGAGAGGGAGAGAGAGGGAGAGAGAGAGAAGAGAGATAGACGAGGAACTGATAGACGAGAGAACGCAAGAGAGAGAGAAGAGAGAGTAGGAGAGAGAACGTAAGAGAGGAGAGAGAGAGAGAGAGATTAGGACGGAGAGAACGAAAGAGAGAGAGAGAGAGAGATAGACGAGAGAACGTAAGAGAGGGAGAGAGAGAGAGAGAGAAGATTAGGACGGAGAGAACGTAGGAGAGAGAGAGAGAGAGAGAGAGAGATAGACGAGAGAACGCAGAGAGAGAGAGAGAAGATTAGGACGGAGAGAACGTAAGAGAGGAGAGAGAGAGAGAGAGAGAGAGATTAGACGGAGAGAACGCAGAGAGAGAGAGAGAGATTAGACGAGAAAACGAAGAGGAGAGAGAGAGGGATAGACGAGAAATAGAGGAGAGAGGAGGGAGAGAGCCAGAGAGAGAGAGAGAGAGAGAGATTAGGACGGAAAACGGAAGGACGAGAGAGAGAGAGGATTAGGACGGAGAGAACGCAAGAGAGAGAGAGAGGGAGAGAGATTAGGACGGAGAGAACGTAAGAGAGAGAGAAAGAGAGAGAGAGAGAGAGAGAGATTAGGACGGAGAGAACGCAAGAGAGAGAGAGAGAGAGAGAGAGATTAGGACGGAGAGAACGTAAGAGAGAGAGAGAGAACGTAAGAGAGAGAGAGAGAGATTAGGACGGAGAGAACGCAAGAGAGAGAGAGAGAGGGAGAGAGAGATTAGGACGGAGAGAACGTAAGAGAGAGAGAGAGAGAGAGAAAGAGGAAGAAACGTCAGCAGCACCCAGATGCAGATGACCACAGACCGTTCACAGCTTGACAAAAGAGCAGCTAAATTTGTAATGGGTGGGGTGGGAAGCAACTGTTGATTCTGACGCAAAGAAAAGCTAGACATGAGAGATGGACGAGCAGACAGAAAGACACATGAATAAGAATCATGAAACAAATTTTAACAGGCTTGATTTGTTTTTGTTTTTAGTGATATTCTCCACCCCCACCCACACCCACCCCTTTCCAATAAACAAAGTAAAGTGTTGGCTGCTTCCTCTGTATATCTAGATTTGCGACAACAACGACAGGTGGCCAAATGGTGTTTAGGTGTAAACCAGTCAAATACAGAAAAAAAAGCTTTGATTACTTCCCTTCAACTATACTCCAGCCCGGAATTAATTTCCGTTTCATCTCAAGCACGCTATTTAAACTGAACTAAAACAGTTCTGATATTCCGAGGAGCTCATTTCCCTAACTGCAATGATGATAATAATAATAATAATGGATACTTATGTAGCACACTATCCAGAAATCTGCTCTAGGTGCTTTAAAAAAAAAAAACGCTTTTGTTAACATAAAACATTACATCAATGTTACATATAAACACACCAAAATGTGACTACACACACACACACACACACACACACACACACACACACACAAACACACGCACACACACAAACACACGCACACACACTGCATACATACATTTTAACATACATGTGTATCTAACAGCTACCCTAACACATACGCACACATAAGCAGGCACAAACGTACATAAACACACGCACTCACAATACACATTCATATACCTGCATGTAGTTATGTACACATACATATGTATACACACATAGTCAAGCACAGCTAACGCAAAGGAAGTGGACCTGCCACAACTGAACTTATTGCTGAGGGAAAAGGTGAGTTTTGAGACGAGATTTAAAAGATGCGAGGGAATCAGAATGACGGAGGTTATCAGGGAGCTTGTTCCACGTATTTGGCGATTGAAAAGAAAACGGTATGTGTCCATAGGTATTACTTCTGACGTGAGGTATCCTGAGAAGTCGAGTATCAGAGGAAGAACGGAGCTGGCGAGACGGGGTATAGATATGGAGGAGTCCAGAAAGATACTTGGGGCCAGATCCGTTGACAGCAGAAAAGGTCAGAGTGGATAGCTTATAGTCTATTCGATCAGAAACAGGCAACCAGTGGAGAGACTGAAGGAGAGAAGAAACATGGTCACTTGAGACATGTCAACCAGCGAGGCAAGCAGTACTTTGGTCCAAATCATGGCTGGTTCTGAGTGCACAAGGGTAAATCTGATGACTTGTGATTATTACCCACATGCCGTGTTTTCATAAACCATCCTGCAGGACTTAATCTCGTTTGCCGTCAGTGTCCGCTCTCTCTCTCTCTCTCTCTCTCTCTCTCTCTCTCTCTCTCTCTCTCTGTTTCGGCTTTTTCTCTCCCTTCTTTCTATTTTCTCATTATGTATCGCTGTCTCTCTCTTTGTTGATCATAAATACTAGTCAGCATTTCAGCTTCTCTCTCTCTCTGTCTCTCTCTCTCTGTCTCTCTGTGTGTCTCTCTCAGTCTGTCTCTGTCTCTCTCTGTCTCTCTCTCTCTCATTTACAATCGAACTAATATTGTTTTTTGTTCTTTATCTTCTTCAATTGAATCTTCACCACACCACCACCACCACCACAACCACCACCACCACAACTACCACCACAACCACCACCACCACCACCGCCACCACCACAACCACCACCATCACAACAACCACCACCACCACAACCACCACCACCACCACCACCACCACCACCATCATCCTTCTTCTTCTGCTGTTGTTGCTGCTCCTTCTTATTTCCTTGCTTCCTCTTGAAGTGAGCCTGGTTCAGGGTTTGATTTGTTATGTGTTCCTGACCCCAGACTTTCAATACCGTTGGATGAATTATCAGTTTCTAATACCACCATGTTTTTGCCGAACGCTTTGTAATATCATTATATTTTGTGGCGCCTGCGTCTGCGCTGTCAGCTGCTGTGTTTGAGGTCAGAATTAATCTCTTTCCCTCTTCCACTGATTTTGTGTGTGTGTGTGTGTGTGTGTGTGTGTGTGTGTGTGTGTGTGTGTGTGTGTGTGTGTGTGTGTGTATGTGTGTGTGCCTCTGTCTTTCTTTGTTGTTCTTTGTGTCTGTGTGGTTTTAGTAATTCCGTCTGTCTCAGTGTTTATTTGATTCCCACCCCCCTCCACACACACACCCACACACACCTCCCCGTTTTATTCTGTCTAACCACGTCTGTCTAAGTGTTTATTTGATCCCCCCCCCCCACACACACACACCTACACACACCTCCCCGTCTCATTCTGTCTAACCACGTCTGTCTCAGTGTTTATTTGATCCCCCCCCCCCAACACACACACACACCTACACACACCTCCTCGTCTCATTCTGTCTAACCACGTCTGTCTCAGTGTTTATTTGATCCCCCTCCCCCCTCACACACACACACCTATACATACCTCCCCGTCTTATTCTGTCTAACCACGTCTGTCTCAGTGTTTATTTGATCCCCCCCCCCACACACACACACCTACACACACCTCCCCGTCTTATTCTCTCTAACCACGTCTGTCTCAGTGTTTATTTGATTCCCCTCCTCCCCCCCCCCTCCACACACACACACACACCTACACACACCTCCCCGTCTCATTCTGTCTAACCACGTCTGTCTCAGTGTTTATTTGATCCGCCTCCCCCCTCACACACACACACCTATACATACCTCCCCGTCTTATTCTGTCTAACCACGTCTGTCTCAGTGTTTATTTGATCCGCCTCCCCCCTCACACACACACACCTATACATACCTCCCCGTCTCATTCTGTCTAACCACGTCTGTCTCAGTGTTTATTTGATCCCCCTCCTCCCCACCCCCACCCTCCCCCCTCACACACACACACCTATACATACCTCCCCGTCTCATTCTGTCTAACCACGTCTGTCTCAGTGTTTATTTGACCCCCCCCGCCCCCCCCCCACACACACACATATACCTACACACACCTCCCCGTCTCATTCTGTCTAACCACGTCTGTCTCAGTGTTTATTTGATCCCCCCACACACACACACACCTCCCCCACACCCCCCGCACACAACTCCCAATCTCATTCTGTCTAACCACATCTGTCTCAGTGTTTATTTGATCCCCCCCACCTCCTCCCCCACCACCTCCCCCCCACACCTCCCCCACACACCCCGCACACAACTCCCAATCTCATTCTGTCTAACCATGTCTGTCTCCGTGTTTATTTGATCCCCCCCCCCCAAACCCCCCCCCTCCCCTACACACGCACACACCTCCCCATCTCATTCTGTCTATGTTTGTCTCAGTGTTTATTTGATTCCCCCCACCACCACCCACCACCTCCCCCCACACACCTTCACCACACCCCCCGCACACACCTCCCCATCTCATTCTGTCTAACCATGTCTGTCTCAGTGTTTATTTTATTCCCCCCTCACACTCTCCCCCCCCCCCTCCCCCCCCCCCCAAAACACTCTCTCCCCTCCCCCACCCCCAACCTCCCCATCTCATTCTGTCTAACCACGTCTGTCTCAGTGTTTATTTGATTCCCCTCTCACACTCCCCTCCCCCCCACCCCCCACCCCCAACCTCCCCATCTCATTCTCTCTAACCACGTCTGTCTCGGTGTTTATTTGATTCCCCCCACCCCCACCCCGACACACCCACCCACCCCCCACACACCTCCCCATCTCATTCTGTCTAACCAAGTCTGTCTCTTTTTCTTTTCACCCACTGTCAGCTTTGTCGCTCGTTTCATTGCTCCAAGCTCTCTTTCCCTGTCATTTCTCTCACTCAGTCTCTGCTTCAGTCTCATCCCATCCTCACCTCTCTGTCTCTCTCTCTCTGTGTCTCTCTCTCCCTCTGTCTCTCTCTGTGTCTGTCTGTCTCTCTCTCTCTCCCTCTGTCACACACACACACACACACACACACACACACACACACACAACACACACACAACACACAACACACACACACACTTCCCCCAGCCCATCTCACTCCTGTGCGTTTGTTAATCTGATCTTTTCTTTCTTTTAACGTCGTTCCATTTGCGTGATGTTTGACTTGACACCCTCATGTGTGTGTGTGTGTGTGTGTGTGTGTGTGTGTGTGTGTGTGTGTGTGTGTGTAGCGCATTCTCGTGCGCGTGTGTTTCCCCCCCCCACCACCCATTTTGTTCGCATTTTACCTTATCTGACCTGGCTGCTGATTAAAAAAAGGACAAATCAGAAGAACAGGTCAAGCTTAGAAATAGGAATAGAGATTTCATTTTTTGGTTCGGTGTCCTGGTTTGTGTTATCGGTACGTTACTTTATCTCTAGCGATTTTGGTTTTTCTTTATATATAATCTGGAGTGTCCAATGGAAGTGTGAAATTTCTTCCTCCATCACTTTTCGATTTACGGACGGGAGGAAATATCATCGCCCCACCACCAAACCTCCTTGGTTTTTTTTGTTTTTCTTCTTGGTTCGTTGTTCGCTTTTTTTTTTGGAATGGTTTGAGAAAAGCGTTTAACAGACAGTCAACATCTGACCGTCTCTTTCGTTGAGTTGTCCCTGGGTGCGTATGTTTTGAGCGATGTCGTTCCACAGTTTGCAGATTAGGGTGGGGAGGGTTGGTGGCGACTGAGGGGGAGCGGGAGTGGTTGTTGGTGTTCCGTTCTGTCTTCCTTTTGTTTCTTGTTCTGTTGGGTTCTGTCTCTGTTTCTTTTTTTCTTTCTTTTCTTTCTTTTTTACACCTTGCTGTGCGCTTGCTTCCGTTCTGGGTGTTGAGGTGCCAGTGTTGTTTCAGTGCAGGCCCTAAATTCTTATCTCCACTACCCCACTCCTCCCGTCTTTTTGTGTTTCTTTTTTGATTTTATTCATCCTTCTCTGTTCTTTTTTTTTTTTTTAAATCTTTTTCGTCTGTGACCTTTGCACACAATTACGCAGATACACACAGAGACACAGACACATACACACACACATACACGCGCGCGCGCACACACACACAGAGATACAGACACACACAGAGACACACACACACAGCACACACACACACACACACACACACACACACACACACAGGAAGACAGACAGACAGACAGACAGACACACACACACACACACACACACACACACACACGCACACGCACGTACAAACACACACACTGATGCATACAGACAGACAGACAGACAGAGAGAGAGAGGCAGGCAGGCAGGCAAAGATGCTGATGCACACATACCTCACCTGTCTCTCAGTCTCTCTCTCTCTCTCTGCCGTCATCTCCCCGTCCTTCTCTCTCAATGCCCGCCCCTCTCCGCACCCCCCCCCACCACCCACCCACATTCACTCACTCACTCATTCCCTCGACCGCTGGGGTCGTTGGGGGGGGACATGAAGAAGATGCCATAGCTCGCCACGCCGTTCCCCCCACATCCCCTCTTCATTCTCAAGGTATCCTCATCGCCGTCTTCGCTGTCTAGTACCCTCCTCTTCATCATCCTCAGTGACCCAGTCAGCTCACCCACCCTCCTCACTCGCTCAAAGACAACAATCAATAAGATTAAGGCAGATTCAGACATTATCAAACAGGATAAAACTGAACGCTTTTATAACAAAGTTCAGCAAAGATGTCAGATGCATATGTGGAGAACATATTTCTAGCAACCATGTAATATTCGAATGTCAGAATCTAAAATGTTTTTTTGCCAGACTTCACCAAAGGTTCTTTGGAATGTGTTATTAACAATTCCAATATGTTATTTTTTTTTTTATTGCAGAAGGTTTGCTGCATAGTCCTATAGGACATTTGTTATAGATGTTATAGTTGTTTGATGTTGGCGTTTATAACGTTTCCATTTTTCCTAGCGTTGTCTTTCCCTATTCACCCTCCACACATACACACACTTTTACCCCTCCCCCTCTCACAGGCCCTACCCCCAACGGTTTTTCCCCCCGTCTAATATCACTTCAAGTGGAAAGACGTTAAACTGAAGACAACAACAACACTCACTGGGAACATGGTTTTCTTTCAGAAGAAGAAAGCAGCTTTCGAATGTATGTATTCATATCTATATGTATTTAATTACAGTAGGATATTCATGTCTGTCTTCTTACTGTTCTTATATTGCGTGTGTAGAATTGTGATTATCTGTATGTGCGCTTTTACATTGATTTAGTACTTGAACATTTTACGTCTTTTTATGTGTGTTTTTTTTAATTTTATTTTTTTACGTTGAATAACTGTGAGGGTAGTGTCAACTTTGCATGCGTATAACTGTGTATCGATTTAGCGTATAAGCATTTTGTGTCGTTTATGAATTTATACTGAGTGACTGTGATGTTCGTGCATTGTTTATACAGCACACACCGCACACTAATTTCTCTTGACGAGATGATAACGTATTCTGTATACATATGTATTTGTATTTCTTTTTATCACAACAGATTTCTCTGTGTGAAATTCGGGCTGCTCTCCCCAGGGAGAGCGCGTCGCTACACTACAGCGTCACCCTTTTTTCTTTTTTTTTTGTATTTTTTCCTGCGTGTAGTTTTATTTGTTTTTCCTATCGAAGTGGATTTTTCTACAGAATTTTGCCAGGAACAACCCTTTTGTTGCCGTGGGTTCTTTTACGTGCGCTAAATGCCTGCTGCACACGGGACCTCGGTTTATCGTCTCATCCGAATGACTAGCGTCCAGACCACCACTCAAGGTCTAGTGGAGGGGGAGAAAATATCGGCGGCTGAACCGTGATTCGAACCAGCGCACTCAGATTCTCTCGCTTCCAAGGCGGACGCGATACCTCTAGGCCATCACTCCATATACGTATGCATACACAATTCGTGCATGTCCTGATTGCCTGGGAGCATCATGCCACGTACCCTGAACAATAAGCGGCTTTCATGTCGGTGCGGGCTTTCCGCTGACCGAAGTCTTCAACACGGCTCTGTTGTCTGAGGCCGTGCACAGTCCGATCCGCTATATTCACAAAGCAGAACTAATGCGCTCCATCCATAGCCTGCAAAGGTGATGTGTCCGGCCTTTCGTTCGCCGTGGTCATGGCAACACCAGCGTCATAGACGCTATGCAGAGGTGACCAGTTTACCTGGAGGAAGTGACCATCTGGCCTTTGCGACATCAGCAGGTGCATGCAGGAGTGGGTTTTCTTTCCTTATATGTATATGTCTTGGTGGTGGTGGTGGTGGGGGTGGGGTGTGTGTGTGTGTGGGGGGGGTGTAACAGGGATGTAGGAGGTGGATGGATGTTAGATGGACAATGGAGTGAGGATAGTTCGGGGTGGATTGAGGGGGAAGGTTGGAAGCTTTTAGGTTCTGGGTTTCAACTCGTTCATGTGGTTTGAATCCATGTGAGAACAACAATACGATGACCACTTTGATCTGTAGCTGGCATGGGGATTTGAATGGTATGTGATGTGTGTGTGTGTGTGTGAGGGGAGAGAGAGAGGAGAGGGAGAGAGGAGGGGGGGGGGGGAGAGAGATGTTTGTACGTGTGCATTCTGACAGGGAAGCATTCCATTAGTTTCTGAAACTAGCTGCTCAAGATATCTGATGCACTCTTCAACCTTTTTAAGGTCTGCTTAGCGTGATGTCGTGGCAAATTGGTAACTCACCAAACGAAGTGTACATCCGTATTTCCATAATGAAGACGTTCGGCTTGCAATGTGGGAAAACCGGATCGAGATTTGTGACCATGGCAACAGTCAGTCACTCCCCTTCTCTCGCCCCCCCCCCTTCCCCCCCGTCCCCCAAATCCTTCTTCATCATCATTCAGACTCCACGTTCCATGTCCGCATGGCTAAAGACGTTTCGGGTGGGGTTTACCCTAATCAGTGGCCTTTGGGCCATCATTTCCTTCCCTGTAAACAAGAAAGATATACTGTGCCAGGATTTCTCAATAAACACTGCACCGGAAAATCTCAGTAAAATTTTCGGCACTGCGGAAAATGTTACAGTTTGTAGTAATTTTAAGGCATGGAATTGAACACCAAGTTGAGAATGTCACAGTTTGTAGTAATTTTAAGCCATGGAATTTAACACCAAGTTGAGAATGTCACAGTTTGTAGTAATTTTAAGCCATGGAATTTAACACCAAGTTGAGAATGTCACAGTTAGTAGTAATTTTAAGGCATGGAATTGAACACCAAGTTGAGAATGTCACAGTTTGTAGTAATTTTAAGGCATGGAATTGAACACCAAGTTGAGAATGTCACAGTTTGTAGTAATTTTAAGCCATGGAATTTAACAAGTTGAGAATGTCACAGTTTGTAGTAATTTTAAGGTATGGAATTGAACACCAAGTTGAGAATGTCACAGTTTGTAGTAATTTTAAGGCATGGAATTGCACACCAAGTTGAGATCGTTTGATTTCTTTATAAAGCAGAATTACATAAAGTTGAAATGTCACTAGTCGTAAAATTTTTAAAGGTACGGATTGAACCCGAGGAAGATTCACTTTCAAATTTTAACAGGCTATGGCAGTCATGACACACAAGGGAGAATTCAAAAGTTTCGTGAGTAAGTTAAATAGCAATTGGCCTTTGAACATCCTCGTTAGAATTTACAGTTGGCAGTAACTTGCTAAGGCGTTGTTCTTGAATTGAACCCCCTCCACACCCAGTCAAGAGATGGTCCAGTTTAGACAATTTGGTTCTTGGCTTGACACACCAGAGAAATGCACGTGTATGTAGTAATTTAGGTATTGAAATGTGAAGCCAAATTGGACTTTCTTTTTATATTTTTAAGAACATGAAATGACACCATTGAAATGTCGAAACGTGAGAAAATTAAGCATTTGATTGACTACGGAATTCAGAGTCACATGTTTGTTCATGTAATTACACGGAAAATGTGCTTTTTTTCCCCCCAAGTGTGAGGATGGTCACGTTCGTGAGTGAATTTGGAAGGGGTAGGAATTGAACACCCAAGTCGAGAAGTGGATCATTTTATCAATTGTAGCTGCTGGGAATGGAACACCATGGAAGCACTTTTGCGTGCAGATTAAAATTTTTAAGTAGCAGTTGCAGAGTGATTCCGGAACATCAGTTGGGTAATGTGAGAGTTTTAGTAGATTAAGGCAGAGGGAATTGAACACAAGTGAGAAGCAAGTAGAGAAGAGAATTTAGGCATGGGAACTAAAGAAGTAAAGTGAGAGATAGTACGGAGAGTACGTAAGAGAAGAAAGAGGAGATTGACAAGAGAACGTATAGAGAGAGAGTAAGAGAGAGAGGATGTAGAGAGCATGGAGATGAGAACTAAGTGAGAGAAGTAAAGTGTAGAGAATTTAAGACATGAATTAACAAACAGTTGAGGACATGTCACAGTATTGTAGTAATTTAAGCATGGAATTGAACACCAAGTTGAGAATGTCACAGTTTGTAGTAATTTTAAGGCATGGAATTTAACACCAAGTTGAGAATGTCACAGTTTGTAGTAATTTTAAGGCATGGAATTTAACACCAAGTTGAGAATGTCACAGTTTGTAGTAATTTTAAGGTATGGAATTGAACACCAAGTTGAGAATGTCACAGTTTGTAGTAATTTTAAGGCATGGAATTGAACACCAAGTTGAGAATGTCACAGTTTGTAGTAGTTTAAGCCATGGAATTGAACACCAAGTTGAGAATGTCACAGTTTGTAGTAATTTTAAGCCATGGAATTGAACAACAAGTTGAGAATGTCACAGTTTGTAGTAATTTTAAGGCATGGAATTTAACAACAAGTTGAGAATGTCACAGTTTGTAGTATTTTAAAGCATGGAATTTAACAAGTTGAGAATGTCACAGTTTGTAGTAATTTTAAGGCATGGAATTGAACACCAAGTTGAGAATGTCACAGCTTGTAGTAGTTTAAGGCATGGAAGTGAACACCTAGTTGAGAATGTCACAGTTTGTTGTAATTTTAAGGCATGGAATTGAACACCAAGTTGAGAATGTCACAGTTTGTAGTAATTTTAAGGCATGGAATTGAACACCAAGTTGAGAATGCACCTGAAGTGTGTACTTTCCACACTACTGTATGACTCAGAATGCTGGATAATGGCTGGCTGGAAGTGGTGTAACAAAGTTCTAAACATTCTACACGAACAAAAAAAAACGAAGAATCCTGCGAATTTTCTGGTCCAATCCAATTCACAATCAGCTACTCGCCAGTGACATGAACAGAACACAAAGACCATCATTTTGAGAAAGCGGTGGAAACGGACTGACCGCTTCATGCGAAGAGAGAAAGGTCACGTCATCCGGACAGCCCTCCACTGGACACCAGAGGGTAGTGAGTCACAGGGAGAGGAAGGCCACAGAACACCTGGCACAGAACAGTCGAAGGAGAAGTCAAGACACTGAGGCACTTCTTCTTCTTCTCTGCGTTCACTCGTATGCACACGAGTGGGCTTTTACGTGTATGACCGTTTTTACCCCGCCATGTAAGCAGCCATACTCCGTTTTCGGGGGTGTGCATGCTGGGTATGTTCTTGTTTCCATAACCCACCGAACGCTGACATGGATTACAGGATCTTTAACGTGCGTATTTGATCTTCTGCTTGCATATACACACGAAGGGGGTTCAGGCACTAGCAAGTCTGCACATATGTTGACCTGGGAGATCGTAAAAATCTCCACCCTTTACCCACCAGGCGCCGTCACCGTGATTCGAACCCGGGACCCTCAGATTGACTTTCCAACACTTTTAACCACTCGGCTATAGCGCCCGTCACTGAGGCACACCAAGGGTGATATTCAAGAGACTTTCGCACCTGCAGGTGAAGGTGTAAATCCACATAACGTTGGGCCCCGTTTGTCTTGCCTCGTAGATTTACCAGTGCAGCAGGTATACCTTGACCCGCAAGGACGTTGGTCTCTTGAATCCCCCCCGCCCCTCCGCAACCCCCCCCTCCACCCACCCCTCCAGTCAAGAGACTGGTCCAGTACAGACAAGAGTGGTGGTTCTTCGCTGCTGCCCACCACACAAGAGAACATAAGGGGCAGTACTATGGTAAGTTTGGTATTGAAATCGTGAGCCAAATTGGCTTTTTTTTTTTTTTTTTATATAGAACATTGAAAGACACCATTGAATATGTCGAGAAAACGTAAGAAAAGAGACAGTGTCTATTTTCGTGTAGGGTACGGGGAATTCATGAGTCATGATTTCCGTTCATGTAACATACACGGAAAATTGTGCTTTTTTTTCCCCCCCCTTCATGTGAAGAGGTGGACGGGGCGGGGGGTGGGTGGGGGTGGGGGCGTGGGGGGGGAGTCGAATCATGGAAGGGCGCGGAAAATTATGATTTGCATCACCCTTCATACAGGGCTGGAGAAAGGCTGGAGTCATTTATCTTCACATTGGTAGCTGGGACTGGGCACAGGAAAACCATGGACCAGCAACTTTTTGCGTGCAGATACTTTCAAAAAAATGTATTCCTCATAAGTATAGCTGTTCCGTCAGAGTGATCAGCCTGGACATTCAGTTGGGTACTGGTGTAGGAGATAGATAGATAGAGAGAGGGAGAGAGAGAGATTAGGACGGAGAGAACGTGAGAGAGAGAGAGAGAGAGAGAGAGATTAGGACGAAGAGAACGTAAGAGAGAGAGGGAGAGAGAGAGAGATTAGGACGGAGAGAACGTAAGAGAGAGAGGGAGAGAGAGAGATTAGGACGAAGAGAACGTAAGAGAGAGAGGGAGAGAGAGAGAGAGAGAGGGAGAGAGAGATTAGGACGAAGAGAACGTAAGAGAGAGAGAGGGAGAAAGAGGGAGAGAGAGAATATTAGGACGGATAGAACGTGAGAGAGAGAGAGAGAGGGGGTAGGAGGGGGAGCAGGCAGACAAAAACAAAACGTCATTTGAACTGTATTTTTCAATAGATGCGTCGCAGTTTAGGAGGAATAAGAAATACATATCAAAGAAATCTTCCAGTCTGGCACATTTGACCAGAAGCATGGGAGAAGGAGAAGGAGTGGAAGTTCCGGCAGGGAGGGGGGTGGGGCGGGGGTGGATGAGTGGAGGAGGGGAAGGGGGTGCTCAGTGGGGGGGTGGGGGGGGGGGGGGGGGTTGTGGTGGAGAGGAAGTAAGGGAGATGATAACGAAGTGTTGCTAACCTCCTCCGGATCGCCAGCCCCCCCCCACCCCCCCACCCCCCACCCCCAACCCCCCGCACCCCGACTCCCCCCTAACCACTTCCATTCTCCATGTTTGTTTCTTCCCTTCGTTCCCCCACACTCTACATCACCTCTTCTGCCCTTCCTTCCGCTCTCCACCCCCCTCGCCTCCCTCCCACCCCCCTCCCCCACCCCACCCCACACACACACCCCCTGCAAGGTGACGTTGACTTGGTGATGCTGTCTGCTTAAAAACCATCTGCTTCCAAGCATGTGCTTTCAAAGAGAGAGAGAGAGAGAGAAAACGGCGTGAGTGGATCATTTGAGAACACTGTAAAATACGGTGGTGATAATCTTTTTTTTGTTTTTTTGTTTGCGTTTTCAAAGTATGGAAAGGAACACAGTGCTTGTATACAAGTGAGTTTATAGCAGTTGTTGTTTCAGTTCTTTGTGGATTTTTTAGGTTGTTTTTTTTTTCTCGAAATTTTAGTGGGTTATTTTCTTTTTCACTTCTTTTTTGGTAGGTTTTTGTTTCTGTTTTTGGCCGTATTCTGCTTGAACACGTGGAGACACGTCATAGGTGCGTTCGCGGGTGCGCCAATGAATGTGTGTGTGTGTGTGTGTGTGTGTGCAGCATCGTTCGCAAATACACCCACGTCAAAATACCCAGTGGTCTGATCGCAAACGACACT
>NC_134878.1:12675639-12680639 GCF_041734735.1 Babylonia areolata | reverse complement strand
GTTTCTGTGTCCCTCTATCTGTCTCTGTCTTTGTTTTCTGTGATGTTTGTTTCTGTGTCCCTCTGTCTGTCTTTGTTTTCTGTGATGTATGTTTCTCTGTCCCTCTATCTGTCTTTGTTTTCTGTGATGTATGTTTCTGTGTCCCTCTGTCTGTCTTTGTTTTCTGTGATGTATGTTTCTGTGTCCCTCTCTCTGTCTTTGTTTTCTGTGATGTATGTTTCTCTGTCCCTCTCCCTGTCTTTGTTTTCTGTGATGTATGTTTCTGTGTCCCTCTATCTGTCTTTGTTTTCTGTGATGTATGTTTCTCTGCCCCTCTCTCTCTGTCTTTGTTTTCTGTGATGTATGTTTCTCTGTCCACCTATCTGTCTTTGTTTTCTCTTGTGTATGTTTCTGTATCCCTCTATCTGTCTTTGTTTTTTGTGATGTATGTTTCTCTGTCCCTCTCTCTGTCTTTGTTTTCTGTGATGTATGTTTCTCTGTCCCTCTCCCTGTCTTTGTTTTCTGTGATGTATGTTTCTGTGTCCCTCTCTCTGTCTTTGTTTTCTGTGATGTATGTTTCTGTGTCCCTCTGTCTGTCTTTGTTTTCTGTGATGTATGTTTCTGTGTCCCTCTCTCTCTGTCTTTGTTTTATGTGATGTATGTTTCTGTGTCCCTCTGTCTGTCTTTGTTTTCTGTGATGTATGTTTCTGTGTCCCTCTCTCTCTGTCTTTGTTTTATGTGATGTATGTTTCTGTGTCCCTCTCTCTGTCTTTGTTTTCTGTGATGTATGTTTCTGTGTCCCTCTGTCTGTCTTTGTTTTCTGTGATGTATGTTTCTGTGTCCCTCTATCTGTCTTTGTTTTTTGTGATGTATGTTTCTGTGTCCCTCTATCTGTCTTTGTTTTCTGTGATGTATGTTTCTGTGTCCCTCTGTCTGTCTTTGTTTTCTGTGATGTATGTTTCTGTGTCCCTCTGTCTGTCTTTGTTTTCTGTGATGTATGTTTCTGTGTCCCTCTCTCTGTCTTTGTTTTCTGTGATGCATGTTTCTCTGTCCCTGTTTTCTGTGATGCATGTTTCTGTGTCCCTCTCTCTGTCTTTGTTTTCTGTGATGTATGTTTCTGTGTCCCTCTGTCTGTCTTTGTTTTCTGTGATGTATGTTTCTGTGTCCCTCTCTCTGTCTTTGTTTTCTGTGATGCATGTTTCTCTGTCCCTGTTTTCTGTGATGTATGTTTCTGTGTCCCTCTCTCTGTCTTTGTTTTCTGTGATGCATGTTTCTCTGTCCCTCTCTCTGTCTTTGTTTTCTGTGATGTATGTTTCTCTGCCCCTCTCTCTGTCTTTGTTTTCTGTGATGTATGTTTCTGTGTCCCTCTATCTGTCTTTGTTTTCTGTGATGTATGTTTCTCTGTCCCTCTCTCTGTCTTTGTTTTCTGTGATGTATGTTTCTCTGTCCCTCTATGCCTTTGTTTTCTGTGATGTATGTTTCTCTGTCCCTCTCTCTGTCTTTGTTTTCTGTGATGTATGTTTCTCTGTCCCTCTCCCTGTCTTTGTTTTCTGTGATGTATGTTTCTCTGTCCCTCTCTCTGTCTTTGTTTTCTGTGATGTTTGTTTCTCTCTGTCCCTCTCTCTGTCTTTGTTTTCTGTGATGTATGTTTCTGTGTCCCTCTATCTGTCTTTGTTTTCTGTGATGTATGTTTCTGTGTCCCTCTCTCTGTCTTTGTTTTCTGTGATGTATGTTTCTGTGTCCCTCTGTCTGTCTTTGTTTTCTGTGATGTATGTTTCTCTGTCCCTCTCTCTGTCTCTGTTTTTTGTGATGTATGTTTCTGTGTCCCTCTCTCTGTCTTTGTTTTTTGTGATGTATGTTTCTGTGTCCCTCTGTCTGTCTTTGTTTTCTGTGATGTATGTTTCTCTGTCCCTCTGTCTCTGTCTTTGTTTTCTGTGATGTATGTTTCTCTGTCCCTCTCTCTGTCTTTGTTTTCTGTGATGTATGTTTCTGTGTCCCTCTGTCTGTCTTTGTTTTTTGTGATGTATGTTTCTGTGTCCCTCTGTCTGTCTTTGTTTTCTGTGATGTATGTTTCTGTGTCCCTCTATGTCTTTGTTTTCTGTGATGTATGTTTCTGTGTCCCTCTATGTCTTTGTTTTCTGTGATGTATGTTTCTGTGTCCCTCTCTCTGTCTTTGTTTTCTGTGATGTATGTTTCTCTGTCCCTCTCCCTGTCTTTGTTTTCTGTGATGTATGTTTCTGTGTCCCTCTGTCTTTGTTTTCTGTGATGTATGTTTCTGTGTCCCTCTGTCTGTCTTTGTTTTTTGTGATGTATGTTTCTGTGTCCCTCTGTCTGTCTTTGTTTTCTGTGATGTATGTTTCTGTGTCCCTCTGTCTGTCTTTGTTTTCTGTGATGTATGTTTCTGTGTCCCTCTCTCTGTCTTTGTTTTCTGTGATGTATGTTTCTGTGTCCCTCTGTCTGTCTTTGTTTTCTGTGATGTATGTTTCTGTGTCCCTCTATCTGTCTTTGTTTTTTCTGTGATGTATGTTTCTCTGTCCCTCTGTCTGTCTTTGTTTTCTGTGATGTTTGTTTCTGTGTCCCTCTCTCTGTCTTTGTTTTCTGTGATGTATGTTTCTGTGTCCCTCTCTCTGTCTTTGTTTTCTGTGATGTATGTTTCTGTGTCCCTCTGTCTGTCTTTGTTTTCTGTGATGTATGTTTCTGTGTCCCTCTCTCTGTCTTTGTTTTCTGTGATGTATGTTTCTGTGTCCCTCTCTCTGTCTTTGTTTTCTGTGATGTATGTTTCTGTGTCCCTCTATCTGTCTCTGTCTTTGTTTTCTGTGATGTTTGTTTCTGTGTCCCTCTGTCTGCCTTTGTTTTCTGTGATGTATGTTTCTCTGTCCCTCTCTCTGTCTTTGTTTTCTGTGATGTATGTTTCTCTGTCCCTCTCCCTGTCTTTGTTTTCTGTGATGTATGTTTCTGTGTCCCTTTCTCTGTCTTTGTTTTCTGTGATGTTTGTTTCTGTGTCCCTCTGTCTGTCTTTGTTTTCTGTGATGTATGTTTCTCTGTCCCTCTCTCTGTCTTTGTTTTCTGTGATGTATGTTTCTCTCTCCCTCTCTCTCTGTCTTTGTTTTCTCTGATGTATGTTTCTCTGCCCCTCTCTCTCTGTCTTTGTTTTCTGTGATGTATGTTTCTGTGTCCCTCTCTCTGTCTTTGTTTTCTGTGATGTATGTTTCTCTGTCCACCTATCTGTCTTTGTTTTCTCTTGTGTATGTTTCTGTATCCCTCTATCTGTCTTTGTTTTTTGTGATGTATGTTTCTCTGTCCCTCTCTCTGTCTTTGTTTTCTGTGATGTATGTTTCTCTGTCCCTCTCCCTGTCTTTGTTTTCTGTGATGTATGTTTCTGTGTCCCTCTGTCTGTCTTTGTTTTCTGTGATGTATGTTTCTGTGTCCCTCTATCTGTCTTTGTTTTATGTGATGTATGTTTCTGTGTCCCTCTCTCTGTCTTTGTTTTCTGTGATGTATGTTTCTGTGTCCCTCTGTCTGTCTTTGTTTTCTGTGATGTATGTTTCTCTGTCCCTCTCTCTGTCTCTGTTTTTTGTGATGTATGTTTCTGTGTCCCTCTCTCTGTCTTTGTTTTTTGTGATGTATGTTTCTGTGTCCCTCTCTCTGTCTTTGTTTTCTGTGATGTATGTTTCTGTGTTCCTCTATCTGTCTTTGCTTTCTGTGATGTTTGTTTCTCTGTCCCTCTGTCTGTCTTTGTTTTCTGTGATGTATGTTTCTGTGTCCCTCTCTCTGTCTTTGTTTTCTGTGATGAATGTTTCTGTGTCCCTCTATCTGTCTTTGTTTTCTGTGATGTATGTTTCTGTGTCCCTCTCTCTGTCTTTGTTTTCTGTGATGTTTGTTTCTGTGTCCCTCTCTCTGTCTTTGTTTTCTGTGATGTATGTTTCTGTGTCCCTCTCTCTGTCTTTGTTTTCTGTGATGTATGTTTCTGTGTCCCTCTCTCTGTCTTTGTTTTCTGTGATGTATGTTTCTCTGTCCCTCTCTCTGTCTTTGTTTTCTGTGATGTATGTTTCTGTGTCCCTCTCTCTGTCTTTGTTTTCTGTGATGTATGTTTCTGTGTCCCTCTCTCTGTCTTTGTTTTCTGTGATGTATGTTTCTCTGTCCCTCTATTTGTCTTTGTTTTCTGTGATGAATGTTTCTATGTGTTTCGTCTGTCTGTTTTTGTCTGTCTGTCTGTTTTGTCTGTCTGTCTGACACCTTCCACTCTCTATCTTCCGTCTTGTCTCTGTATCGACGGGCGCAATAGCCGAGTGGTTAAAGCGGTGTACTTTTAATTTGAGGGTCCCGGGGTTCGAATCTCGGTAACGGCGCCTGGTGGGTGAAGGGTGGAAATTTTTCCGATCTCCCAGGTCAACTTAATTTTATGCAGACCTGCTTGTGCCTGAACCCCCTTCACGTGTATACGCAAGCAGAAGATCAAAATACGCACGTTAAAGATCCTGTAATCCATGTTAGCGTTCGGTGGGTTATGGAAACAAGAACATACCCAGCATGCACACCTCCGAAAACGGAGTATGGCTGCCTACATGGCGGGTTAAAAACGGTCATACACGTAAAAGCCCACTCTCGTACATACGAGTGAACGTGGGAATTGCAGCCCACGAACGAAGAAGTAAGTCTCTGTATGTTTTTTTTTTCTCCCTTTTTGTCGTTGTCTGTCTGTCTGTCTGTCTGTCTGCAAGGACTCGTAGAATGAATATAAGCAGCGTACCACACACCTTCACAATATACAGCTAATTGTCAATCAGAAAAAAACGCATTGCCCATTATTTCAGACGTGTGGATGGGTAATTTTAGACCTATGTGTTGAAAGTGAGGTTTCTTTGTACAACACCGGTATTGTTTAGCTGATAATTCATTGGTTGCAGGCGTGTGAACCGTGTGTGTGTGTGTGTGTGTGTGTGTGTGTGTGTGTGTAGACGTGTGACTGCGCGCGCGTGCGTGTGTGTACGTGTGTGCGTGTTTATGTTTGTGTGTGTGTA
>NC_134878.1:12663139-12665639 GCF_041734735.1 Babylonia areolata | reverse complement strand
GTGTGTGTGAGAGAGAGAGAGAGAGAACACTGAACACTGAACACTTTAATGTCAATAGCTTTACAGCCCTAATGACATGGGGGTTCATAATACAAATAACAACATGCATCAATAGTAATAATATTGATGAAAACCAAAGCCAAAACGAAATCAATCAATCTGTGCAACAAAGTGCAGTTCGACCATCCATTCAAAGTAATGGCATGTAGTGAGAAATAAAAACAAAAAAACATATATAAATGTATAACATAAATATTTGCCATATGAGAATGACAACACAGATTTCAATTTTCACAATGAGCAACACCTGATACTATTTTATGATAGAGAGAGAGAGAGAGAGAGTGTGTGTGTGTGTGAGTGTGTGTGTGTGTGTGTGTGTGTGAGAGAGAGAGAGAGAGAGAGAAGAACAAGAACAAAACTTTAATCTCCAGGCCTCCGGCCCCTAGAAAGAGGTCAAAAGTACACAATATGGTGATCACTCAGCCACAACAAAATGTAAAATACGTACTAACTTAAACCTGTAGAACAAAAGTGCTTCTTGTGCATAGTAAATTAATTCTAACTTTCATCATTGTTGTCACAGAATTCCTGTCGTATCTTCAGGGCATTAAATATATAAATGCAGAATTTACGAATACTGTAAACAGAACCATTCTTCAGCAAGTGAACATACGATTGACCTTCAGAGTTCAGATGCTTTTGCCGCAGGTTATTGTAAAGGACACAGTTGTTTATAAAATGGTTTTCATCTTCGATCACATTACAACATTTACATGCGTAATTTGAATTACATTCGAATGTTCTTTTAAAAAATGATCCAGTTATTGGGAGCAAACCAAGCCGTAATTTTACCAAACAGTCCCCAAGACACTTTTTATCCACAGTCAAAATATTGCTCACACTGAAAACCAGTTTTAAACAGTCTGTAGTTATGATATATATCTTTAGACATTACTGACTCATCCCACTCCTGCATAAATATATCTTTCATTCTTTGCTTAAATAATGACAAAAATGTTTGCTCACAACCAACGCCCTGTTGCAAAGAGACATATCCAAGTCTAAATAAAGTATTTTTTACTAAAGACACCCAGCATTTTTTCCCCTTTCGTCTAGGTTAAACAACATCAAATATGCCTGTCTCGGTAATCGGTGCACATTCCTATTCAGCAACCTTAAACTGAGCATCAAATATTTTGAAAAAACATCCTTCGGAAATATCATTCAGCTTCGTTATATATTTTATACAGTCAATGCATGCATGTTTGCCTTTTGCTGCTAAAATCCCTACTCCTTTGTTTACACTCATTTTTGTCGTAAAAACAAGTGTGTGTGTGTGTGTGTGTGTGTGTGTGTGTGAGAGAGAGAGAGAGAGAGAGAGAGAGTGAGTGAGAGAGTGTGCGTATCTCTGTGTGTGTGTGTGTGTGTGTGTGTGTGAGAGAGAGAGAGAGAGAGAGAGAGAGAGTATCTGTGTGTGTGTGAGAGAGAGAATGTGTGTGAGAGAGTGTCTGTGTGTGTGTGTGTGTGAGAGAGAGAGAGAGAGTGAGAGTGAGTGAGTGTGAGAGAGAGAGAGAGAAAGTGTGTGTGTGTGCGTGTGTGTGTGTGTGTGGTGTTGTGGAGGAGCGGGATGCACGCTGACAGTGGCTGTTGTGTTGTGGATGCATTTCATGTTGTGTCGTTCGTTTTTTGTTGTTGTTGTGTGTTAGTTGGGTTCCTGTATAACATTGTGCTCGTTTTGTAGTGGTTTGGTATGAATTGTTCTTTGTTTTGTTTAATTTGCTTGGGTGGGACTGAAGTGATGAAGCTAATTAGTTGAACTGCATTATGTTATGTTGTATTTTTTGTATCTGCAATTGGCACTTTTGATCTGATATTCGCAAGCTTGGCAGGTCATTGATTTATTGTTTTGTTAACGAACTTTTTGAACGATTGAAGTATATGATTTTAGTGCAAACGTGGTGCAAAGACAAAACCAGAAATCACTTTAATGCAGGGGAGTAATTGCTTAAATGAACTTCACAAACATACTGACAACAAGATGCAAGGCCCAGACACAGAGCACACAATAAAAAAAAACACACAAGCTTTATTTTGAGACAATTTCAAAATGTAATGCTCTATAAATCAAAGAAAGAACATTTAAACAAACGAAAGTCACCATCAGAAATTCTTTTTTATTGCAGCACAATTAAAAAAAAACTTTATGCTTACTAAAAAAAAGATCTTTTGTAACGATTCTTTGTTGATTGAAACATTGATATCGATGCATATAATAGATGCTTGGAACTGACTGTACTGTTTCAAGATGAAACGCCTGGTTGTGATTTTCTTTCTTTCTTTCTTTCTTTCTTTGTAATTCTTTCCTTTATTTGTTTGTCTTATTCGTTTCTCTCTCTCTCTCTCCCTCTCTCTCTCTCTCTCTCTCTCTCTCTCTCTCTTTCTTTCATTCCTTCTCTTTCTGTCTTTGCCTTTCTTTCTCATTCTTGCCTCTGTTTCT
>NC_134878.1:12615639-12658139 GCF_041734735.1 Babylonia areolata | reverse complement strand
TTGGAACTCAAGATATCTTTTTTTTTTTTAAATAAGGGCAAAAGTAATGGCTCGAAACATCATCGATCCGAAGGCTCAAAATTAGAACCTTTACTGAAAAGCAAAGACAGCGACTTAAAGCAGTCTTTGTCATTAGAGTCAGGGATGTGATTAATTACTTATCAAAAATTAAAAACAAATAAACAAACACCACACACACACACACACACACACACACACACACACACACACACACACACACACACACACACACAAGACTAACGTGGTGCTATTTGTTCCTGTCAGTGACTGAACCAACCTCCACCCCTCCCACACCCCACACCCCCCCCACACACACCCCTTTTTTTTTTCTCCTCTCCCCCTACAGTTGATTGGTTCGCTGTCTTTCGACGTCACGAGCCCGACCGGAAGCGGCGTTATCACGCTGGGGATGTCAACACACCAGTTCAATGCTCCTCGCCGGATTTCCGCCCGCTACCTTCTCGTTGCTTCCTGGCGGGCACGACTCAATTTTCCGTCGCTTAGCGCCCCCGACACGACTGACATTTTGCCGGCTGTCGGTGATACACCTGTCTGTCAGACACAGTCTGATAGCATGGTGATGCACAAACTGGACGCCGCTCTAATCAACGATATGATTGGCTGTTATGGCTTTTGTCCACAATTTGCTCCAGCCTCGTGGGCAAGAGGGATTGCGATTGGCAGTCTGCTTTGTTTGTGCTTGTCAGTCCGTTGTTAGGGGGAGCGTAGGGGGGTGGGGGGGGTGCATGTGTTGCATAATAACAAGATTCATTGGCGTGTTTGTTGTACGGCTAGAGAGAACTCTAGGGTGATTGTTTTTTTTTTTTTTTTTTTTTTTTTTTTGCTGTGTGTTTGTGGGTATGTTTCTGTGTGAGTTCTAGTTACCTTTGTAACAGAAATCAAAAGAACTGTTTTCATTATAATTTAGTTCATTAAAAAAACACGCGTCTTTGGAGGTTTGGTTGTCTGTGGGTTATTATTTTTTTCTTTGTCAAATGTGACAATACTTCGAGACCTTTAGTTGCTTATGACTGGCGACTGACAACAACAACAAACTGAGGTCGTGATTGGTGTGTCTTTGCTTGTGTGTCGTAGATGTTTTTTTTATTAATCTGAAATCCGCTGACGGGAGGGCGTTAGTGTGTGTACACACACACACACACACACACACACACACACACACACACACACACACACACACCGCACGCACGCACGCACACGTTTCAAGTTTTAATTACCTGTTCATTCCTGTTGGAGTATGGAGAATTGCTACAAAATAATCATTTCATGCCCAGATTAAACATTTCCTAATGCATTAACAGCGTCTCCTAGAAGCTGAGAAAAGACAGTCATCTTCTTACCGGTAACCCCCACCCCCCCCCCACCCCCCCAGCCCCCGCCTCCCCCCCAAAGAGTATCAAGACAACATTTGCAAATTTCATAAACCTACTTGCAGCTAACTTTTTTTTCTTTTTTTTTTTTTTTGCCTCCTTTGAGCACATTGTGAAAGTCAAAACCGATTTCGGAGTCATAAATTTTTCATGCAAATACCTTTTTCGCAACTGATCAAACGTGGGATATTTCATTATAAAATGTTAGTGTCTGCACGCACGCACGCACCCCCCCCCCCCCCCCCCACACACACACACACTACCCATCCATCCTTCCGCCGGCCACCCACCTCTTTCTCTCTTTCTCCCTCTCTGTCTCTCCGTCAATCTGTAACCAAGAGAAACGGGTGAGGTTTAGTCTGCAACACAGGAAAACAGATGGTAAAGAATTGGATTCAGCCGATAAGAATGTACTGCACTGTGAGCTCAATGATGCTGTAAGTGTCAAGTAGTTCTTGAAGTGATATATATATATTTTTAATTATGGATAAAGAGAAAAAATAGAACAGAATAGAATAGAATATTTCTTTATTACCAAGTGTACCGGGGTCACAAGGAATATTAGGGGGGATAGTACATAACAAGGTACGAACATAAATTGAAAATCATACACAAACACAGATACAGTAGAAATTAGGATACATACAAGTGCATATCAATATAAAACCTTGTCCATACTCACACATGCACGTACTGCGCGCGCGCGCGCGCGCGCACACACACACACACACACACACACACACACACACACACGTTTGAACAGAAGCCGCATATTACATGTGGATGGGGGATGATGACTAGACCTTCAGGTAGATGTTTGTTGCCCTCTGAACGCAGAGAGAAGGGTTAGCTTTCAGTTTACACAAAGAGGGTGATGTTGTAGATAACTAGCGCACGCTGGTATTATTATTATTATTATTATTTTATTATTTTATTAGAAAAAATTATTATCATTACTTTTTTTTTTTTTTTACTTATTTTATTTTATTTTTTATTATCATTTATTTTTATTTCATTTCATTTATTTATTTATTTATTTATTTTATTACTTTATCATTATTTTTTTCTGAAGGCCTGACTAAGCGCGTTGGGTTACGCTGTTGGTCAGGCATCTGCTTGGCAGGTGTGGTGTAGCGTATATGGATTTGACCGAACGCAGTGACGCCTCCTTGAGCTACTGATACTGATACTGGTATATGTGTGTATGTCTGTGTCTGTGTCTGTGTTTGTGCAGGGCACCATCTGTCTAGCAACCCTTCTGGCGACAATAATTGCAACATTCCCTAAGACGCATTCGTGAAATGGGTGACCCTCAACTGAATGGTTACAGTTTTGTTTTTTTTTTTGGTTTCAGCTGGAAGCACACTCAGCTGTGGGTAGGAGCCAGCCAAGGGTTGAAAAACTTTTCTTCTGACTAGGCTCGAGCCATCGTCTACCCTAGTCGTCAGTTCGTGATGCTAACCACTTTGTCACGGAAACTGTTTCTTTTGTGGGGGCGTCGGGGAGGGGGGGCGTGCGTGCGTGTGTGTGTGTGTGTGTGTTTCATTGAATAATGGTGTAAATCAGGGAATTACTTTAGTAACCTCGATCAATTCCCACAAGTGGAGTGATGGCCTAGAGGTAACGCGTCCGCCTAGGAAGCGAGAGAATCTGAGCGCGCTGGTTCGAATCACTGTTCAGCCGCCGATATTTTCTCCCCCTCCACTAGACCATGAGTGGTGGTCTGGACGCTAGTCATTCGGATGAGACGATAAACCGAGGTCCCGTGTGCAGCATGCACTTAGCGCACGTAAAAGAACCCACGGCAACAAAAGGGTTGTTCCTGGCAAAATTCTGTAGAAAAATCTACATCGATAGGAAAAACAAATAAAACTGCATGCAGGAAAAAAAAATAGGGTGGCGCTGTAGTGTAGCGACGCGCTGTCCCTGGGGAGAGCAGCCCGAATTTCACACAGAGAAATCTGTTGTGATAAAAAGAAATACAAATACAACTTTGGGTCTGATTACCCTGTAGTGTTGATTGACGGCGAGTTTCAACATCATGAAAAAGTCATTTGGAATCAGAAATGGGAACACTATTTTGCTTAGAACCAAAGACAGTGGTTTCAAATAGTGCTAGTTGTTGGGTGCAGGATCAGAATCGACCCTTGTTTGATAAAGGACAAAGATAACGACCCAACAGTGTTATTTGTTTCCTGTCAGCTAACCAAACGGCCCTTCTCGAGAATTCATGCAGTGTGGTGTTGGTCCATAGTCTTGCGACATCACGAGCCAAACAGGAAATGCAGCGTCATGTATCACTTCGAGAGTCACGAGTTCAATGCTCCCCAGCCGGGATTTCAGCTAGCTGCCTTGTCAGTGTCTCCTGGCGGCACGACTCATTTCCTGTTGCTTAGGCGCCGACACGACTGACATTTTGCCGGCTCTTGGAGATACACCTGCCTGTCAGACACCGGCGGATAGCACGGGCAGTGGACCCACTAGTGGACGTTGCTGCGCCAGTGAGTGACAGGATCACAGCTGTTATGGCTCTCGCTCAGTTTGCCTTGCGCTTGATGAGGAAGGGATGCTGATTGCTAGCGTGTTTGCTCATTAGTTTCAGGTGTGTGTGTGTGTGTGTGTGTGTGTGTGTGTGTGTGTGTGTGTGTGTGTGCAGTTACTGAATATAAAACTTCAGTGATGTATCTGCAGTCAATAACAGCACACACTTCCGTGTTTGTCTTCTCTGTCGCAAGCGTGCTTCTGTTTCTGTACGAGTTTTGTTTGTTATACATACAAAAATTATTTCATAATTTGTGTTTCACCAAGTAAACGTATCGTGTATATTTGAGGCAAAGCGTCAGGTTTGGTTTCTCTCTCTCTCTCCCTCCCCTCTCTCTCTCTCGTTTTTCACTCTGTCTCTCTTTCTCTGTCCCTCTCAAAGTCATGTGAATTGACAAGATGGAATGAGAAGCGAATGAGGTTTGAACTGAAACACGGATGTTGAGAATGTGCCGTAACTTAAAGAGAAAAAAATACCACAATATGGGACAGACATCTCTTTTGATTTGAGGTTTAAGATTTGAAAACGCGTACACAAAGAGCGAAGAACGTAAGTCCATTGAATGTACAGAAAGAATAAGAAGTCAGTTGTCATAATCCTTAACACAAAGAAGACCAGATTTAAGATAAGTCTGTATGTAGCAGCAGCAGCAGCAGTAGTAGTAGTGGTGGAGGGGGAGTTTAGCTGTGCATGACTGCACAGACATATAGTTATATCCCCGTGTTTGTTTTTCTTACAACACTAATGGTTTTAAAATCATCTACCTTTAGTCTGTAAAATGCCGAAACAAAATTTCTGTTCTGGTATACATTTCCATGTGTATGATGTTATCTATGTGTTGAGAGACTGAGTTGTTCACTGCTTTTGACTTGTCTTTGATACGTTCTGTTTCGCATGAGTGACAGGACTTTTACCGATTAGGAGTAGGATCAGGTTCTGGGTTAGAATTTGTTTTTTGACGAAAGCAGCGATGATGGCACGAAACTGTCAGTATGGTCAGGTTAGACTTTACCTTCTTGATAAAGGTGACGATGATGCTAGATAAACGTTGTTACTGGTGTTCATGTCAGTGAAAGATCCAACTTTCATTCTCTACTGCATTGGTCCACTCAGAAGTTGTGTTATCACGTGTCGTTGTCACGTGGTGTATTTGAATTGTATTCCTCATTTTGTCACAACAGATTTCTCTGTGTGAAATTCGGGCTGCTCTCGCTAGGGAGAGCGCGTCGCTACACTGAGAGCGCCACCCCCCTTTTTTGTATAATTTTATTTGTTTTCCTATCGAAGTGGAGTTTTCTACATTTTGCCAGGGACAACCCTTTTGTAGCCGTGGGTTCTTTTGCGTCCGCTAAGTGCATGCTGCACACGGGACCTCGGTTTATAGTCTCATCAGAATGTCTAGCGTCCAGACCACCACTCAGATTCTAGTGGAGGGAGGTGGAGACTGGCGACTGTGGGATTCGAACCAGCGCGCGCAGATTCTCTCGCTTCCTAGGCGAACGCGTTACCACTAGTTCAACACTCAATTCCACTTGGTGGAGACGTCAGTTATATCGACGCTGGGTTTCCGTGATCACATCACAATACAATACAATACAATACAATACAATACAATACACAAACTTTATTGTCTATACTTTGGTACAGAGATTTTCTTTTTGGCAGCAGCACATGTCCAACATAAGAAGAAAGCAACAAACAAATAAAATGACAAACAAATAAAATGAATAAAATGAATAGAAAATAAAAAGATAAATTAAAAATTAAATGGCACCAAATGGAAATAGCTATATACAAATATACAGATTACTGAAGTTTACGTGTCAGACAGCCAAACCGCATTGCACATCTACCCCCCCCCCCCCCGCCCCCCCCACACACACCATGTGCACACACACGTACACATACATACATACATACATATATATATATATATATATATATATATATATATATATATACACACACACACATACATACACATACATACACATACACACACATGCATACATATATATATATACATACACAAATACATACATACATCATGGCCACAGCGACACGACACCGCTCCGTTGCTCTGACACAAACACGCCGGACAATTTTTCCGGATGTAGACTAAACGGCCTGTCTGTCGGGTAGACAAACAGCAGGTCGGTGGGTTTCTGAACGCAGGGCTAATGAACAGTACGGTTGGCTAATTGCGTCTCTTGTCTAATCTGCCTCGGGCTTGCCACGAGAGAATGTTGATTTGCCAGCATTGTTTGCTCGTCAGTTTAAGGTGTGTGTGTCCGTATGTTTTTCATAGGATTTATTGATTTTATGATCAGTATGACTACGCATTTTATCTGTAATCTTGTTTTTGTTGTCGGATTCCTCGTTGTCTTGGTATCATTATACAAAATTGCTATTTCATTATATTTCTATGTTTCCTTCACTCATTGAAACTTTCGTGTTGGTGGGAATATATATCGGGTGTCCCACAAAAAGTGAACTGCTTTTTGACAAGTATTTTCTCAGTGACAGAGAAACCGAATTCATTGAAAATTTTCACACAGTAACCTTAGGCTATCATCAACGAGTGTGCAAAGAGGTGGAGTCATGTCACTGTAATCAATAGACTTATCGCTAAAATACGCACTACTGCGTAGTAGACTTGACACCCAGACAGGTTATTTTTAGACTGACACTGATTGACAGATGCCAACACATGGCAGCTGGCATGAACATGATGAAGGTCACATTGCACAGCACTGATACTGGATTTTTTAACATGCTGTTTTGAATTTGACAAAACTCACATAATTTGCGTTCGAACTTTTAGCTACTTTGCAGACTTGTTGATTATACCTTAAGGTTACTGTGTGAAAATTTTCAATGAATTCGGTATCTCTATCACTTGAGAAAATACTTGTCAAAAAGCGGTTCACTTTTTTGGGGACACCCGATATAATCCCTGTGAAGGCAGGTTTCGATGTCTCGCTGGGCGATGAACAGTATGGTTTAATCTGATCTGACGCGGTTCAGGCAAAGGTCATGTTCATTATTGCAGTCATTTTTTTTTCTCTCAGAAACTAACAATAATCAGCAAACAACAACATGATGTTTATAATGTAGTCATTTTGTTTTGTCAGAAACTAACAATAACCATTAAACGACAAGGTGGCGTTATTTCGCACTTTGAAGATAACATGTGTGTAAACAAGTCTTTTGTCATGTTAAACATATCACTTTGTTTTCTGGAGGATTCTGAAACAGTCATAACCTACCGTGATTTACCGAGGAAATTCCACAAGGGAGAAATACACCCGGTTTATTTGAAAACAGAGATTTAGTGGTAACGGCAAGTCAAAGATCAGTTTCTCTGTTATTTATTTTTGTCCTCACAGGACGTAACAAAATGATTTGCTCACAGATACCTAACTACTGCCATGTTACACTGTGCCATCCATAGTGCTTCAGAAGGGAACCGTTCAGGCAGATGTTCGACGGTTCTGCTAAAAGCGAATTCACTTCTGTGGAGGGTTGGCCTAATGGTAACGCGTCCTCCGAGGATGCGACAGAATCTGAGTGCACTGGTTCGAATTCCGTTGTTGCCAGTATTACCCCCCCCCCTCCCCCCCCACCCCCACCCCCACACACACACCCGCCCTGGACGTTAGTCATTCGGATGTGACGATAAACCGAGGTCCCGTGTGCAGCATGCACTTAGCCCACGTAAAAGAACCCACGGCAACAAAAGAGTTGTTCTTGGAGAAATTCTGTTAAAAAAGGATACTTCGACTGGAGAACAAATAAAATTGCAGGCAGAAACACACACACACACACATACACACACACACACACACCTACACACACACGCGCGCGCGCGCACGCACACACACACACCTGCACACCTACACACACACACACACACACACACACACACAGAGTGGCGCTTCCAGTGCAGCGACGCACTCTCCCGAGAGCAGCCCGAATTTCACACAGAGACATCTGTTGTGACAGAAAGATTAATACAATAAAATGTAATTCTAACCAGTCCTGCAACGGCTTTGTCCATTTTGTACATTGCATTGCTTCCAAGGGATTCATTTCAGCTACACACGTTCGGGTGTTTACTGTGCCAGTTAGAGAACGTTAAAGTTGCGCTTTGTTGCGGAGATCGTTCATCAATTACGATTAGCGCACGTAAAAGAACCCACGGCAACAAAAGGGTTGTCCCTGGCAAAATTCTGTAGAAAAATTCACTTGGATAGGAAAAACAAATAAAACTGCACGCAGGAAAAAAAAAAAAAAAAATGGGTGGCGCTGTAGTATAGCGACGCGCTCGCCCTGGGGAGAGCAGCCCGAATTTCACACAGAGAAATTTGTTGTGATAAAAAGAAATACAAAAAAAACCCAAACAAACAAAAAAACAAAAACAAAACCAAAAAAAAACTTTCTCTTTCTGCGTGGTCTGTGGAAAGGTTGTCAATTTCATGGCTTTTAACTCACTCAGTACGGCCAGTCCTCTCTTCTCCTCTACACAGACCCCTCGGATGTCCAGTGGGTGTCTCAATGACCCAACCTTTAGCTTCCGTCGTCAGAATTGTAGTATTCTTTGTCAACATTCGCGTCTTCAGTATAAGAGCCTTCCGCTTGCAATATTTTGATGATGGTAATTGGGGTGAACCGCTGTTAACGTCGTCTCTTTTGCCGTTCGTATGGAAAGAGTTAAAGGTATGTATTTCCTGTGTGTGCAGTGAAACGATATTGTGTTGTGGAAAAGAAGATACAGTTACGGAGAAAGGTTCGAATTTTGGCGCGTTCTCTTTTCTGTTCGACACATGTTGGACTGCGTCGAAAAAGCTTCCTTTGTCGGTGTTAAGTTTCGCTTGTATGGATGATCCCAAACATTTGGAATGAGACAATGTTGCGATTCGTCTGTCCGTTCTTTGTTGAGTTCTGTTTGCTCTTTGTTGTAATCTTTAATTAAGCGCGTTGGGTTGCGCCGCTGGTCAGGCATCTGCGTAGCAGATGTGTAAGCGTATATGGATTTGCCCGAACGCTGTGATGCCTCTTTGAGAATCTGAAGTGTTGTAATTTATCTGTTCTTTGTTGTAATCTGTCTATCTGTTCTTTGTTTAATCTGTCTGGCCTCAATCTTGGTTTAAGGGTCTTCGTTCTTCCATTTCATGAGGCATTATTATCATTGAGCTCAAGAGTCAATAAATGAATGAGAATAAATAAAAAAATTAAAAAAAAATCAGATAAAGTATCCCTCTACATATAAATTATCTGTCTATGTCATTCAGCCATCATGTAACAACGATGATGAAAATATTACGAATTACATAGATGAGAAAAAGGCATTCTCGTTCAAAGTGTTAGCCAACGAGGGGGAAGATGGTTGAGTGAGTGAACAAATGATGAATGAATGAGTGTATGAATGAATGAATGAATTAAAGATCTTTACACAATTATTCAAACAGAAGATAACCTTAATACGTTTGCGTGTTGAATGCTGCAGGTTCTCTCTCTCTCTATATATATATATATATATATATATATATATATATATATATATATATATATATATATATCTTCCATTGACCCACCCAGCCAGCAAACCATTCACTATGTGGAGACAACTCTGCATTTCACGACAGATGCGGATTCGTCTTTGTACTGTCAAAAGTTTCGCTCGATTATCGCCCCTGTCATTGTACATTTTGATCAGTGAGTGTTCGCAATCGCTCGCATTCACCGTTCAGTGGTCAAGCAAATTTCGGGTATCTGTGGAACACCCTTTTCCATTTCTCCTTCCCTTTTCCTGCACAAAAAAAAAAGAAAAAAAAAAAAAAAGAAAAGAAAGAAAGAAAAAGAAGAGGAAAAAGTCAATGCTATAGGGACTTGTCAGTGAATGAATAAAGACACAAATGAATAAATAGATAGTAGTCATTCGGATGAGACGATAAACCGAGGTCCCATGTGCAGCATGCACTTAACGCACGTAAAAGAACCCACGGCAAAAAAAAGTGTTGTCCCTGGCAAAATTATGTTGAAAAATCCACTTCGATAGGAAAACAAATGAAACTGCAGGCAGAAAAAAAAAATACACACAAAAAAAGCGTAGCGCTGTTATTGTAGCGACGCGCTCTCCCTGGGGAGAGCAGCCCGAATTTCACACAGAGAAATCTGTAGTGACAAAATAAAATAGAATAAATAATAACACAATTACAAATAGATAATACTAATGACACGGCGAATATGATGATGCTGGTAATGATGATGATGATGATGACGGCGGTATTTGAAATTGATGGTGCCCTATCCACAATCACAGAATCATTTAATGTGGCGGGCAGAATGTAGTTTATTAACACTGAACTGCGTGTTTGGCAAGCCCAGCCTAGCCCAGCCCAGCCCAGCCCAGCCCAGTGGAAATTCCTGTGTTGTAAACAAAGGATCGATAACCATCAGCGAGATGTCAGCTGTATTACCTGAGCTCGAGCTTCGTTTTTTTTTTTTTTTTTTTTTTTTTTTTTAATTCATTGACATCGAACAAGATCATCACGATCTGAATTCTGGTGATATTTGTTGCTTTATCCACGGACGGCAGTCTATAATGGCACCTAAGGTTTCAGCATTTCGTCAGGCATGGCTCGCTGACAGACAGATAATCAACATCTGCACACGTCACTGTTGGATCCGACCCGTATAAAAACATTTCCCTTTTTTGGCCAATGTTCATTGTTGTTGTTGTTTTTTTCACGCAACTGTGACATGTATTTACCTGTATCTCTCCTCAGCATGACTCAACGCTTTTGATTGATGAGCTTTGCGCATGGCGACGCTAAGCTGACACGTAAGGGAATACTTCTTCTCCTTCATCGTCTGTGGGCTGCAACTCCCACGTTCACTCATATACACGAGTGGGCGTTTACGTGTATGACCGTTTTTTACCCCCGCCATGAAGGCAGCCATACTCCGTTTTCGGGCGTATGTATGCTGGGTATGTCTTTGCTTCCATAACCCACCGAACGCTGACATGGATTACAGGATTTTTAACGTGCGTATTTCATCTTCTGGTTGCGTATACACACGAAGGGGGGTTCAGGCACAAGCAGGTCTGCACATATATCATGTTGACCTGGGAGATTGACAAAAATCTCCACCCTTCACTCACCAGGCGCCGTTACGGAGTTTCGAACCCCGGACCCTCAGATTGAAAGTCCAATGCTTTAACCACTCGGCTATTGCACCCGTTGTAAGGGTACACAACATTGCCATCGACATGAGCCGCACAGTTTTCACCATGTGTGTGTGTGGAGTGGAAATAAAAGTGAAACATAGAATTGATAACAGCCGAACACCAGGAAGACAGAAAAGATTCAAGTGTGTGTGTGTGTGTGTGTGTGTGTGTGTGTGTGTGTGTGTGTGTGTCAGATATGGTAATGATATCGCACAGTCGTACTGTCCATATTGTACAGACCGTGTGGAGGATGAAAACCTTTCTTCTTTTTTTAAAAATATATATGTTTGCCTATTATACTCATAATTAAGAAACATATTTTTTGTCAATGGAATCAATCCGTGATTAGAAAGATTTTTAGATGGAAAATGCAGAGATCTGTCATTATTAGTTTCTCAAGTTTGTTTTTTCAACTGTATGAAACAGAGGCAGAAGTTTGAAGAAAGTTATAGACCTGTATCAAATGCAGTTGTGTAATGAAGAGTATAGTTATGAAATCTGATAATAAAGAAGAAAAGTATGCTTAAAGATGAGGAATAGACATGTTGTGCAATTTAATTTATATGTTAATTCGCAGAATGTGCTATGTTATGAAGGTATTTATTTATTCATTTACTTCCTTACTTCTTATTTATTGTGTGCGTCTCTCTCTCTCTCTCTCTCTCTCTGTGTGTGTGTGTGTGTGTGTGTGTGTGTGTGTGTGTGTATGCGATTTTCCCCTCCATGTTTATGTGCCTATGGCCAAAGAACATTAAAATATTTCATCTCTCTCTCTCTCTCTCTCTCTCTCTCTCTCTCTCTCTCTCTCTCTCTCTCTCTCTCTCTCTCTCAGCTTCTCAACTGAACTGTAGAAAAAGGCAAGCTGTGTGTGTGTGTGCGCGCGCGCGCGTGTGTGTATATGTGTGTGTTTGTGCGTGTGCGTGTGCACGCGCTGATGGTCGTTATTTCACACGGACAGCCACGTGTGTCTCGTAGGAAGGTTGTGTGTGTGTGTGTGTGTGTGTGTGTGTGTGTGTGTGTGTGTGTGTGTAAAGTTGCAGTGATCTCCCTTAAACTGATGCGGTCGTTATCCTTCTTTCTTCCCAGAGCTTTCTCTCCCCCACCAGTGAGTGGCCGTCACAAAGCGGCTTGTTCCATTGTTTCCTGTTTCACTTGTTTTGTCTTTCCCACCTTGTTTGTCTGCTGCCTTGCTGCTTTCTTTTATTAGGTTTTGCTTTCTTTTTTTTTTTTGTGTGTGTGTTTATTTTTATTCCATTTTTATTATCTTATTTCCTGCACATTTCCAGTTGTTCCCAGTCTCATTATTTTCTTTTTGTTGTTTGTTCTCTTCTAAAAAAAACCAAAAAAAAAACCTTCTTTGCTATGTTTCCTTGCTCTCCTTTTCATTCTTTCTCTTTGTCTATCTGTCTCTGTCTGTCTGTTTCTGTCGGTCTCTGTATGCATCTGTCTGTCTCTCTCTCTGGAGGGAGGTAGTACTCGAAAGTGTGGACGTGCTGGTGTAAATGTCACCATCCATACCTATGCTTGAACCTTTGCTTGCACCTTTGCTCACACGCGGTCGCGCGCGCGCGCGCACACACACACACACACACACACACACACACACACAAGTACTACTCATATATATATATATATATATATATATATATATATATATATATATATATCATCACGTTAATATTAATTTTCAACGTAAACAGATACATCTAAATGAATGATTTACAAAATTAGTAAATACAGTGGATGTCAATAGTGAAATATTGCAAGTCAGTATATGATATCTAATATTCTAGAGTCTGACTGTAAAAAAAGAAAAAGAAAAAGGAGAATTAAAAAAAGGGGGGAGGGGGGGAAGCATACGCACCATTGAGTTGACTCAATAACGCAGAGACAGGATGAAGTCGCTGATGGTGGAACTTAGCTGGAGGGGACAGAAATAAAGAGACTGCAAACCGGCAGACGCTTTCGGGATAAGGCGATCACTTGGCTACAATGCTTCCTTGCGACTGTCGATGGTCTGTATATGCTAGAGACAAGACAAGACAAGACAAGACAAAAATTCTTTATTTTCGAAGATAATAGATAAGCACTGGCGCGCTTTTTTTTTTTTTTTTTTTTTTCATCCAGTCCCCGCCCTGAAACAGGGTCCACACTACACAATACTACATTATATATGTCATTGCATGAACTACACAATGCTACTTAAAGTCATAGCATGCGAACACAATACTACATAAAGGCATAAGCATGGTGATAATAAGACCCCCCCGCGCCCCCCCCCCCCCCCCCCCCCCACACACACACAAACACACACCAACACCCACCCACACATATGAGAGATAGAGAGACATACAGACAGACATATAGACATGTATTTGAAGGTCATTGGCTGTGAGGAGAGAGAGATAGAGACATACATACAGACATGTATTTGAGGGTTATTGGGTGTGTGGAGAGAGAGAGAGAAAGAAAGAGAGAGAGAGCCAGCCAGCCAGACAGACAGACATGTATTTGAGGGTTACTGGGTGTGCGGAGACAGACAGACGGACAGACATTTATTTGAGGGTTAGTGTGTGTGTGTGTGTGTGTGTGTGTGTGTGTGTGTGTGTGGAGAGAGAGAGAGAGAGAGAGAGAGAGAGAGAGACATGTATTTGAGGGTTATTGGGTGTGTGGAGAGAGAGATAGAGAGACATACAGACAGACAGATATTTATTTGAGGGTTAATTGGGGTGTGTGTGTGTGTGGAGAGAGAGAGAGAGAGAGAGAGAGAGAGAGATGTATTTGAGGGTTATTGGGTGTGTGGAGAGAGATAGAGAGACATACAGACAGACAGATATTTATTTGAGGGTTAATTGGTGTGTGTGTGTGTGTGTGTGTGGAGAGAGAGAGAGAGAGAGAAGGAGAGAGATGTATTTGAGGGTTATTGGGTGTGTGGAGAGAGAGATAGAGAGACATACAGACAGACAGATATTTATTTGAGGGTTCATTAATGGGTGTGTGTGTGTGGAGAGAGAGAGAGAGAGAGAGAGAGAGAGAATGCTTTCGCCATGTGCCAGCTTACAAGTATACATTTTTATACGAATCTGTGTTCTCTGTCCCCCTCTCTATCTCTCTCTCTCTATCTCTCCGTGTGTATGTGTGTGTGTGTGTGTGTGTGTGTGTGTGTGTGTGTGTGTGTTCGTTCGTGCCTGTGCGAAACAGGGTTAGTGCATTTCTTACTATGATCACCATAAGTTTCGAACAGAGCACCTCAGCTTAAAATTGACGAATCAGCTGGTTGTACGAGTTCCGTCAGTAGGCCTATACTTTCTGTTCTCTGCTATTCAAAGGACACAATCTCTGTTTACGATTTCTGTGTATAATTTCTGTCCTTTATAATTTGAGAGAATGGGAATAAGCTGGATGAACTCTGTTTTTGTTTGTTTGTTTTTTTCTTCTCCTGAACAGTTCTTTCTTCTATCTTTATTGCTATTTGTGTGTGTGTGTGTGTGTGTGAGAGAGAGAGAGAGAGAGAGAGAGAGAGAGAGAAGTAGAATACACTAGACTTACACAAATATTTTTCCTTCGAGCTTTCACTGATCTATTCTTTGACATTAAATTTTAATGAGATGACAGAGTAGGTTAGTTTATATAACACAATAGTAAATAGTTAAAAACAATTATTGAATAAGTCAAAGTCATTTTACATTAAAAACGAAAGAAATTTATCAAATTAACAAAGCATACAAAAACAAACAAACAAACAAAAAATCGGCATGGTATGATTTTTTTTTTCTTCTAAAATCCTCTACACATACTAATACGTTGTTCTGTGTCTGCGTTGTTGTGTATGATTTCTCATTCTATAAGCGTCAGCCGCAATGTACTGTGTCTTCTGCTGGTCTGCTTCCCAGTGATTTTCCAGACTTTCCTGATTTCTGTTTCTGTTTTCTGCGCTATTCCATCCAGACAAACATCACTGGTCTACAGATTAGTCGTGTCCTTCGAGAACACTAAAATTTTCTCTTCTTTATTCTGTTGTTTTGTTTTGCTACGCGAGATTTAGTGATCGTAGTTAGTTTGTTGACAGGCATTAGCATAGCTAATTGGCAGTGGTATTGTAAACAACGGAAGGAGTATTAGACACTAGTATGACATCAGGATAGTTTGATTTTAACATTGAGACATGTATGGCGAAATTGTATCGATATTGAAAGCAAGACATCGTCGCAATCTTGGCTAGGTCTTATTGCAGTAATTGCTTTTTTTATGATCAGTCATTCTCAACGATGGTCAGGGTGTGAATATGATGTATTGCATGTTTTCATTCCTCAGTTCTAATTATACCTGTAAAAAAAAAAAAAAGTACTTACAGCTGTTGTGAGCGGAAAATCATGCGAAGGCATGTCATGTTTGTGTCTATGTATTGGGGTGGCTAAGCTACTTTGTGCTACTCTTCAGTTGTATTCTTTTATAATTGCTCTTTGGCATAGGAAGTCAGAAAGCGAGCAATGTACAGTGTTTTTTAAATTTAAAAAAAATTATTATACAGTGTTTGCTGTGTCAAAGAGCACACACACACACACACACACACACACACACACACACACACACACACACACACACACACACACACACACACACACACACACACACACACACCAAAAACCACCCCCAAAAAACCCCAAAGCCAACAATGTTTTAGTTTACCTGCATTCTGGCTATTTTGTCAGCGTGCGGTTTGATCGGCAGGAGTTTTGTTCAGAGGCCTTGATTTCCAACGGTTCCCCTCCGTTGTCTGGTGGGTTTCATTAGAACTCGGTGTGTGGTCGTCTCTGAGGGTTGTGATCTGGATGTTGGAATTCGCTGCTACAAAAGTCAATTGGCATAATTATTGTAGCTTCTTTATGCACCTGTACGAACGCTCAAGCATGCAAATCACTGGTTTTTTTTAACATATATATAATGCGACCCCCCCCTCCCTCCCCCCCGCCCTCCCCGGCAACAGAGAGAGATAGAGAGAGACGCTTTGACGCTTTAATGTCATTGGCCATGAGGTCCTTATGACATGGGTGAATGCGTCAGTATCACAGAGAGAGAGAGAGAGAGAGAGAGAGAGAGAGAGAGCGTGCACAAGCCAGTTAACACATGCTCGCAGTCGCACACTTATACATCCTCATGCTGGGACGTAGGTTTTTAGCGCAGACATTACACGTTTGTGCTCAACCTCTTTCAGTGTCCATGTCAGCGTCTTGAAAATCTGAGCATTTCCAGCCTGCAAGTCTACTGCAATCTTGCGCGTGAAAAAAAAATCCGGGTTATCAATTACACGCACAAGCTATGTTCCAGTTCATTACAGCCGTACCTAACCCTGACTGACTGCTATGTTCCAGTCCAGTACAGCTATGCCTAACCCTGACTGACCGCTATGTTCCAGTCCAGTACAGCCGTACCTAATCCTATGTTTCAGAACGGCCCTGGACGTGCGCGGAGAGCTGCAGGTGAGGCTGCACCAGCAGGAGAACGGCACGTGGGAGGGCACCATCGAGGACCCCCGGCTGGGCGACAAGGACGACATCGGGGCCCTCTACTACGTCATCGCCGTCATCTTCATCTACGGCCTGTCCATCGTCATGATGATCGCCTCCCACATCCGCAAGAACAAGCAGGACTGCCAGCTGAGGGCCTACCTCAAGGAGATGGCTCTGCTGCGCAAGGCCGACCGCCGGGACAAGCTCCTGGACCGCATCAACTCTTTGGCGGCCGCCGCCAAGGTCCGGAACGCCCTGAAGACTGGCGGGGGGGAAGGGGCTAAAGGGCTGTTCCGGCTGGGCTCCAAGAGCAGCTTCAAGCTGGGGTCCAAGAGGAACTCGGTGAAGGAGCCCTCCGTAGACAGTGTGTTCATCAGTGCCGGGGCGGACCCTGAGGTGCCCAAGGTCCTGGATCCTGGTCAAACGCTGATGATGACGAACATCAGCGAGGATCCGACACGTCAGGATGACGGGAACGAGACGACGGATTCGGCGGATTACCTCGACCTGCCCGTGGACTTCACCCTGGACATGAACCGTCTGAGCCCCTGCGGCAATGTGACCCCCATAACCAGTGCCTCCGCCACCCCCTCACCCCCGCCTAAACACATCCAAAGGACCAAGACGAAGATCAGTTTTGAAGACGAAGCCTTCATTTTGTGACCACGAAAAACAAGCAACAGAACATGTCTCAAAGCAGACAGTTGGGTATTCTTGCCGATGTGTCCTTTAAATCCTTGTTTGAACTTATGCTAGGATGAAGTTCTACAAGGCTCTACAGATGCTGACTTATGAAAAAAAATGCCACAGAGGCCTCACCAGAGTCAGCGTTTTGCGACTGTGGAACCTGCTTTTTGCAGTGTGGTTGTCGCGAGGACATGAGCAACACTTCAGGAAAAAAAGCTACCGTGTTTGGTGGTGCATGGTTATCGTCAACGTTTGTCCAAGTCAGTGTTGGTTTCTGACCAATGGAAAGCACTCTTTGCGCGGAAGTTGTGTCATACATTGTACACACGAGCAAATACGGGGATGTTGGTGACAAGGAAGACCGGTACTCGTGTTCGATCTTCAGTTTTTGTCTTTTAAATGAACTGATTGTGAAGGAACTAGTGTCTTGGCAATCGGATTTTCGTCTGGAATATTTTTGTATGCTTCACATTAAACGGTTGTTTTAAAGTAATTCTAATCCAGACCATTCATGGGGAAAGCCTTTTACCTTCATTACCGCAAGTGACATAGTTTGTTGGGTTTTTTGGGGTTTTTTTTTTGACGCTGATCGATCAGAACGTGTGTATCAGTAATTCTGTTTAGCAAACCGTATTTCAAATTCACATACATTATAACTTGAGGTCAGCCAGTGTGTGTGTGTGTGTGTGTGTGTGTTGTCACATGTCTTTCGATATAACTTTGGGCCTGAAGATCACCTTTCCTGTTTTGAAGTTATTTGTCACGAGTTGGTATTTTGTAACGACATCACAAAATCTTACAATGAAATGTACTTGTCAGCACTTTATGCTCCTGGGCCGGGTGGCATGAGGTGATCTTTACAGTGCTAAGCTTGCTTAGAGATAAGAATGATCCAAAGTATATCTAATTTACCGTGGAGTTAGGAACATGCTTAACGATAGGCAAACTTAGCGCTGCTGAGTTCGCTCTTGCAACCCACTCCTGTTCAGTCATTTCTTATTTGAAACAAATTCCTTCCTTTCTTCCCCCCTTCTTTCTTTCTTTCTTTATTGCTTCCTTCCTTTTTGTTTGTATATCAGCTTTAACTCTCTCCATACGAACGGCGAAGAGACGACGTTAACAGCGTTTCACCCCAATTACCATCATCAAAATATTGCAAGCGGAAGGCTCTTATACTGAAGAGGTGAATGTTGACAAAGAATACCACAATTCTGACGACCGAAGCTAAAGGTTGGGTCATTCAGACACCCACTGGACATCCGAGGGGTCTGTGTAGAGGAGAAGAGAGGACTGGCCGTACTGAGTGAGTTAACGTTGTTCTTTGATATGGGACACAGCTGGATTCAGTTGTGCTTTATACTGTCTGAAGAAGCGGTGGATATGATTATGTCTGGAGAATGTTTCCATTTGGGTGGTCACTTCTTCTTCTGCGTTCACTCGTATGCACACGAGTGGACTTTTACGTGTATGACCGTTTTCACCCCGTCATGTAGGCAGCCATACTCCGTTTTCGGGGGTGTGCATTCTTGTTTCCATAACCCACCGAACGCTGACATGGATTACAGGATCTTTAACGTGCATATTTGATCTTCTGCTTGCATATACACACGAAGGGGGTTCAGGCACTAGCAGGTCTGCACATATGCTGACCTGGGAGATCGTAAAATTCTCCACCCTTTACCCACCAGGCGCCGTCACCGTGATTCGAACCCGGGACCCTCAGATTGACAGTCCAACGCTTTAACCACTCGGCTATTGCGCCCGTCTGGGTGGTCACAAAATCAGCAGAGAGGTGGAGGCAGGTTTCAGTTCTGACCCGAAGTCTTTTTGCTGATTATGTTCAGAATGTAGAGAGTCACTTTGATACCGGAGCGTTTTGCTACACACTCGAGGGCAAGAAGAACAAACACAAATCTAACTTCTGATTTACAATTGCTTTCATGAAGTATGTACCAGACTTTGTTTATTTTCTTTTCATTAATTTGTGTGGAATTATTCCGAGCGTCGGTCGAGTCATTGTTGATGCAAACGCAAGCCATCAACTATTCACATGTTGAATTCTAAATACTTTTTTGGGGGTTGGAAAAATCAAGGGCAAATTCCAAAGTGATGGCAGGGGTTCTAAACGAAAATAACGCATTAGTAACCCAGCAATCGGAAATACTGAAAGTACAAAAACACTTTTTTTCTCTCAATTATATAAAAAGAAAATACTTTTTACCTGTGTTCGTTTGCCCCCCTTTTTGGGGTGGGGCGAGGGGTGGACTACAAAAGTTTGTTTCTTGTTTATCGATTACACTCGATAATAAAGAATTTGTCTTGTCAAAAAAAGAAACAAAACAAACAAACAAAAAAACAACAACAACAAAAAACAACCTGTTCACATGCATTTGACTCAGCAAGTGTTCTTTTTACAAAAAAAAAGAAAAAAAAAAAGATTTATGTGGAGAGATTTTTTTAGTTTATTCAGAGACGGATATGCAAGTAAACTGCGTATCACCAGAATGTTGAATCAAAATTGTGGCTCTTGATATTTGGGTAAGTCACACAGGACGGTGCTGAAAATTGATAGAGCGAAGAAGCCTGAAGGGTGACATAGGTTGGTCTGGAATTACAGAATTCTCATTTTGTCATATTTTTTGGTCTTGTTCCACATGAACTGGTCTGGCAGTAGACAGAGAACACCACATTTTGTCGTGTTATTCCCTGTCATAATTATATCAGTTGATACGTTTAAAGACATAGCCACCGAAGCTAACACCTCTAAGTTATAATTAATGATACGCAAATCATTCATGATATTAAATTTGATGCGTATAAAAAAAAGGTGGAAAAGGTTTATCTCGTTTTCCGAAATGCGGCTTGCATAACATGAATATTTTCTTCGTCCTGTATCTTGAGTCTTGCTGGTACGTTTCCTCCATAACAGTAAAAGGAAGTTGTGTGTCTGTCTGTGTTTTTGTTGTGTATGTGTTTGAAGACGCATTTTATCGATAATTATCGATTGACTCGCTTATTTCATATTGTAAAATAACAAGCACTATCGGCCACTCTGTCATGGGGGCAGTAGTAGTCAGTAGTTGTAGCAGCAACAGCTGCAGCAGTAGCAGCAGCAGTCGGAATTTTTTGGGTTCTGTCTTTAGAGCTTGAAATCCGTTTCAGACTGGATCGTATCTGAATCACTCCTATCACACAGACCATCGATTTTATCTCATGACTGACTCTCTCCAGCCACACACACAAACACTCCAGGAAGCGGAAATGATAGGCAGCAGGAAGGGGATGGTGGGGGATGGATGGGGGGATAATTAATGACCTGACCCGTTTCTTACAAGCCTGATGGGAAAGGGACAGAGAGAAAAAAGACCCGAAATATCTCCGCGGAGTGCACTACATCTTTTTTTTTTTTTTTCCTTTGTCACTCTCCAAAGACGTGGAGTACGTCTCGCCGCCGGAGCAAGAACTGTCATTGACAGCGAGCGTGCGTGATGCGCGCGCATTCGCCCGGAAGTATCACGGCTGAGGATCTTCCAGTGATATCCAGGTTTAACGCCGTCACACGTGACACTGGCCGACGGCGATAGCCCAGCGCTTCGAGAGAATGAGAGGAGAAAGAGAGAGAGAGTGTGTGTGTCTGGGGTGATGTGGACAAGACCTAGACACCCCTGAAAATAGCATTGTTCGCTTTTTTTGCCATTCTGTTTTTTTGTTTTTTTTCTCCCCCATTTTTTGTTTGTTTGTTTGTTTGCAGGTTTTCGTTGCGCGTCAAGGCGATTAAGTTCCTAACGTTGAGGATGCGAGGTTGACGCCGAAGCAAAATAGAATTAACTTACGAGCATAGCTGAAACTAAAGGAGATATCTCATAAGTATGGGCACTAACGATGAAGTCACGACCACACCCACCACTTCAGACTATGCTCCGTGTGGTGCATTACTTGTGAAGATGCCAGAATGGTCTCATTTCTGCTGACTTGTGCATGTTTGCATACACGCGGCCAATGTGTGTGTGTGTGTGCGCGTGCGCGCGCTGTTCATGATAGTATCTTTTAGTACATGGTCGTTGTTGTTGGTATTATAAATGGTTACGCCCCCCCCTACCCCCAACCCCCTTCCATTCTATTTTTGTGTATGAAGGCCCTAATATACATAATTTCTTCTTCGTTTCTTCTTCCTAATACCTTTGTGGTGGTTTTGGTCAGTGTCTGTATACCCAGCATGCTCACCCCCGAAAGCGGAGTATGGCTGCCTACATGGCGGGGTAAAAACGGCCATACACGCAAAAGCCCACTCGTGTACATACGAGTGAACGTGGGAGTTGCAGCCCACGAATGAAGAAGACGAAGTCTGTATTTCCCCTGTTGCATGTGCTGGTGATACTGTAATATTTCGTGACATCATACACATGATGTACTGACTATTGTGAATGTGACACCATCTTGTCACGTGGTGTATCCTTCGCTCTGCTCAGCTCGGGGTATCTCGTGATATATACAATAGGGCATTTGGTAAAGAAATTATTACAGAAAAAAAATGTTTTATTTACAATAGACAACAAGGCGTTAGGACACAAGACAACAAATTACGAACACAGTGCGAATTTACGGTTGATAAAACGTATCACAGTAGAACACATTCTATCACATTACAAAAACAAGGGATGCACACAATGTCATACAGTATGGTGTGATATATCGTCAGATCCAGCACTGATACAATACAAACGTAAAATATGCATTTAAAAGACATGTATGTGCTTAAGAGATCAAATACAATTACGAAGTTACATTACAACTTACATCTATACATCTATGAGCCCTTTATGTATTTAGAACGCTTAATATTATCGCTTAAGCCACATGTACTTGTTTGAATATTAAAAAAAAAAAAAAAAAAAAGCTCACGAAAGATTGATTGACATCACCGAAGATGGTCCACAACAAAGATTGATTTTTTGCGCGAGCTGAGTTAATTATGATATTCGTTGTTTCGTAATATTCGTTTTTCGGTTTTGATTATAGCCCTTTTTTATCCCAAAGGATACAGCCTTGTTTTAAGCTCAAAGGGCACAGCCTTATTTTAATCCCAAAGGCACATCTGATTAATTTATCAGCACTTCTTCAGTCTTTGTATTGTAATCACATGTGCTTCTATGTACGCACGTGCTTGTTTATGTTTTGCACAAGCACGTGATTGAGCAGATATATAGATGGATTGGCTTGTGCGTGTATGCGTGCGCGTGAATACGTGGGGTGAAATTATATCTTTATTGATAGAATTATTTCGGCGGAGATGCCTTATGAACACTGGATTGTCACTGAATACAGATGGAAATCATTTTGAATTCTTCTAACAATACAATTCGCTGCATCATATCTTATGAATTTTGTAATGATGGTTACTCGAGCTGTTATATGTTGGGAAAAGAAGGAAAATGCTGTTGAAGTTGAATAAACCGGGCCGGAAATCGTGCAGGTTCCTCGAGTTGTCGATCGTTTAACACAACACAACTAGCTGACTTATTAACTGACACAGCTGGAAGAATTTATTGATTCTTTTGGTTGGCTGGCTGATTAATACTACCATAATTATGTTCATTGTGATTGTTTTTAGATTGATTAATTTTGTCACCAATTGATTCTGGTGATTGGTATTTTTGATGGATTGTTTGCTTGAATGATAATGGATCGATAGACTGAAGTATCGATTGATTGATTGATCGCTAATTGTCAGGTTACTGTTAGATGTTCGGCCATCTCCGCTCCTTTCCCCATCGCAACATAACTTGTCCTGGTGGATTAGATATCTATCTGTCTATCTATCTATCTGTCTACCTGTCTGTCTGTCTGTCTGCCAATAGAAAGCATGAATAGATATGTATGTCGTTTGCACCCGAGACGGAATGTTCTACAGGATAGTGTTATTATTTATCTATAATGATGACGATTATCATCGTGGTATCATCATTATCATGATCATCATCATCAACATCATCATGATTGTTATCATTGTTGTTGTGAAAATTATTGTTTTATTTGATTTATTTTATTTTATTTTCCTTTTTGGCGGGGGGTGGCGGGGGTTCGCATATATTGTTTATGCCGGACAGATTTTTTTCATTATTTTGTTGGTCTGCCTCTCCCCCACCCCACCCCATCCCCACCCGCTCAAAAAAAGCAACAACAACAAAAAACAAAAACTAACTTTAATCAGCCGTTGAAATATTCTTTGCGTTCTCTCGTATTCTACGTTTTCATCTGGAATATCTGCGTGGTATATTTGTGTTTTCATTGCAAGTATTGTATATACGTTTTGTTTTCCCCATACTAGTATATATACATTCTTTTCTGTGGGATTTGCTTGTTTGTATTTTCATTGTCCTTGTAAAGGCATTTCACAGGAAGCTCGAAGAGGACATTATACAGGGATCTCTCAGAGGACATTTCACAGGAAGCTCGTAGAGGACATTATACAGGGATCTCTCAGAGGACATTTCACAGGAAGCTCACAGAGGGGACTATACAGGGATCTCCCAAATGACATTTCACAGGAAGCTCACAGAGGACATTATACAGGGATCTCTCAGAAGACATTTCACAGGAAGCTCGTAGAGTACATTATACAGGGATTTCTCAGAGGACATTTCACAGGAAGCTCACAGAGGGGATTATACAGGGATCTGCCAGAGGACATTTCACAGGAAGCTCACATAGGACATTGTACAGGGATCTCTCAGAGGACATTTCACAGGAAGCTCGTAGAGGACATTATACAGAGATCTCTCTGAGGACATTTCACAGGAAGCTCGTAGAGGACACTATACAGAGATCTCTCAGAGGACATTTCACAGGAAGCTCGCAGAGGGGATTATACAGGGATCTGCCAGAGGACATTTCACAGGAAGCTCACATAGGACATTATACAGGGATCTCTCAGAAGACATTTCACAGGAAGCTCGTAGAGGACATACAGGGATCTCTCACAGGAAGCTCACAGAGGGGATTACACACGGATCTCTCAGAAGACATTTCACAGGAAGCTCGCAGAGGGGATTATTCAGGGATCTTTCAGAGGACATTTCACAGGAAGCTCACAGAGGGGACTATACAGGGATCTCCCAAATGACATTTCACAGGAAGCTCACAGAGGACATTATACAGGGATCTCTCAGAAGACATTTCACAGGAAGCTCGTAGAGGACATTATACAGGGATTTCTCAGAGGACATTTCACAGGAAGCTCACAGAGGGGATTATACAGGGATCTGCCAGAGGACATTTCACAGGAAGCTCACATAGGACATTGTACAGGGATCTCTCAGAGGACATTTCACAGGAAGCTCGTAGAGGACATTATACAGAGATCTCTCTGAGGACATTTCACAGGAAGCTCGTTGAGGACATTATACAGAGATCTCTCAGAGGACATTTCACAGGAAGCTCGTAGAGGACATTATACAGAGATCTCTCAGAGGACATTTCACAGGAAGCTCGCAGAGGGGATTATACAGGGATCTGCCAGAGGACATTTCACAGGAAGCTCACATAGGACATTATACAGGGATCTCTCAGAAGACATTTCACAGGAAGTTCGTAGAGGACATTATACAGGGATCTCTCACAGGAAGCTCACAGAGGGGATTACACACGGATCTCTCAGAAGACATTTCACAGGAAGCTCGCAGAGGGGATTATTCAGGGATCTTTCAGAGGACATTTCACAGGAAGCTCGCAGAGGGGATTATTCAGAGATCTCGTAGAGGACATTTCACAGGAAGCTCGCAGAGGGGATTGTTCAGGGATCTTTCAGAGGACATTTCACAGGAAGCTCGCAGAGGGGATTATTCACGGATCTCTCAGAGGACATTTCACAGGAAGCTCGCAGAGGGGATTATTCAAGGATCTCTCAGAGGACATTTCACAGGAAGCTCGCAGAGGGGATTATTCAGGGATCTCTCAGAGGACATTTCACAGGAAGCTTGCAGAGGGGATTATTCACGGATCTCTCAGAGGACATTTCACAGGAAGCTCGCAGAGGGGATTATTCAGGGATCTCTCAGAGGACATTTCACAGGAAGCTCGCAGAGGGGATTATTCAGGGATCTCTCAGAGGACATTTCACAGGAAGTTTGCAGAGGGGATTATTCAAGGATCTCTCGGAGGACATTTCACAGGAAGCTCGCAGAGGGGATTATTCAGGGATCTCTCAGAGGACATTTCACAGGAAGCTCGCAGAGGGCATTATACAGGGATCTCTCGGAGGACATTTCACAGGAAGCTCGCAGAGGGGATTATTCAGGGATCTCTCAGAGGACATTTCACAGGAAGCTCACAGAGGGGATTATTCAGGGATCTTCCAAAGGACATTTCACAGGAAGCTCGCAAGTGGGGATTATTCAAGGATCTCAGAGGACATTTCACAGGAAGCTCACAGAGGGGACTATACAGGGATCTCCCAAATGACATTTCACAGGAAGCTCACAGAGGACATTATACAGGGATCTCTCAGAAGACATTTCACAGGAAGCTCGTAGAGTACATTATACAGGGATTTCTCAGAGGACATTTCACAGGAAGCTCACAGAGGGGATTATACAGGGATCTGCCAGAGGACATTTCACAGGAAGCTCACATAGGACATTGTACAGGGATCTCTCAGAGGACATTTCACAGGAAGCTCGTAGAGGACATTATACAGAGATCTCTCTGAGGACATTTCACAGGAAGCTCGTTGAGGACATTATACAGAGATCTCTCAGAGGACATTTCACAGGAAGCTCGCAGAGGGGATTATACAGGGATCTGCCAGAGGACATTTCACAGGAAGCTCACATAGGACATTATACAGGGATCTCTCAGAAGACATTTCACAGGAAGCTCGTAGAGGACATACAGGGATCTCTCACAGGAAGCTCACAGAGGGGATTACACACGGATCTCTCAGAAGACATTTCACAGGAAGCTTGCAGAGGGGATTATTCAGGGATCTTTCAGAGGACATTTCACAGGAAGCTCACAGAGGGGACTATACAGGGATCTCCCAAATGACATTTCACAGGAAGCTCACAGAGGACATTATACAGGGATCTCTCAGAAGACATTTCACAGGAAGCTCGTAGAGGACATTATACAGGGATTTCTCAGAGGACATTTCACAGGAAGCTCACAGTGGGGATTATACAGGGATCTGCCAGAGGACATTTCACAGGAAGCTCACATAGGACATTGTACAGGGATCTCTCAGAGGACATTTCACAGGAAGCTCGTAGAGGACATTATACAGAGATCTCTCTGAGGACATTTCACAGGAAGCTCGTTGAGGACATTATACAGAGATCTCTCAGAGGACATTTCACAGGAAGCTCGTAGAGGACATTATACAGAGATCTCTCAGAGGACATTTCACAGGAAGCTCGCAGAGGGGATTATACAGGGATCTGCCAGAGGACATTTCACAGGAAGCTCACATAGGACATTATACAGGGATCTCTCAGAAGACATTTCACAGGAAGCTCGTAGAGGACATTATACAGGGATCTCTCACAGGAAGCTCACAGAGGGGATTACACACGGATCTCTCAGAAGACATTTCACAGGAAGCTCGCAGAGGGGATTATTCAGGGATCTTTCAGAGGACATTTCACAGGAAGCTCGCAGAGGGGATTATTCAGAGATCTCTTAGAGGACATTTCACAGGAAGCTCGCAGAGGGGATTGTTCAGGGATCTTTCAGAGGACATTTCACAGGAAGCTCGCAGAGGGGATTATTCACGGATCTCTCAGAGGACATTTCACAGGAAGCTTGCAGAGGGGATTATTCAAGGATCTCTCAGAGGACATTTCACAGGAAGCTGGCAGAGGGGATTATTCAGGGATCTCTCAGAGGACATTTCACAGGAAGCTTGCAGAGGGGATTATTCACGGATCTCTCAGAGGACATTTCACAGGAAGCTCGCAGAGGGGATTATTCAGGGATCTCTCAGAGGACATTTCACAGGAAGCTCGCAGAGGGCATTATACAGGGATCTCTCGGAGGACATTTCACAGGAAGCTCGCAGAGGGGATTATTCAGGGATCTCTCAGAGGACATTTCACAGGAAGCTCGCAGAGGGGATTATTCAGGGATCTTCCAAAGGACATTTCACAGGAAGCTCGCAAGTGGGGATTATTCAAGGATCTCAGAGGACATTTCACAGGAAGCTCACAGAGGGGATTATTCAGGGATCTCTCAGAGGACATTTCACAGGAAGCTCGCAGAGGATATTATACAGGGATCTCTCAGAGGACATTTGACAGGAAGCTCACAGAGGGGATTATTCAGGGATCTCTCAGAGGACATTTCGCAGGGAACTCGCAGAGGATATTATACAGAGGACATTTCGCAGGGAACTCGCAGAGGGGATTATTCAGGGATCTCTCAGTGGACATTTCGCAGGGAACTCGCAGAGGATATTATACAGAGGACATTTCGCAGGGAACTCGTAGAGGACATTTCGCAGGGAACTCGCAGAGGACATTTCACAGGAAGCTCGTCATCTCTCGTGCTGCCGAATATTAACAGACTGTGCGTGTGGGTCCTTTCTGTGGACATCTTTGGTAGCTTTTGTACTTTTTACATTTTGCTTAATACTTTATTCTCGCAGAGTAAACCACACCTCCAGTGTTCACCTTCGTTTTGCACGGCGGATCATGAACGATCATATTTTTGTATGGTGATCAGCAGCAAATTGACTGAAATTGACGTTTCTGCCTTGTGTTGCAATACATTTTTTTTTTTTGATGACAAACTTCTTTTGTTTTTTGGTGTTTACGGTCAGATACTCTCCCAAGTCAGCAACCAGCCACACCAGACAGTTATAATTTACCACACACTTCAAGTGACCGCGGATACAACACTCCTATTTCCAAGGAAATGACCACTAAAAGCACTGCTTGCGTGCTTTTTACATGATACACATTACATTTGGATTGAAGCCATCTCCTATGCCTCTTTTTTTTCTTCTTCTTTTCCAAGGCACATACGCACTTTTGATAGGAAAATCCGCATTCCAATACTCCTTATTATTAATTATTCTTTTTAGCAATATACAATGCCCATGATAACAGTCCAAGTGATACATGACGTCATTTCTTTTTAGAGAGTCGATACACGTCAGAAACTTGGCTGTTTTTTTTTTTTTTTTTTTTTTTTTAATATCACTCAAACTGTTCGAATGAAATGACAATGTCAGTCTATACGTGCGTGCGTGCGTGCGCGACCGTGCTGATGCGTGAAAGTTCGTGTGCGCGCGTGTGTTTTCAAGATACAAACTTGTTACAATCTCAATAACAAAAAAGTGGCGATGCTTCGGACAGGGTTAAAGTTTCAATAAGTCCGTAATATTGTGAACTGACAAAGAAAATAACCGTTTGGCGTGCATGTCTATGTTATTAATGTGAATGTCATGTGCATGAACCTGAAACAAAAGGAGAAAAGAAAAAAAAAGGTCGATGTATCGATCCCATCCCCCTTCGTTGTTGAATCTGTTCAGTATTTCTCTGAATGTTCCTGGCATGAAAAGATGTCCAACTGTCGCCGTTGTTGTTACTGTTGTGTTTGTTTGTTTTTTTTTTTTGTTCGAGATCTTGGAATCCGCTAAATAATAAATTGTGTGATCAAGGATTATTTTGGTTTTATGGTGTGTGTGTGTGTGTGTGGGCGCGCGCGCGCGCTAATGAGAGACGAAGAGGGGGAGAGAGAAAGAAAGAGGGAGAGAGAGAGGGGGGACACACACACACACACACACACACACACACACACACAGAGCAGAGCCAAGAAAACTGAACAGACTAAGGACCCTACAGACACCTGTCGAGTGTCTCCTCAAAGCCACGCCGCTCCATCACTGATCTATTTCTGGAGCTGTCGTCCGTCATCTATCTCCTCCCCTATATTCACCTGTCTTCTACCCCTGTGGAGACAGGAGTAGGATTGATGGTCAGCCCCCACATTCTATTGAAGCTTACCCCCCCCCCATTCCCAACCCCCCCCTCCACCCCCACCCCACCCCATACAAACGCACACGTATGCACTCACACTCATATGCACGAATACACTACATGCACTTTCACACACATCATAACACACACACACACACGCACGCACGCACAGACACACACACACTCACACACACACACACACACACACACACACACACACACACAGAGGAATACAGAATTAGGTAGAGAGACAGACATACAGACACAGTATGACAAAACACGACCAAACTAAAACACCAAAGATGGGAGGTGGAGTGACAAAAAACAACAACAATATAATGCAAAAAAATACAGTGCAATATAATATAATGTCATGGATTGCAATATGAAATACACTGCTATGCAATAGAACGCAAAACAATACACTGCACTACAGCACAGTGCACTAACAGCACAGTATAGCACAGCACAACACAACACAGCACAACACGACACAACACAACACAACACAACACAGCACAACACAACACAACAAACAACACGACACAAGATCCATGACTAGAGGGAAAAGTGACAATACGATACAATACATCACACACAACGCAACACAACAAAACACAATATCCAAGATTGAAGGGAGAGTGACAATAAATACAAACACGACGCAATACAACACAATGCAATGCAACACAACACATCAAACACAACACAAGATCCTACACTGGAGGGAGAGTGACAATACAATAAATACAATACTATACAATACACCAAGCACAACACGACACGACACGACATGCAAGATTGAAGGGAGAGTGACAATACAATACATTTTCAGTTTCAGTTTCCCAAACAGCCGTCACTGCGTTCGGACAAAATTAATTCCTATACACTACACCACAGCTGCTTGGCGGATGCCTTACAGTAGCAAAACCCAACGCGCTTGCCGGGCCTTGAGTAGCATGCTTATGATTATATTTGTGACCAAAACGCTCAGTTTGATTTTCCAGTCAAACTTCGGAGACAGGGCGAGAGCAGGATTCGAACCCACACCCTCACGGACTCTCTGCGTTGGCAGCTGAACATCTTAACCATTGTGCCGCCTTCCTCCTTAATAAATACAATACAATACAATACAACGGAAGATGGCATGGTTTGGTCATGTCATACGACGTAACACCCTCTCCAAAACCATCCTGCAAGGGACTGTAGAGGGGAGGGCACAGTCGGGGGCGGCAGAGAAAGAGCTGGTCCGACAACGTCAAGGAATGGACCAAAATGACGATGCCAGATCTCCTCACGACAGCTGCCAACAGAACGGCGTGGCGAGCTATGACATCTTCCACGACAGCTGCCAACAGAACGGCGTGGCGAGCTATGACATCTTCCTCATGTCCATGTCCCCCCAACTGACCCCAGCGGTCAAGGGAATGAGTGAGTGAGTGAAAACAACCCAGCAAATAGTTTAATGTGAAGCGAAGGCGAGAACATTGACAACAGAGCGTTGCAGCGGTGTATTATCTATGGGGAAAGTACGTAAATGATGGTTGGGGTTTAGAGAGGTGGGTTCGGAGAGAAAAATGGGACTGAGTTGTTGGTAATGTGTCAATGATTGGTAGATATAATCGTTTGATTTTATATCTTGTTTGTTTGTGGTACGTGTCAGAGGTGGAGGCTGGTCGGTTGGTTGGGGTAGGTGGGTGGAGGTACTTTCTGGCCAAAATGTGATAATCTTTTTTTTTTTTTTCCTGAAAACCCTGAACAGTATTTTTTTTTTTTTTAGAAGGATGGGATAAAAGTGATAACAACTAAAAATTTGTTGTTTGCTTTCTTGTATTTTAGTACTCTTTTTGTCACAATAGATTTCTCTGTGTGAAATTCGCACTGCTCTCCCCAGGGAGAGAGCGTCGCTACATGATAGTGCCTTTTTCTTTTCTTTTTTTTCTGCCTGCAGTTTTATTTGTTTTTCTGTCGAAGTGGATTTTTTTCTACATAATTTTGCCTAGGACAGCCTTTTTGTTGCCGTGGGTTCTTTTGCGTGCGCTAAGTGCATGTTGCACACGGGACCTCGGTGTATCATCTCATCTGAATGACTAGCGTCCAGACCACCCAACGCGCTTAGTCAGGCCTTGAGAAAAAGTATCAGTATCAGTATCAGTAGCTCAAGGAGGCGTCACTGCGTTCGGACAAATCCATATACGCTACACCACATCTGCCAAGCAGATGCCTGACCAGCAGCGTAACCCAACGCGCTTAGTCAGGCCTTGAGAAAAAAAAAAAGATAGTAGTAATGAAAATAATGATAAAATAATAATAATAATAATAACAATAATAATAATAATAATAATAATAATAATAATAATAAATAAATAAATAAATAAATAATTAAATAAACAACACAACAATGATGATAAACAAGCAAACAAATACAAAACATGAAGACACACATTCACACATACACCCACACATGCATAACAGATATGCCCCCAAAACGCAGTTTCATAGATATGAAAGCACAGTCAAATACATATAAACGTACATGAGCTCCAACACACACACACACACACACACACACACACACACACGACAAATTTCCCTGCACCTCCTCTACCCCCTCCTCCACACACTCGGAGTTTCTAGTCTATGTATCGCAGCTTCCACGGCACACACACCCACACACACACACAAACACGCACACGCACACACACACTCACACACACAGATGAACACTTACTTGTACAAGCACACACACACACGTCCATATCTCCCACCCCCAACCCCACACACATATATACAAAGATATATATATAATATATACGTTCCAATATCCTGATGCTCCCACAGTGTAGGCATGCATACACTCACATACCTCATCTATCTCACCTCCTCCCTGCACCCCCACCTCCCCCTCACACACACACACACAACACACACACACACACACACACACACACATGCACAGAACTCTCCTGACACTTGTGTACACTTACACTCTCACGCATGCACAAACGCACTCAAAAACATAGACCCACACATACACACAAACACACACATACACACACGCACAGAGGCTGCCCCTGACTGGCCGCAAGAGGGATGGGAAAAGATCTCTGATGCCAAGAATGTGGCGTCTAGTGTGTTGCTCAGTCTACTGTATTTGGAAAAGCCCACAGAGACTCTGTTCCGTTTTGAAGAAATTTGCGCAATGTTGGTTTGGAAATGATGCCGATATTTGTTTGATTTGCAAAGCATCGTGCTCTACCTTTCATGTTAGACTTACGGCCGCTCCCGCTCTCTGCTTTTATTTCTTTGAGGCGATCGATGGTGTGATGGCCTTGTACCTGTTCTTTTTGATATTCTTTGACTTTTCTGAGGATTTCCGATTTTCCTAGATGTAGGCCGCTCGTTGGTGTTGCGTTACCAGCAAGTCTGTCAGCTCGCTCATTTCCCTTAACTCCTGCATGTCCCGGGCAGTATGACCATGAGAAAAAATAAATTAAAAATTAACAAAAATTAAAAGAAATAACTATGTATCTGCAAGAATCAGGGACCTCAGATCGCACGCTCCAACAGTAGGGAATAAATGAACATTTGAATGACGTCGTTTTAAGCAAATGTGGAAGATGCCCCACTTTAAAAAGGTAAGAGTAGTAAAAATTATATTGCCTCTCAAATCTTCAAACTTTTAAAGAAAAGGTAACTATGTGAAGGGAAGGAACTCACCATGCCTATTCACCTGTAATGCGCAAGAGTTGTTTCCCTTGTGCTCCTTTCCCACTCAACGCTTGCCAAGTAATCATCATCAATGATCGCTCTGTGCTGTACTCTGATTTATATTGTGGATATGTGTCAGCTTGATCTTGAAAAATGCTCAAAGGCTAACTTCATTCCTTCCACACACACGCGCGCGCGCGCATGCACGCGCACACACACGTTCTCTCTCTCTCTCCCTCTCCCCTAATGACCTTATATACGGTGACACTGGTTGTAAATTTCGCTGTTCACTGCGTACGACACTAGTTTAGACAGTCAGGCAGACAGATAAATACACGCATACACACACATACGCACACACGCGCGCGCATGCATACCCTCTCTGCCTCTGTCTCTTTCTTTCTCTCTCTCCTGTGCACGCGCACGGTCTCTCTCTGTGTCAAAAACACCAAAGCTCTCTCTCTTCTCCTTCGCTTCCTTTTTCTCTCTCTGTATGTCTATCTTTCGAACACACACACACACACACACACAAGTTTCAAGTTTCAAGTTTTAATTATCCTTTCACTCCTATTGGAGTATGGAGGATTACTGCAAAATACTCATTTTCGTGCCCATAACAAACATTTCCAAATACACAACAATGTCACATAAAGTTGAGAAAACACAAATGTCTTTTAACTCAAAAAGTATAACAAGGCAACATTTGCAAATCTAATCATCTTACTTACAGCTAAAATGACTTTTTTGCCTCCTTTGAGCATATTACAAAAATTAAAAACCGATTTTGGAGACAAATATTTTTTAGGAACATATCTATTTCGTAACTGATCATAATTGGGACATTCCATTATAAAATGAAACTCATCACCAATCACAGACATGTTACAAACCTTACAAAATCGTAACTCTCGTGGTATGCCTTTGTGTCTCCCTGTTTCTATTTCCAGCTTATGATTACTACTTCGAAATCTGAAGAAGCTGATAACATAATTATCAGGCATTTGACTTATATATTTTTCTCTACCAAATCCACTTTTGAAATTTCGATAAAACAAACATTTACTACTCGCCTCTAGAGCATGTCTCCATAGATTTTGAAAACTATCTCTCAAAGCAATGTTGACATTCTTGCAGAAAGATTCCCTCTCCAAGAAGAATTGACCATCCCAAACACAGTCATACCCTGCTTCTATTAAAATTTGTCTGATACAACTCATCCATTTTGAAGAATAAATACCATTTCGATATAAGTCAAGTAATATCAAATATATTTTCCCAGAATATTTTTCTGTGTTTGATATTACTAAGCTGGTCCACACACACACACACACACACACACACACACACACACACACACACACACACACACACACACACACACACACACACACATACCACACCACAACACAGAATATGAACATATTTACGCGTGCACCCCCCCCCCCCCACCACCACCACCACACCACACCCCACCACCACCACACCCACCCACAAACTCAACACACCTATTCCACCCCCTCACCCCCGGCCCCTTTAACACACACACGCGCTCACACATATATACATGTACACAGGCTCTCTTCCCTCCCCATCACCTCTACCATTTCATACATGACTGCGCGCGAACACATACATACATGCATGCTCGCATGCTCTCTCTCACACACACACACACACACACACACACACACACACACACACACACGTAAACATACCCGTGTTACAGGTGGGGGAAGGGTTGGAAATCTTTCTGCGTTTGGGTTACTGTCGTCAGTTGCATAGCATAACATAGCATCAACTTCTACTCAAACTCACCTCTCATCACCGGTTCGAAGGTGGCTGGTACAGAGGATGTGGCAATAATGATATCCACAATTTTTAGCCCTCAAGGCGGAATGGGTATAGTCCATCAGCCAGCAGGTTAATCGGTACCACTTATAGTGGCAAGTGCTGTCATATATTTTTGGAATCGTCTATGTCCATAGATTTCAGAAAATCATGGTAATGTGTGTGTGTGTGTGTGTGTGTGTGTGTGTGTGTGTGTGTGTGTGTGTGTGTGTGTGTGTGTGTGTGTTCTTCAGTTTAACGTTTATCCACATACTGTGATTTTTGTCAAAAATCTATGTTCAAAGGAGCAAGAACCTATGACAAAATTAACTGTAAACTTAATGAAATCAAATGTCCAACTGGACTGCATAGCAAACTTTCAGTATGTTAGTATGATATGTATGATAGTCGTATCCGACTATTACCATCAAAATAGAAGAGGCGGCAACTGCTGTCCCGACAATCTGGCATAGAATTTTATTATAGTGGAGAACGTCTTGCTAAAGTTAATCCCTACTCTCTCGGCCTGGAGCGTTTTAGGACAGTCGGCGTTGGGATGGTTCCCAAAGGCCAAATAGCCCCCAAGGCTGCAGCACTAAGAGCCAGTGCAATCTTGCCTCCTAAGTTTGAGAGTTATAGTCCTTCACAAAAGACTAAGCTGTAAAAGACTTCCCATCGCAATGGAGAAACCGTTGATCATACAGCTCTCACTTTGCTGTTGGCCCATTTGTAAGCTTATGTCAATCTGTGATATAAGCTGACCGTTGGGCCATAGATTGTCAGTGAAAAACAAACACACTAAACTGCAGTGATTGCGGTTCTGAGTGTTTCGTTTACTTTTCACAGCCACCAAAATATATCGTCTTCAACATTTGAAGATGATGAAAAAAATATGTTTATTTTGAAACATCTTTACATGAAATAAACAGCATATTATTGCGCTGAAGTGACTGACCCAGTAAAAATTTCGAATCTTTCCGGGCTTAAAACTGTCCTTGTTCAAAAGTAAGTTAAGGGAGAGAACCACGATTTGTTTTCTTCTTCACAAGCAGACGACCGTTTGGCAGTGCGGTGTTTTGAAAGGCGAAAGACGACTCCAGAAGGAAAATAATTACTTTTTCAGTGCAAAGAAAACGGTTATACATTGAACATGTGTGAAACGATAATTTTCTTCACTTCAAAATGATTTTTATCTGACTGGTTCTTCAGAAAGGTCACACACACACACACTCGACACAGGTCTTCGAAAATCAAAATGGAAACTCCGCAGGTTCATTGCAGTTTGCTTGGGTTTAGATTCGCATGAAAAATCGTATTGATGAAAAAACTGGGAACTATCGAACATTTCATGAGTTAGGAAATGTTCATTGGTGAATCAGGGTTTGAACAGACATGCACTTAGCAACAGGACTGACGACAGAAAGCACAAATTCAATCAATTCAGTGATGAAAAGTGGTTGTGAAGAACAATGTACAAACAGTCTCAGTGCACTTTCAGTTTAAAATGTGGACAGGCTGATGTGCAGAGTTAAAAAAATAAAGAACTAAAGTTATGGTCTAACGAGGTGTTTCATACTTTCACATCTTTTAACCCCAGTTTTCCAGTATGGTGGAAGAAAACTCTCGAGCACGCCAAGAAAACCGGGCAACCTCGCACAAAGCACGTCTGAGCGTGCAGTGAAGGAAACATAAAGCTGGCAACCGTGGCCAGTTGTATCCAGATGTGAAGAAAACATTCGGCTTATTTCAAAATAACTGTGAATATAGGAATATACTGATTTTGCCACTGCAGAAGACTTCGAACAAGAGCTTCATATTGTAGCTGGAAATAACACAACAGAGTGACTGAATAAGCAGCAGAGCGAATGGCTGACACGGCAGTATTGAAAGCGTTCACACAGGTAAGTGATCAGTTCGTCCGCTTTGACACATTTGGAGAAATTTAGTCTAATTTGCAACAATGTTGATTGATTTATGTAAAGACTCTCATTGAAGTTTTGTGGCTTTAGAAGCAGAGTGATACTTTTATTCATTTGACGCTACAACGCCACAAATTTTGTCATTGTAGCATACAGAACAAAATCAAAAATCAGAGAAGAATTACTTTCAACACAGAGGTGCAACCCTTGTGTTCCCATCTCCTGTGAAAACTTACTAAGATTTCTACTCTGATTGACGTGAATAACATCTGCTAGGGTGAGGAAAACAACAAACGCGCGCGTGTCCTCAGTTTCTACCTTTGTCTTACAGTCTTTCTCCTTCTCACTCCTCGCTCTGTCTCCATTGTTCAGAAGGACATGTTTTTTGTGTGTGTTTTTTTTCATTAAAATAATTGTAATCATGATGATAAATATGTGCATTTTGACTGTTTCCAAGTTCAGCTTAGCTTGTAGGTACAGACTAGCAATTAAGTAAGTAATTCCTTGTAACTGTGTTTTATATATGATACTGTATTTTGGTTTTTTATCTAGAACCAGTAAGCTGCTCTACTTATGATCAGCATATTGTAAGTTGAATCACAAGGATCCGGAACTTTTTCTGTAGTATCATCACTCCAGTAACCTGTTCTCAGAGCTGGAACATTATTTGGGTCAAGAAAAGTTGACTGTTGAGCACCATGTTATTATCACTTGTGATTAGAATAATCATGAAAATCAAAACCAGTTTGCTTGTGAACAGCCAGTCTGTCATCAAAGCAGTTTTAATGTAGCAAATTTAAAAACACGATTTTGTTCCAGATGTCATGATAATTAGCATAATGTTGTAGTGCCAAGTATCATGGCCTGAATCAAACCGCGTTCACCTCTAAAACTTCTAGCACCTATTCCAGTGGACTGATGTATCAGAGACAAGCTGAAACTGAAACAAATTTTTAGAAAGAAAATAGCAAATTATTACACTTGGTGGCCTTCTGTAGCATATAAAAAGTGAAATGACAAACCTGTGTTTGACACAGTGGTGTTATATAAAAAAAGAACCCATCCCAATAGCAGTAACAAGGACAACTATTACTTCTGCTGTTGCTACAGTACCAACTGCTTCTGCAGCTGCTGTTGCAATTACTACTGCTGCCACTCTTACTCAGCTACCGCTACTTCTGCTACTCTTACTCAGCTACCGCTACTTCTGCTACTCTTACTCAGCTATCGCTACTTCTGCTACTCTTACTCAGCTACCGCTACTTCTGCTACTCTTACTCAGCTACCGCTACTTCTGCTACTCTTACTCAGCTATCGTTACTTCTGCTACTCTTACTCAGCTATCACTACTGCTGCTACTCTTACTCAGCTACCGCTACTGCTGCTACTATTACTCAGCTATCGCTACTTCTGCTACTATTACTCAGCTATCGCTACTTCTGCTACTCTTACTCAGCTACCGCTACTGCTGCTACTCTTACTCAGCTACCGCTACTGCTGCTACTCTTACTCAGCTACCGCTACTGCTGCTACTCTTACTCAGCTATCACTACTTCTGCTACTCTTACTCAGCTACCGCTACTGCTGCTACTATTACTCAGGTATCGCTACTTCTGCTACTATTACTCAGCTATCGCTACTTCTGCTACTCTTACTCAGCTACCGCTACTTCTGCTACTCTTACTCAGCTACCGCTACTTCTGCTACTCTTACTCAGCTACCGCTACTTCTGCTACTCTTACTCAGCTATCACTACTACTCTTACTCAGCTATCACTACTTCTGCTACTCTTACTCAGCTATCACTACTTCTGCTACTCTTACTCAGCTACCGCTACTTCTGCTACTCTTACTCAGCTACTGTTACTGCTGTTGTTGCTATTGCTGCTGCTGCTACTATTGTTACTGCTGTTGTTGCTACTTCTGCTGCTGCTGTTATTACTGATACTGGTGCTGTTGTTGCTGCTGAAAGCCGTTGATATCACTGCTGCTGCTTAAACACTTATCAAGGAGCAGTAGTACCAAGAATCACTACAGTTTCCACATATACTGCCGTTGCTATTGCTGCTGCAACAACTACTGTCAGAATACGAGTGTTATACCATAGCTGCTACTGCTGCTGATGCTACTGTGCTAGCACTTTACTGTGCAAACAGTAACTACTGTTGTTACTGCTACTGTTAACTGCTGAGCACTGCCTGCTACATCTGCTGTTTTTGCTCTACTGCTACAAGTAGTATTGCTTCTACCACAAGTGCCTTACAAGTGAATCTAACGCTAGCAGAAGAACTTTAATTGGCGTCTTGATTCGCATTAACATGTGTGAGCTAGAAGCTTTGCACTTTGAAGTGTCCCATGCGTTTTGTAAAAAGGGGCAGGGGAGAAAAAGAATGCCTTTTTGTGTTCCTCGTCTCCAGTCTCTTTGTGTGTTTGTGTCACTTCAACCTTTGTGTTGTTTGAACGCACCAACTGACTGCATGCAACCTGAGCACGCACGGAATACAGGTCATCCCTCCTTCCGGCGACACAATGTGGGGGATATCACCAACGGCGAGTTGATGTTATCTTGCTAAAACCTGCCCCGACGCTGCTTAACAAGAGGGCAACCCAGTTTCTTTCCTGCTCCTCCGCCCCCACCCCGCCCCCCCCCCCCCCCCCGCACTTCCTCCCCCGTCGCTATATATTATCTACCTCCACGAAAGAAAAATGTCCTTTCTATACGCCCATCACGCACATTTCATAAGCCGTTCATCTCATCCATCACCCCCTCCCACTATGTCCCCCTCCCTCCCCTTTCATTCATTCCGTGGTGTTCAGTGTACCAGAAGTCAGGGAGAACATATAATACAATAACGCGCTCAGCAAACAGGTAAGAGTCAACTGCGACATTCGCCGACTTTTGTCGGTGAACTCCCACATACATCCTTACGTCCACTTTGCATCCAGACGCCAGGGCAGGGCCTGCACCGGCACACTTCCTGTTTTGCGGTGTGTGTGTGCGTGTGTGTGGAGGTGGGTAGGGTGGGGTGGGGGTGGGGCCAGGGGAGGGGGTCATAGGTGGGGAAGCCGAAGGGTAGGTGGAAAGATCGTGATGTGGAGAAGGATCCACATGCAGCGGAGAATTTCTTTGTTTCTTCTTCTTCGTCGTCGTCGTCGTCGTCGTCCTTTTCATCCTCCTCCTCATCATCTTCTTCTTCTTCCCCCCTCCTCCTCTTCTTCTTCTTCGTCCTCCTCCTCTTCATCATCATCATCATCATCTTCTTCTTCTTCTTCTTCTTCTTCTTCTTCTTCTTCTTCACCTCCTCCTCCTCTTATCTCTATGAAGAGGAACTGAGTCTTTGCACAAAACTGTTCTCAGATTCCTCCAGGTCTGTTGATTGTGTCAAAGCATGGGTCTCTTCACGTTTATCCCTCAAACAATCCACATTTTTGCAAAGTCATTCTGTCTGTAGCGTTTTATTTTAAACATCTTCAAGCCCCAGTCTGTCGCTTTATGTCTGCCTGTCTCTGTTTATTTCTGTGTGAGAATGTGTGTGTTGGGATGGGGTGGGTGGGGGTGAAGTCCTGTTTTTCTCTGAAGGAAAACAAAAACAAAGCAAAACTGCATTACTTATAGTAGATTTAACGACAGTGCGTGATAAAGTTATCCTCATTCGCTTGTTCTGATACTAACATTTGTTATCTAGTGTTATTGAAAATAAAGCAGTTTGGAGGATAAAGAATGCACCTTGATGCCAAATAAAAAGATAATAAAATGATAACATTATCACAGAATATTGAAGAAATGCTCACACGCCCTTGCATTACAGCAGAATTAACGACAGAACATGACACTATTTAGCAACTTCGTTCGTTCTCTCACTAAAACGTGTACCGATTGTTGAAAAGAGCATGGAGCAACATGAAGGATAAAAGATGTACCTCAATAAGAAAAAAAAATTAAAAAGGATAACCTTACTGGTTCTGTTTCAGAGGTTGCGTTTTATCAGCGGCTGTTCGTGATATGGAGTAGAGGGGGTAAGAAGAAGACACTGGACTGTCGCGTTGACAACGCCGCGTGGAGTGGGAGGGGGGGTGGAGGGGGTGGAGGGGGGGGGGGGGCAGAGAGAAAGAGAAGAGGGGGTGAAAATAAAAAAAAACCCGGGTGTGTTTCACGTGCTTTTTAAAGTGACCGGCCGACGTAACCCGAGGTCGCTCGGTGCTGCCGATCTTGCACAAACTAGTTACCTGGTCATGATAAAGGTTTTTTTTCCTGAAAGGTCACTTATTGCACGGGCAATTTGACATTCGCAAAGAGACGGTTCAGGGCAGAGTTGTAAATGTTTAATCGAGTCCGTGTATTTTTTTGTGCTGAGTGATCGGTAACCCCGTTCTGAATGTCATCGATGTTCAATGCTTTTCTTTGTGTGTCACCAAGTCTTGGGCTAAACAATATTTTTCGTTTCAACCACATCACAATACAGAAAAAAAGAAAAAAGAAAAGAAACTTGAAGCTTGGTTTGCTTAACTCTCTCCATACGAACGGCGAAAGAAACGACGTTAACAGCGTTTCACCCCAATTACCATCATCAAAATATTGCAAGCGGAAGGCTCTTATACTGAAGAGGTGAATGTTGACAAAGATACCACAATTCTGACGACGGAAGCTAAAGGTTGGGTCATTCAGACACCCACTGGACATCCGAGGGGTCTGTGTGGAGGAGAAGAGAGGACTGGCCGTACTGAGTGAGTTAACGCTTATTTTTTCTCTCCACATTTCGTTTTAATGCACCTGTCATTTCCTCACTGTTTGGAGATTACATCATAAACCTGATAAACCTGTTACGGCAAAAACGAGTGAGAGGCAGATAACCTAATGAGTTTTTAGAGGTATGTTTTATCAGTGATGTGTTATCTGGAACTGGTAAAAGGAGGACTTTGGACTTCATTTTCCCCTTGAGATAGGAACATCAAAGCAGGGTACGTTCTCTGCCACTTTTGAGCTGTCCCAAGCGACTTTGATGCAATAGCCGACGGGCGCAATAGCCGAATGGTATTGGACTTTCAATCTGAGGGTCCGGGGTTCGAATCTCGGTGACGGCGCCTGGTGGGTAAAGGGTGGAGATTTTTCCGTTCTCCCAGGTCAATATATGTGCAGACCTGCGAGTGCCTGAACCTCCATCGTGTGAAAACACACGCAGATGATCAAATACGCACGTTAAAGATCCTGTAATCCATGTCAGCGTTCGATGGATTATGGAAACAAGAACATACCCAGCATGCACACCCCCGAAAACGGAGTATGGCTGCCTACAAAGCGGGGTAAATAAAATTTGGAAGAAAGGTCAGACGCGTAAAATGTTACATGTTTGTCTGAGTGTGTATGTGTGCGTGCCTGAAATCTGATTGAATGACACAGGAAACAAATTATGAGCACCAGTGGCAGCCATCAGTCGGCTCTACCCAGGTAGGCAGCCTGTTGTGCAAATGACCCCGTGTTTGTAAAGCGCTTAGAGCTTGGTCTCCGACCGAGGATAGGCGCTAAAGAAGTATCCATATAAATCAATATCTTACTTCAGTGTGGTTTTGTAACTGACTTTGAATAAATATGAAGCCATACGAATGTTCTTTTCTCAGTTTCCGGATTTTGTTAGTTACCTGAAGAACCTTGTGTTGTTTGGTGTATGTCAGAATGCTGATTCAGC
>NC_134878.1:12603139-12608139 GCF_041734735.1 Babylonia areolata | reverse complement strand
GACGCTAGTCATTCGGATGAAACGATAAACCGAGGTCCCGTGTGCAGCATGTATTAAGCGCACGTAAAAGAACTCACGGCAACAAAAGGGTTGTTCCTGGCAAAATTCTGTAGAAAAATCCACTTCGATAGGAAAAAGAAATACAACTACACGCAGGAAAAAATTAAAAAAAAAAAAAAGGTGGCGCTGTAGTGTAGCGACGCGCTCTCCCTGGGGAGAGCAGTCCGAATTTCACACAGAGAAATCTGTTGTGATAAAAAAAGAAGAAAAAAAAATACAAATACTTTACCCAGGCTTCCCCCACCACCACCTGTATCTCCCTGAGGTGTGAGCAGTGTCCGTGGAATAAGCCTCCCCGATCTGTCAGACACAGCGAGGTGTCTTGTCCCCCCAAGCCCCTAAACACATGCAAATGGAGCCTCAGCTGTACGAATCTGCTTCAGCAATTTCGTCGGTGGTTTTTGTTTTCGTCACTTGTTTCGTTTGTTTTGTTTTTTTGTTGTTTGTTTGTTGGTGTGGTGGGGGTGGGGGTGGGGGGTGGGGGGGGGGAAGATGTTCCGTGTAGTACAGGTTCCCGAGCTACTTACCTCTGCTCTTTCTTCAGTCATGTTCGTCTCTTTTGGAATGTGGTAGTGATGGATGATGAGACAGAGAGGGAGGGTAGTAGGTGGGTGAGAGAGAGAGAGAGAGAGAGAGAGAGAGAGAGAGAGAGGAGGTAGGTAGGTGGGTGACAGAGAGAGAGAGGGATACAGACAGACAGACAGATGGGAGAGGTGGAGTGAGAGAGGGCCGGAAGCCAGACAAAAGAAGGGATAATTGTGTAGGCATATGACGCATGCACGAAAACGCACTGACAGACACACACACGAAAGTACAAAGTACAAACAAACATGCACTCCCCCCCCCCTCCCCCGTCCAGAAACACACACCCAAACACAAAAGACAAGCAGAGAGAGAGAGAGAGAGAGGGGTGGTAGAGGTGTGTGTGTGGGGGGGGGGGGGGGGGGGGGGGGAGGGGGGGGAGTTGGGAAGGGGGTGTTAGAAAATAATCGCTAAAGTTCCGTTGACCGAAAAAAACAACAACAAACAAACATAAATTAAAAAAAACAACAACAAAAAACGTAAAGCAAATAATTCACACACAGGGGTGAAAATAACAACGACAAAAACCAAACAACTGCACACGCTTGCACTCTGTGCACTGTGGCGACACGGTAAGAAGAGGCCCAATTTCACACGAGTAATTAATCAACATTTTTTTTATTTTTTTTTATTTTTATAAAGAGCACCTGATGTTACATTACCCAGGCCCTTGATTCTTCCTTCAGTTACGCACAGGTGAAATGCGAGCGTGGAATTATTTTACACACCTCCCTCACCCTTCCCGACCACACCACATATTTATTGTTCATTTAAAGTTCGTAAAAACAAACTGACCTTCCTCCAAATCACCACCGACCAATTTTGCTGCCGGGCTTAAGAACACGGGGGTAAGTGCAGTGAATCGGAAATATAGAATAGAATAGAACAGAATATATCTTTATTACCAAGTATACCTGGGTCACAAGGAATATTATTATAAATATAAACATAATCATCCAGATTCAGTAAAAAAAACAACAACAACAACAACAACAAAAAAAAAAAAAAAAAAAAAAAACGTGACTGATTTCATGGAGGTTTTCTGGCATCATGAGTTCATTGTTTGATCAGAAAGAGGAAACAAAGCTGAAAGAGAGAGATAAAAAAAAAATTAAGAGAGAAAGGGGCTAGAATCCGTGGGGGAAAAAAACAACACAAAAAAGACTAACAAAAACCAAAAACAAACTACCAACACAATTATGGAACTTAGAAGACTCCTTTTACTTCCAGCATCCAATGGCTGCTTGACGATAGATTTCGACTTTTGAAATAATAATAATGATAATAATAATATTATTATTATTATATTTAATCATATGATTTATAATTACCGTTATTATTATTATTATTATTATTATTAGTAGTAGTAGTAGTAGTAGTAGTAGTGTAATTATTATTCTTAGTAGTAGTAGTAGTAGTAGTAGTAGTAGAAGGAGTGGTAATGTCAGTATCATTATTCATTATTGTCATTCAGAAGGAGATTGCCGCAGTGTTGCACTTCCAACCAGCCCACCGCCACAGCCACCACCTTTCCTCAAGGTGTGAGCAGCATCTATGAAACGTTACGCCTCAATCAGTCAGTCAGTCAGTCAGTCAGTCAGCTACACAGACCTCCTAAGTACATGCTAATGGAATCTCGACTGTACAAGTCCCCCGACTCGAATTTCACCGGGTGTCAGGTTTGGTGTGTGTGTGTGTGTGTGTGTGTGTGTGTGTGGTATTTTATCAGGAAGCTGGGTGGGGCTGGGGGAGGATGTTCCATGTAGTACAGCTTCCAGAGCAGCTACAACCACCACTACTCTTTCATAGGTCATGTTCGTGTCTTTTGGTATGTTTGTGGTGATGGATGAGACAGAGAGGAGGAGGGTGGGGCGTGGAGGGTGGGTGGGAGGGAGAGTGCGGAGACGGCAGGGGTGGAAGGATGAGAGAGGATCGGAAGTTTGAACGGTTTGCAGGAGAAAGGAGGGGGGGGGGGGGGGGGGGCGGGGGATGTTTTGGTTGAGGTGAAACAAGTGCACAGCCGCACACGAACGCGCATACACCCGCACACACACTCACGCAGGGACAAAGGAAGTAAGCAAAGAAACGCACACATACATAAGTGCATACACGCACACACACGCACATAAGCACGCGCATGCACACACACACACACACGCACACACACACACATACCAGCGCGCATACACACACACGCATGCACGCACGTACGCATACACACACACAGAGCCGCACACACACACACACACACACACACACGCACGCACAGGAGCACACATAGGCACATATTCACATGCCAACAGACAGACAGACCCCCCCCCCCCCCCACACACACACACACACAGACACTTGGAAAAAAAATTGATTGTTTAGAATATTGGGGGATTTGCAATTGCCCGCCCAAACATTATATTCAATCAAAACGGAATTACACCCACCGCCAATTTCTGGCATTGTGAACAGATTATTTCATCACACCTGCCCCGCACATGCCAGGAACGTGGCGATGCAGGGAGTGAGCGTGGGTAGTGTTAAGATCAGGTCGGCTGCGTGACCGTTAGATCGGCGTCAAATTCCAATGACCCATCGTCATTGGCAGGAACTGGGACGCGTTTCTGACGCCCTTGTGTTTGCGCTGGAGCGAATGATGTGGTTTCTCTCTCTCTCCTTCTGCGTGTGTGTGTGTGTGTGTGTGTGTGAGTGTGTGTGTGTGTGTGTGTGTGTGTGTGAACGTGCGCGTGCGTGCGTGCGGATGGGTTGGTGTTTGAGTGGGTGGTGCAGTTTCTTATTGTGACACCGGAAAAGGCGATGTTCGTTTATTATTTATCTGGAAGGACGTTATGATTATAGCCTCCCACACACATGACAGTGTTGTCACCTGAAACAGGAGAGGGGTGGAAGGGATGGGAGGATGAAAGAGTGAGGATTGAGGGGACAGAGAAAGACAAGGAAGGTGGGGGAGTGGAAGAGAGAGAGAGAGAGGAACTTGGGGGTGGGGGGAGTGTGTGTGTGTGTGGGGGGGGGCGGGGGCGGGGGGGGGGGGTGGGGGGTTACAGGGAGAACGCAGAAAATCAGGAAGTTTAAATCGAAAGGCCACCAGCCTGTCCAATGAGAGGACGTACCCATAAAAATAACAGTACGAAAAACTGCGGTTGAACTAGATTCAACAAATCTGGGGGGGGGATTTTTTTTGGTGCTCAGCCACGCAATTTGATTTCAACACAAAAACATACGAGAGAGAGAGAGAGAGAGAGAGAGCTGGGGATAAAGGGTTAATATTTGTGGTGAATAATGTTAATGACAGTAATGATAAGCACGGAATCAAATCAGACAGTAGACCAACAGACAGGAAGAGACACAGGCAAGCAAGAGGATAGATATACAGATAGACAGATTCACACAATCAGAAAAAATAGAAATATTCCTAGAAAGCAAACAAACAAAATCAATTCAAGCGATCGTACTATTTACATATCAAAGGATATCGATTTTTTCTGACGAAAACAAAAATGACAAAAACTAGTTCAACAGATAAATATTCAAAATTGACACGTGTACTTATCTGTATTTTTATTTCTTTTTATCACAACAGATTTCTCTGTGTGAAATTCGGACTGCTCTCCCCAGGGAGAGCGCGTCGCTACACTACAGCGCCACCCAATTTTTTGGTATTTTTTCCTGCGTGCAGTTTTATTTGTTTTTCCTATCCAAATGGATTTTTCTACAGAATTTTGCTATGAAGAACCCTTTTGTTGCCGTGGGTTCTTTTACGTGCGCTAAGTACATGCTGCACACGGGACCCTCGGTGTATCGTCTCATCCGAATGACTAGCGTCCAGACCACCACTCAAGGTCTAGTGGAGGGGGAGAAAATATCGGCGGTTGAGCCGTGATTCGAACTAGTGCGCTCAGATTCTCTCGCTTCCTAGGCGGACGCGTTACCTCTAGGCCATCACTCCACATACAAAACAATTTCAATATTCCTACATTTACTAGTCAGCTAAAAACAAAGAAACAAAAATGATCAGCCACAGAGAACAATATAGGACAGATAAAAACGTATGATTACATTTACATTACGATAATTTGCCGTAGAAAAGGATCAAACTCTATCGTTACCTGTGGTATACAATTATAGTCCCACACTTCGTCATACAACGAAGCTGGTGCGAAAGAGACCACGTTTACCTGTAAACTCCGCAGGCGAGAGTGGTATTTCACGAAGTTAATCAATTTCAAGGAGTTAATTGCAATTAGCACACCTGACCCCGAAGAATGTGGTGACATGGCCACTTAGGCACTGACACTTTTAGGTCATCGTTCCTCCATCATGTTCTCCTCCTTTCTCATCGGCGTTGA
>NC_134878.1:12593139-12598139 GCF_041734735.1 Babylonia areolata | reverse complement strand
GTGCAGACCTGCTAGTGCCTGAACCCCCTTCGTGTGTATATGCAAGCAGAAGATCAAATACGCACGTTAAAGATCCTGTAATCCATGTCAGCGTTCGGTGGGTTATGGAAACAAGAACATACCCAGCATGCACACCCCTGAAAACGGAGTATGGCTGCCTACATGGCGGGGTAAAAACGGTCATACACGTAAAAGCCCACTCGTGTGCATACGAGTGAACGCGGGAGTTGCAGCCCACGAACGCAGAAGAAGAAGAAGAAGAAGTCCCTTTTGGAGGAACAATATTGCCAACGAGAGTTCTCACTGAGACATTTTATCCCTCTCCTCCCGAACTCCCGCATGTATATGTGTACGCGTGCAGGCCCAGCCACCTGCACGATGCTAATCAAAAATGTATGTGCACGAATAACATAATGATGGGACAGATGGCTAGCTCAGAATATCCACAATATTATGTAACAGGTTTTGAAGTTTTGATAATACTGTTGTTGTTGTTTTTCTTCTTGATTATGTTTGTATTAAACTGGATGATTCTCGGTTTTCAAAAAAAAAAAAAAAAAAAAGTATGTAGGCGTGCATTGTGTGTGTGTGTGTGTGTGTGTGTGTGTGTGTGTGTGTGTGTGTGTAGACAGATGGATAGATAGAAAGTAGATAGTTCGTACAATATAATGGAGGAAAACAAATGCATCTAAAAGTTAAACAACCCTTTGGTTATTTCAAAATAACTTTGCCAAGATCAAAAATGTAAAATTGTATATATATATATATATATATATATATATATATATATATATATATATATATATATATGTGTGTGTGTGTGTGTGTGTGTGTGTAAAGATCCTGTCATATGAGTTTTACTGCCTTGTTAAAAGAAGCCCTTTCAACCTTTTTTTTAATTAGATTATTGTCTTCAAAGTCAGATTCCCAAGAAACTGCTAGAGCAAAACGGTCGCATAATCCTTAGAAACTACTGTGTCATAAACAGCCAGAACATGGCCATGGAATGATGTTATGACAGGTCCTCCACCCCGGGTAGACACACACCAAGTTCATCAGGTACACAAACTCCTCCGCCCCATCACCTTCCTTCGGCGTCCCCGCCCCCAGCCCTTCCCGTCGTCGTTCCGTTCAGGAAGCTCAGAGATTTTAAGGACGTAAACATCGCATCATGTCAACGCCTGAAAGCGCCTGGCATTTCTGCAGCAATTCGTGCCATGCCTTCTCCAGTTGCCCGAGACCAGACTCTCCGTCCTTCGCCTGGCACGTCGCCGCCACAAAAGACCCCTTCCCGCTGAACAGTAGGGTGTTGGGTTCCGCGCACAAGAGGCCTCGCATGAGTGGCGCAACCAGCCCCACGACCACGCGTACCACTTACCTCTGCTGGGGCTCATGCATAAATCCGCGCCAGCCATCACCATCACAGCAGGCTCCGCGACCCGCCATTTTGTGCGTGATGAATGCCGGGACAGGTCCCAGTGTTGGGGTGGACAGTCGAGACTCCGTGAAGCTACTGGAGAAGTTGACAGAGATCGATTCAAACGCCCTAGTTCTTTACAGAGTCTTGCAGCTCCGCGGATTCGATTCCCTGCCGACCTGTACAGAAAATCAGCACTTTCAACAACCCTTTCGTGTCTTCGGGTACATCCACAGTGGGTGCTTTACACGCAGAATACAACTGTGTGTATTTTCGCACATTTTCTGCTTAGTTGCCTATGTCGTTTTGCCAGCGTAAGCCAGTCTGTGCATTGAGCAAAAATAACGCAACATTTCCTGCGTGTATTGGCATCAAGCATTTTTACAGGAGATCATCTAACTTGTGCACAGTCATGGCATGTTATGAAAACAGTTGTAAGCTATTCGGCAACAGAAGCACTTCGAGTAAAGACAGGTTGACACTATAATCATTCCCTAGTGCTCCGGACTTAACTTTCTCCTGGTGCGGAACAGATGTTCACTTGTCAAACTGATTTCAGTTTGTCCCATTGCCGAGTGTCCAGGGTTGTGATGCCCCCCCACCTCGCTCTTCTCCCTACCACCCTTCCACCTTCCACTTCCCGACCCCCCCCCCCTCCCCGATCAGGTATTTGAGTTTGAATCCCTTTCTTTTCTTTGAAAGAAAAAAAAAAGAAAACTGGTTGGGATTGGATGCTGCGCGATTTGGGATCTTGTTTCGATAATATGATAACTGAGCGCCGCATTATAAACCAGAAGGACTCAGTGGATGACGTCAGGAATTTAGAAAACCTTTGAGCTAGTTGTTGCTTCTGCAGTTTCACTCAGTGAAGAGCTCGTCAATTTGCCATAATTATAGTTTCTGGAATGCCATCTGGGGAGAAGCATTCTTACACAAGCTAGGATAATGTAGCAAGACGAAGCACTCTCATACAAGGAGCATGTAGCAAGGAGGAGCACTCTCATACAAGGAGCATGTAGCAAAGAGAAACAGTCTCACACAAGCTAGGAGCCTGTGGCATGAAGAAGCAATCTCATACAAGGAGCATATAGTAAGGAGACGTATTCTCATACAAACTGGGAGCATGTAGCAAGGAGAAGCATTCTCGTACAAACATGGGGCATGTAGCATGGAGACACATTCTCTTACAAGGAGCATGTAGTAAGGAGAAGCACTCTCATACAAGGAGCATGTAGTAAGGAGACGTATTCTCATACAAGGAGCATGTAGCATGGAGACACATTCTCATACAAGGAGCATGTAGTAAGGAGAAACACTCTTATACAAAGAGCATGTAGAAAGGAGAAGCACTCTTATACAAAGGGCATGTAGCATGGAGAAGCATTCTTACGCAAGCTAGGAGCATGCAGCAAGGAGAAGCATTCTTACACAAGCTAGGAGCTTGTAGCAAGGAAAAGCATTCTTACGCAAGCTAGGAGCTCGTAGTATGGAGACGCATTCTCATACAAGCTAGGAGCAAGTAGCAAGGAGAAGCGTTCTCATACAAGCCAGGAGCATAACATTATCATCATCAGGGACTTCTCCAGGTTTTTCTTTTGTTTTCTTATATTCATTTATTTATTTATTTATTGCAGAGGAACATCGATTTTAATTTACAGTTTTCTTGTTTGGATGGGATTGGATGCTGTACGATATTGGGGTCATGTTTCGATATTCTGATGAGATCGATTGGGCTGTCAGTTAACTGGATGAACACATGAGCAAAGTTGACAGGTATCTCCTCTGTCGTGTTTTTCACTCATGAACAACGGTATAATTCCACTCATTCTTCTTTCAGGTCTCCTTCTTTTATCCCCCCCCACCCCTTCCTCCCCCTTGCAGTCCCAGTGCCCAAAACCAACTTGGTTTTTATCAGATGAAAAGAGACCAACTCTCGGAGAAAAGCAACACCTGCTGTGAAGTCACTGAAGTGGTGGTATTCACTGGCCCCTTTCTCACAGCACGAACGCAGGACACACACACACACCTCTGTGCTCCCCTGTTGGCGACAATTAAGGTTTTTGTATAGGGGGGTGTAGACTGAGTGAGTGACCCCCTGACTTGGACACCATCACGGCGGTACCCCGACGCCATGGTCGAGTCTTTGTCCGGGTGGATATATCGCTCGGGTACCGGTCGCTTATCTTGGTTTGGATCAGCCCATAAACAGGCAGGGGTATGTATGTATGTACATGGGATCTGTCGTGATTTGGTGATGTATGACACCGGTAGATCCCCAACGGGCTTTTGGACTGGGCGGGTGGGGTGGGGTGGGGTAGGGTGGGGAGGCAATTTTGTCAGCGATATTTTGGTCATCAAAGAGAAATCGCGACAAACGAACACACGCGTGAGCCCGCGCGACGCATACGCGAATACACAGGCAAAATACACCAGTACACACGTATACACACGTGCATGTACACACCTGTATACCTGTGCGTATTAGCAAGGAGAAGCGCTCGTACAAACTAGGGGCATGTTGCGCAGAGACGCATTCTCATACAAGCTGGGAGCATATCATCATCAGGGACATCTCCAGGTGTTTAAAAAAAAAATACTCATTTATTTGTTTATCTGTTTATTATCTTCTTGTTTGGATGGAACTGGATGCTGTGCGATTTGGGGGTCATATTTCGATATTCTAATGAGATCGATTAGGCTGTCAGTTAACTGGATGAACACATGAGCAAAGTTGACTGGTATTTGCTCTGTCTTGTTTTTCACTCATGAGCAACGATGTTAACCCATTCGTTCTTTCAGGTCTCCTTCTTTTTATCCCCTACCCCTTCCTTCCACTTGCAGTCCCAGTGCCCAAAACCAGCTTGGTTTTATCAGATCAAAAAGAGACCAACTCTCGAAGAAAAGCAACACCTGCTGTGAAGACACACACACAGAGAGAAAGATGAGGGACACACACACACACACACACACACACACACACACATATATATATATATATATATATATATATATATATATACATGCACATACGGACACTCACACATCACTCACTCCCCTTACACACAGACAGACAGACAGATGGACATGCACATAATGAGTTAGAGAGAAGAGAGTAGTGAACTACTGAAAACGAAAAGCCGTACAAGGACGATTTTTGAAAGTTTTTTTCGATCCTGTTACAAACGCATTTATTTCCCTGGAGTTGAGTTAGAGAGAAAGATAGAGAGTAGTGAACTACTGAAAACGAAAAGCCGAACAAGGACGATTTTTGAAAGTTTTTGAAAGTTTGTCGGTCGTGTCACAAACGCATTGATTTCCCTGGAGTTGCTCTATGACCTGGTTACGATTTTCTGCACTTCATTGCATGTGAGTCTTCGTCGTACTGCAGTCATGTGAATTCTTACTGCCATGATCGTCAGTTGACAAGCGCGGCTTTTCTTTTTCAGTGATCCGTCCCCTTTAGAAACTGGCTGATCGTCGTCGGCTGATTCAGAATCAGCCTTTTCGTCTTGTTTGTATTTTTGGAGCGTCAAGCCACGACAGCGGAGGCATTCTCATTTGGAACTGTGTCACAGAACACTGG
>NC_134878.1:12540639-12585639 GCF_041734735.1 Babylonia areolata | reverse complement strand
GTTCGTGTGTGCAAAGTCCCCTTCACTCGAGTACGCATTTACTGTAAACTACCTTGTAAGCGCCCACCCACCCTCACTGCGCACAGATTTCGTCTTAAAGTTTGGGGTGGGCGTTTACTGGGAGCCCGGTCACTTGCTTAGTTTCAACATGCAACACTGGCTGGACTTGGAGTGGGAACAAAACAGCCACTGAGTCAGAAAGTAAAGTCATGCTCTCTTGATTTTTCAATAACACGCGGACCTCTCATGGAGGCGACCTGTTCTTGATCTGTCTCTCTCTCTCTCTCTCTCTCTCTCCTCTAGATCTAAATCTGCACTGCTTTAAAAGCAGCATGATAACAAATAGCAAACGGAAGTATCATTAGTCCATGAAAATTTTCAGGTTTACTGGAAACTGGTCGTTTACAAGGTGGTTTACGGAAGAGTCGTGATCATTTTGAACCACTTTTAAGACAGCCATCCTCTAGTTCTCGAGAAAGTGATTCAATTATTCTTGTTGTTCAGTAACCTAGCGAAGGCCCCCAAGGCTTGACCAGCACTTGGTGTTTATGCGTGAGTCAGCATCTGCTCCGCTATTATATATTTTCTAGTTTTAGCAGTTGTGGTGTAGCATGTATATGGATCAGTCCGCATGCTTTGATACCTTCTTGAAACTGAAACTGAAATTGCACGAACAGTTTTATATACTTGTGGCTTTTCAGGTGTGCTGGTTGGGACATCAAGGTAGCGCTTATCATGGAAACGATGTCTGATTTTAGAATTACGTTGATTCAGCTGGGCCCAAGGGAGATGAAATCTTTTGAGTGACTGGAACATAACGGGGACATTCATAAACTGTTTCTCTGCTGTCTCTTTCTCTCTGTTTCTCTGTCTGTCTCTGCCTGTGCGAACGTCTCCTTTGTTGCACGGTGACGTTCTGTGGTTCATCAATATGCTGATCACATGGCGAACCCACGACATGCGCATCATCGTAGAAATGCTTTAGTAGCTCTGGATGTACCAATTCATTTGCTGAGATGACAGGCAACCTTTCTCTCCGTCTTCCCTTCGTCTGACCTTCAGCAGACAGGATTCAGACAGACAAAACAGCCACAGCGCGCTGTGAGTGTACACACACACACACCCGCGCACGTACACACATACAAACGCGCGCGCGCGCGCGCATACGAACGTGCATGCACAAAATTTCTGTCTCTGTCTCAGTTTTTGTTTCACTTCGTCTGCATGTTCTTTGTCTCCGTTCTCTGTCTGTCTCTGTCTGTGCCTCTCCCTAACTATCTCTGTATGCGTGTGTCTGTGAATATGTGTGTGCACATGCATGCAGGTGTGTATGTGTGAGTCACACACACACACACACACACACACACACACACACACACACACACACACACACACACACACACACACACACACAGATTCTATACGGTACGACAATTAAAAAGGAATTGCCCAGTTATTTCAGTCTACAATCTAAATTCCGTAATAAAAAATTCGACGCACATCTTTCTCTATAAAAAGTATGCAAATGACCTTAAATATCACACACACACACACACACACACACACACACACACACACACACACACACACACATATCTGTTACATGGTGCGACCGTTTTAGTTATACAGTTTATTAACACACCGTGGAAAAATCCGCTGTGACAGTTCGACTCACATGCGACACCATATCAAGTGTGCAAATGACTTTAAATAATACCAGGAGAGAGGGGGGTCGGAGACAGACAGACGGACACAGTTTGTGCACGAGTGAAAGACACACACACACACACACACACACACACACACACACAGAAACAGAGCGGCAAGAAGAGTCCATGACTGTCATCATTAATGTCGTGACAGACGACTCACCTCTCACCTCAGTCTAATCACCGGGCCACGCAACATGCAAGGAAAAAGAAGTCGTACGCGCTTAGCGGGGGCCAGTTCACCTGGGCCGGGTGAAGAGTTTAAAACACAGACCTCACATTGTGCAAGGTAATGCCTGGCTGTGGGGGAAAAAAAACCAAAACAAAAAAAAAAACAAGAGAGGCAAGGCCTTCAAGACTCACTTGTGACTGAGAGTAAAACACACAAGCTTTTTATGTATTGAATATAATTTCAAAATGTAATGTTTAAGATGAGAAAGATCAGTTTAAAACAAATTAAGTCCCCTAGCATCAGTTACAGAGTAATTTCCCTTTTTTACTATCTGCACCAAAACGTTTGCAAAATAAATAAAACTTCCATGCTTAGCAAAAGAAGTTCCTGTTTGAACAAAAAATGATAATAATGACTGCTCTTGTTGTTGGGTCAGAATATCAGATCAAAGTGCCAAGTTTAGAGAATACAAAAAATATAAATATAACAGTAAATGCAGTTTGCATATAATTAGGCTTCATTATTTATTTTTTGGTGCCCATCCCAGAGGTGCAATATTGTTTTAAACAAGATGACTGGAAAGAACTGAATTTTTCCTATTTTTATGCCTAATTTGGTGTCAACTGACAAAGTATTTGCAGAGAAAATGTCAATGTTAAAGTCAGTTTACCACGGACACACACACACACACACACACACACACAACCGAACACCGGGTTAAAACATAGACTCACTTTGTTTACACAAGTGAGTCAAAAACAGGATGTCGGGCCGTCTTCCATACCACCCAGCCTTGACAATGCACGGGACAAACGGAAGTCTCAACCACGCATCGAGGAGAACATGAGTCAAACACATCGGGAGTCGGAGGCCTCTTCGTTGTTGCTTTTCTGGGTCAGGACAGGCGACGATGAAGAGAGCAGTACTTGGGGAGATGTGAATGGGGGTGAGGATATTAGGGGTGGGGATGTTTGTGTTTGTGTTGTCATCCTGTGTTGGCATTCGGAGGCGTTATATTTGAGAACGACGGGGCGGGAAATACGTTCATTGTGTATGATGCAATTTTTTTTCTTTGTCTCTGTACGTGTCTACCTGTCTGTCACTTACGTTAGCCATCTATTTAAAAAAAAAAATCTCTGATGCATCAAAAACGTTGTTCTGTATATCTGAGCAGTTGTTAGAAGAGTGGTTTTTATGACTGTTTATGTCTACAATGTAACGTTTCTGATTTCTTTGGGCCAAGGTCAATCAGATATCATCCCCATGTATAAATCATGAATTCACGTTAAAGCAATCCTTGTCTCACCTTAATTAACATTTTATAAATGTGTGTTCAAACCGAGTGATTTTTTTTCTCCAGACTTCTGCAACCTCTTTGTTTAACACTGCACATTGATTTAGTCGTCAACAATACTTTCTTGAAAACGCAAAGTATCTAAAAAAAAATAAATAAATAAAAAAATAAAAGAGAGAGAGAGAGAGAGGGAAAAAAAAGATGCACCCTACAAGAAAAAGTGGGCATTCCACCTCAAACCACCGAGCTTGTTGACTCAGCCAACTGAATCCCACGACTGACACAGGGATTCCCAAGGACTAACACACGGCGAGTCAGGCCCAGGTCAGAGGTCGAACTCACCCGTGTTTCCACGCTGTTTGCGGAGCGTGATCAACGAGGACGACAGAGAGAGAGAGCTGTTGCCGGGCTGGCAAACCAGAGGAAGTCCTTTTCCGGAAGGCTTGCAGAAGACACAGATCAGATCGTCCACAGAAAAAGGAAGGTCTGTGAAGAAAGGAAATCGGAGTCGGTCCTCCGGTGGGACAAGAAAAGCGCGATTGTTGGGAGGTTTTTCTGTGGTGGAATGGTCAGGGCGGACGTGAGGAGATGGATACAGCGGTGTTTGAGATCCAGGTCGGAAGCGTGGAGTTAATTTGTTGAAACCTTATGATCTTTTCTCCAAACTGTGCTGTTTCTTTTTTTTTTTTTTTTTTTTTCCTGTACCATCTTCCGTGCAGTTTGTGCGGCGCTGCCTTGAAGCCGTGCATCTCGGACCCTCCTGTATACATCCAAACCCGGGCTTCTGTAGCATTCCCAGTCCAGAGGGAACTTACCAGTGCAAGGTTTGTCATGAGGCCACCCACCAAAGGAGACCTTGCCCTTGCTGCATGCTGTGTCACCTTAGTGTTGGTCTTATTCACCGTAACTTATGGCACTGCGTACTGAAACCCCTCCCTCGTCTCAACCAGTCCCTCCGATCTTTCCACGGGTGTGGGTGTGGAGTTGAATTGGAAATTGGGGTCACCCTGAGATCACAAACCAGAAGAATACGTGACAATTTTTTTTTCTGTTGATTTATGACATCGGAAGAAGATGATGGTGACGGTGCTGTTGTGGAGGTCCATTTAGGTTTGAGACACTGTGACAGGACTGCACTACACGCTTTCTTTCACAGTACATCCTGGCGTCAGTCAACCAGGTCTGGGGGATACAGACCACCACACGCAGTACTGGTCAAGAAATTGATTTTGTGCAGCTTTCAAAAGGACACATGGGGTGGACGTCACACTTTGAGGTGTCAGTCTTCCCATTCTAGCGCATGTCACACTGAACACTAGGTAGGAACTGGTCAGGTCTGGAAGAGTCCGATTGTGATATGTCCTTGACGGGGTCTTTCTCTCTCTCTCTCTGTCTCCCTGTCTCTCTCCCTCTCTCTGTCTCTCTCTCTCTCTCCCTCTCTCTCCCTCCCTCCCTCTGTCTCTGTCTCTCTCTGATACATATTTATCTACACTGTTCTCCTCTTGGTGTCTCTCTCTATGTTTTCTTTCCTCATGTGTGCCATGATTACCATTTCCTCCACCTCCTGCCCCAAATTCCCATGTGGAAAGCCAGTCCTCAGTTCCTGGCACTTCTGGATCATGGAAAGATGGTTTGGGAAGTACGTACAAGTATCAAGTATTCGTGGCAAACATTGTGACGGATGCGTGTGCATATGAAATACATCCGCGATGTATATTATGCATGTGTGGGGGCGCTCAGGAGAGAGAGAGAGAGAGAGAGAGAGAGAGAGACAGAGAGAGAGAGAGGGAGTACTTGAAGCACAATGTGAAGGAGCAAGTGTTCTATATCGTGAACTGAGAGCACTGTGTATCTTACGACGCATCAACAATCACACACACACACACACACACACACACACACACACACACACACACACACACAAGAATGACACAGGTATGGCTAATGAATTCTTCACCAAGAAAGAAAACAATGACCACAAACAAAACTTGGCGAAAAATGATTTGCATCTGAAACGTAAGACTGACACCAGAGGACAAATCGTCGGGTCCCTTGGTTCCGACAGTTTTCCGCTAGCATCTATCAAAACCCCTGAGGGTAAGAGACTTTTAGGAGACAGCTTGGCCAACACCAAGGCTCGGTTATTATTGTTTGATGTTAAGGACGTACTTGTTATTAATGTTTAGAATGCAGATACTTTTAAACATTTTTTTTTTTTTCTGTACGGAGTGCTTCTCCGTACAAATCGTTCTATCGTCTGCCTTGCTCTCTGGTTCTGCCATCTGCTTTGCATTAATTTCAACCTTCGTAATTAAAACATGGAGCGAGTTGAGAGAGAGACAGAGAGAGGGGGGGGGGGGGGGGGGGGCGTAAGGGTGTGTTAGGGTCATATGCCATGGCGGAAACAGTGTGTTTGCTTGTTGGTTTTTTTTTTTTTTACCGTGGCAGCAACAAGAAATGGAAATGTGCGCACGAAATACTCTCTCGCTTTCAGGTATACACACACGTGCGCGCGCCAAACACACACACACACACACACACACACACACATTCAACCCCTTGACCCTATATCACAAGCAGAAAAAAAAAAAAACACGCACACACACACACACACACACACACACACACACACACACACACACACTCCTCCACACGTGGAATGCGTGCCATGCTGCTGGCTGTTTCATGTCATGTCTGTTTTGCAGCACTCATTTCAAAGATAGCTACAATAAATCACTGAGCGGATATATATAAATATAAAAGGATGCATTCATAGACACACACACACACACACACACACACACATCTGTCAAGCTGTCAGTTGTATGTGGTTTGCATGTAGTTGATCAAAAACTCTTAAGACGTTTATTTTCAAACGCATGGGTACACACATACACACACACACACACACACACAAACACACACACACACACACACATCAAAACACTTCTCAAGGCAGGTTGACAGACAGACAGACAAACAGGCGGTACCGTGTTGCACGTGCTCACCCGTGCATGCCGTGTGACGCCGACCAGCTTGGGAGCGACAGCGAGGGCGTGGACTCCCCCATCCATCATCTTCACTTCTCACACAGCCACGAGGCCACGGGCGAAAATTCGCCCACCCCCCCTTGTCATTTCTGTGCAGGGACATGGGGTTGAACGGGAGTTAGCAATCCAACTATTATTATTATTATTATTATTATAAGCATTTACGCTTAATCTTGAAAATAAGCCCTAGGCGTTTACAAATAGAAAACATGTGTAAATATCAAAAAAGGAAAAACTGAACACAAGCTACCAAACATCATTAAGAAGTATTCATGTATGAACCAGTTGCAATCAACTTCACAAACACTACTACTCATAAACACAAGGAAGGGACGTGTTGTCGATACAGATACGAACTGGTTCGATTTATTATGTAATCGAACAGTTTCAGTTTTAGTTTCAGTTGCTCAAGGAGGCGTCACTGCGTTCGGACAAACCATATACGCTACACCACATCTGCCAAGCAGATGCCTGACCAGCAGCGTAACCCGACGCGCTTAGTCAGGCCTTGAGAAAAACAAAAAACAAAAAAAACAACAACAAAAAAACAGGGGAATAAATAATAGATAAGCTTACATAAATAAATAAATAAATGGATAATAATTATAATATAGAAAAAGGTAGTAGTAATGATAATAGTAATACTAATAAAATGATTTAAAAAAAAAAATGATGTGTAATCGAACAGCGGAGGTTTAGTCCAGTTTTATTTGTTGTTTTTTTGTGTGTGTTTTTGTTTGTTGTTGTTTGTTTGTTTCTGTTTTGTGCACGCACTGATCATTCGACTGCACCATGACATCATTTCTACTTGGTGATGGTGAAACATGAAGGGATAAAGGGCAGTTACAGTTAAGTGTAGTTCAGAAAGAAAAGGAAATAGAAATAAAGTCACTTTAGGTATCTGGGCAGTTACAGTTAAATGTAGCTCAGACAGAAAAGGAAATAGAAATAAAGTCACTTTAGGTATCTGGGCAGTTACAGTTAAATGTAGCTCAGACAGGAAAGGAAATAGAAATAAAGTCACTTTAGGTATCTGGGCAGTTACAGTTAAATGTAGCTCAGACAGGAAAGGAAATAGAAATAAAGTCACTTTAGGTATCTGGGCAGTTACAGTTAAATGTAGCTCAGACAGGAAAGGAAATAGAAATAAAGTCACTTTAGGTATCTGGGCAGTTACAGTTAAATGTAGCTCAGACAGAAAAGGAAATAGAAATAAAGTCACTTTAGGTATCTGGGCAGTTACAGTTAAATGTAGCTCAGACAGAAAAGGAAATAGAAATAAAGTCACTTTAGGTATCTGGGCAGTTACAGTTAAATGTAGCTCAGACAGAAAAGGAAATAGAAATAAAGTCACTTTAGGTATCTGGGCAGTTACAGTTAAATGTAGCTCAGACAGAAAAGGAAATAGAAATAATCTCATTTTAGTTGGGTTTTTTTGTTGTTGTTTGTTTTAGTTTTCGCATTACGTCGACAGACAACAGAAACGACGTTTTCAGCCGATGTGGATCTGTTGTTGCCTTTGGTGATTTTGTTGTTCTTGTAGCTTGGATGAAAATCTGGGAAACCCAGCTCAGAGCCAACCAACCAACTAACAAACAAACATGCCACGCCACTAACAGTATCAGTACACAGCCTGGCGTAACGAATCGAAGCAAAGACCAATGTATGTATGTATGTCTCTCTCTTTCTTTCTCTCTGTCTCTCTTTCAATGTTTGTGATTATTATTAATATTATTATCATCATTCATAGTAGTAGAAGTCGTATTTTACAAAATTAATTATTGTTGTGTTGTTATCGTTATTGTTGTAAGTGTTGTCACAAGGACAGATTGGAAAAAATGGTAATGCTTAAAACCTTTATACTTGAATAATAAAATTTTTGAATCTCTCTCTCTCTCTCTCTCTACACACACACACACACACACACACACACACACACACACACACACACACACACACACACACACACACATATATATATATATATATATGTATATATATTGAGAACACTTGGACTGAATGCCAACAGAAGATGGTTCGATTGAGGCGCAGCATTATCTCCTTGCCCCATGTGTGGCGAAAGCCCAGAAGATGAAGATCATTTTATATTTAACCGCAAAAGATACGATGGATTGCGAAAAAACTGTACCATTTTCAATACAGCTCCAGCGCAGAGAAAAGATTTATTCGGCATACTGATGACAGAAAATGAAGATATGATACTGTCACTTGCAAAATATGTTTCTGATGCAAGAAGTATACGGAAATCGTCCATCATCGGTCCAAATACTCATTAATCAATTAAAAATTAGTATGGGTTCTATGAGGAAAGAAGCATAGATAAAAAGGAAGGGCTACATTTGGATGTTCTGTCTCGACATTGTAATTATTTGATGTGTTCGTATTGATATGATGTGCTTTAATGTTTAGTCATGAAAAATTATTTCACGATTTATATGTACTTTAGTGTGTGTTTGCATTGATATGATGTGTGTCGATGTTACATGCGTAAATATTTATTATATGATTTATCTGTGCTTTGTTTTCTGTATACTGTCCAAATCTTGGAGATGACTGGAAAAAAAGGCACATGTACTTCAAGCTAATGACAAAGTGCCAAAGTGTCGCAGATCTCTTTGTTTCAGTTCTGTTTTTTTTTTTCTTTTCTGTTCCATTTTATCTGTTTTGCACCATTTTGTTCTTAGTACCTACTACGTCACCTGAGCTTTTCAGCTAATGACATTGAACATTTCAGTGTTCAGTGTTTCAGTTTCTCTCTCTCTCTCTCTCTCTGTCTCTGTCTTTCTCTCTCTCTCTCTCTCTCTCTATATATATATATATAGATACACACACATACACACACACATATATATATATATATATATATATATATATATATATATATATATATGTGTGTGTGTGTGCGTGCGTGCGTGTGTGTACGCGCGTGTGCGCGCGGTTTTTGGTCCAAGCAACAACAACAACAAAAAAAGGTGGTGAACGATGTGATGCGCGTACGTGCGCACCAGTTGTTCGCGCCCAACATGATCACATGATGGCTGTTCCCACCCCCATCTTCCCCTTTCAAAGCAAACAAAATGGCTGCGGGGATGGTGAGTTACTGAAGTATGATTAGGAAGTGCACAACATGTTGCTGCGTTTTGATAAAGACAGAAATGCGCCGCGGCCTTCAAGCTGGAAAACACGCATGCTTGTCACACAGAGAAAAGATAAACTTCTCTCTGCTGTAATCCTGAGGTGAGTGGAGTCAACAGGACAGCCTGGGGTTGTGTCGTAGCGGGGGCAGCTCACGTTCATAACAATGCGTCCCACGTTTTGGTTTGATTCGTTTTTGTTTTTGTTGTTGTTGTTTTGTTTTTCTTATTTGTATTTGTATTTCTTTTTATCACAACAGATTTCTCTGCGTGAAATTCGGGCTGCTCTCCCCAGGGAGAGCACGTCGCTACAATACAGCGCCACCTTTTTATTTCTTTTTTTTTTTCCTGCGTGCAGTTTTATTTGTTTTTCCTATCGAAGTGGATTTTTCTACAGAATTTTGCCAGGAACAACCCTTTTGTTACCGTGGGTTCTTTTACGTGCGCTAAGTGCATGCTGCACACGGGACCTCGGTTTATCGTCTCATTCGAATGACTAGCGTCCAGACCACCACTCAAGGTCTAGTGGAGGGGGAGAAAATATCGGCAACTGAGCCGTGAATCGAACCAGTGCGCTCAGATTCTCTCGCTTCCTAGGCGGACGCATTACCTCTAGGCCATCACTCCACTTCTTGCTTTTTTTTAGTACAGGGACGAGTTCCAGTTTCAAGATGGAGTCAAAGCGTGCGGACTGATGTGTATGTCACACTGCCACATCTGTTTAAAAACAAAAAATGCAGATGCCTGATCTTCGCATAAACCCAACGCATTTGTCAGTCCTTGTTAACCTACCATAGGTTTATATCAAACAGTTTTAAAGCAACGAAATAGTTAAAGAAATAAGTAAATACGTTGAAATGAAAGATACACAGGCGGCAAATAATTGAAAATAAAATAGGAATGGGCATGGAGGAATAGATATGCTACAAAATAAATACTCGCCCCTCCACCATTGCACCTACCCTGCTCCAAAATAATGGTTTAAATTTGGAGGGGTACCGTCCACGCAACTAGACCGTCCAACCGGGGGGGGGGGGCGGGGGGGGGGTATTTTTTTCAGTGAGGGGGGGGAGGCAATTTCTGGAGGTGCCGAACCTTGTGACAGGTTCCCCGACAGGTTGATGGCATCACCGGAGATCTCTGTTGCCATCGTGTGGGAGGTGTGACAGACGGGGACGCCTGTTTGAATTGCTCAGCAGGGCTGGGGCAAGGCCTTTTTTTCTTTTTCTTTCTTTCATTCTTTCTCGTTGTTTTTCTCCTCTCGTTTTTTTATATATATTTTTTTTATCTTGTCCTTGTTCTTTTTATCCATGTTGTTCGTTTCTTTCTGACCCACCCACCCCTGCCCCTCTTCCGTCTCCAACGCCTGTCTCTGTTTCACTCTTCCATTCTGTCTTTCTTTGTGTATCTTTTTCTCCACCTCCTTCTCTGTGTCTCTGTTCGTCTTTATCTACCCCCTCTGTCTCTTCCTCTCTCTCTCTCTCTTCCTCTCTCTCTCCCCTTCTCTCTCTGTCACTCCCTCTCTCCCCTCTCTCTCTCCCTCTCTCTCTTCCTCTCCCTCTCTCTCTCTCTCCTCTCTCTCTGTCACTCCCTCCTCTCTCTCTCCTCCACCTCCTCTGTGTCTCTGTTCGTCCTTATCTGCCCCTCTCTCTCTTCCTCTCTCCCTCTCTCTCTCTCCCTCTCTCTCTCTCTCCCCTCTCTCTCTCCCCCCTCTCTCTCTGTCACTCCCTCTCTCTCTCTCTCCTGCTTCCCTCCCTTCCTTCTGTCGGGGGGGTGGGGGTGGGGTTAGTGGTAGAAAAACAGTGTTTTATTTCTCTAAAATATATGCAAAAAAATGTTTTTATCCCCGCCATTCATATAAATGTGTGTGTGTGTGTGTGTGTGTGTGTGTGTGTGTGTGTGTGAAAATTAAAAAAAATGTCAGTTTTTTTTTTCCAGATGGTAAATTGAATAGGCAATGTCAGCTCTGCTGCCGTTACATATATATACATATTTTTAAAAAAAATTAATTATTTTTTTTTTTTAATGATTTTCAACATCAAGCCACCTCGAAACAAATAATAGGAGAAATAGATTTGACAAAAAAAGTGTTTGTGGGTGCATGCGTGCGCACGCATGTGCGTGCTTGTGCCTGTGTGCGCATTTCGCGCGACTTCGACAATGAGTCTTCCTTTGAGAAACTTGCACCAACAACATCCCGAGAAAAATCCGGGGGGGGGGGGGGGGGGGGGGAGGGGGCGTTGGTCTTCAGCCGAGGAAAGATACAGCTCTTCACTTAATCGCTTATTATTTCCAACGTTGAAGATGTTAAAAACAACAGCTGGTTATCATTCCTGTTGTTGCCCTCCAGGTTTTTGGTGGCAGTGTATGTTTTCCTTTGTAAATAGGCTGATAACAAGTGTTTAAGAACTGCAGAAAACGCCGACAGTGAGAGCAAAAAAAATATGATAAAGAAGCAAAAACGGCTTGTGGACTATTTCCTCATCGGGGGGGTGGGGGGGGGATGTTTTCGCTAATCGGTGACTGACATAAACGAAGCGTTCTTTCTCTTTTCTCTCTCTCTCTCTCTCTCTCTCTCTTTCAATTCCCGCTTAGCTGAAGTCGGTGTGCTAAATTGATGAGCGTCGTATCATACATTCTGTACCATCCATCTTCTTCACCCTTCTCTGTATTCTTTCCCCTATTCGTTTCTCTGTCCGTTTCTATCCACCCCCCACCCCCCACTGCTCTCGTCTTCCCACCCCTTTCCTCTGTGTGTGTGTGTGTGTGTGTGTGTGTGTGTGTGTGCGTGTGTGTGTGTGTGTGTGTGTGTGTGTGTGTGTGTGTGTGTGTTTCGTTTTTGCGCATATATGCATCCCCCTTCCCTCTTTCCATCTCTGTCCCCTTTGGCCCCCCAACTTTTCCCTGTTCCCCTGCTACCTGCTTGCTGTTTGCCCTCCTTCTGCCTCTCATTTCTTTGTACCCGCTTTTCGTGTTTCTCTTTCTTGTTTTTTCTGTGACCTCTTCCCTCCTTCCTTCATCCATCTCATCTGAGTGACTTACCGGCGTTGCAACATACGTGTAATGCACATTCACATAAATCAAGCACTCGGACGCGCGCGTGCGCACGCACGCACGCACACACGCACGCACACACACAAACACACACAGAGACACACACACACACACACACACACACACACACACACGAATGCACACGCACTCGGATGCACACATTCAAGCATTAATTTAAGCGCATGGGCGCTTAAGCATGCACACCATGCACGCACACATAATTAAGGGACTATGTTCTCTATGTCTCTGCCTGCATGTCTATCTGTCTATCTGTCTGTCTCTCTCAGTGATACACACACATACGTACGGCCTTCTTTCTGTTCTTTTTCTTTCATTTATTCATCCCCAACCCCACCCAACCGCCCATCATCTCCCATCTTTTCTTTATTGCCCCACCCAAGCAGACCACTTTCTCTTCGCCTCTCCTCCCCACCCTCTCTCTCTTCTTCCCGCCTTCAAAAGTTAAAAAAAAAGAAGGGGGTGGGGGCGCGGGGGGACGCTTGAGGAGGGGGCAGGTCACGTTGACATGTCTTGCCGTGATGTGTAGCCTCCGCTTATAGCAAGAGTAGGGAGAGAAGGTGATGGATTGTTTCCACGGCGTCGACAGTGTCCGGATTAGATCAACACTGCTCATCTGATCCCTGGGGAGTCCTCTCGGCGTTTGGGTGGCCTTCTGTGATGATGGGAGGTAAGGAGGGCGGGGGGGAGCGGGAGGGGGGTGGGGTGGAGGTGGGGGGTTGGTGGTTAAGAAACGTGGGTCTGTCTGTCAGTCAAATTAGCATCCCTCTTCTATTCCTGCCTGTCCTTCCCTTTGCCTTGATGAGAGGGGGTGGAGTGTGTGTGTGGGGGGGGGCGCGGGGGGGGGGGGGGGACGCGGGGGGGGGGGGGGGTCTCTCGTGTGCCAGTGTTTGGATGCTTGCTGTCTTGGGTGAAAGTGGCTTTGATCGGTTTTGGGTTGTTTTTTTTGTGCGAAGAGGTCGTGGTGGGGTTGTGTTGGTTTGTTCGTTTTGGTTTTGTTGTACGAGGTTGGGGGTGTGATACAGTGTGTCTTGTCTCCTCCCCCCCCCCCCTCTCTCTCTTTCATGTATACGCAGATTCCTACGCGTATGCAACAGTGAGGGATAGAGGGATTTAGTTTGGGCGTAACGCATCTTAATAATGCCTGGCGTTGTAATCGCATTGTCATTTTTACTGGGTTTCCTGACAAACGTTCCAAAAACGCACTATATGAACCGTCACACACACACACACACACACACACACAAAAACAACAAAAACCAGACAGAGAGAGAGAGACAGAGGTTTGCCAAGTGCTATAACAGAGGTACATCCATAATGACGAGAGGTATGACTGTAACGCATTTGTAACGTGTATAGTTCAGTTTCTGTTTTTCTTTTCCCCATTTAGTATCTCATAACATTTTATTAACTTTTTATCGAAATCGTATAAAACTATCGATATCATGTTACTGTGATTTCCTTTCCTTATTTCTTGGAATTTTTTTTTCTTCTAGTCCCTCCTTTCATTTATCTTGTTTCTTATAACACTAAGCCGTCATCTGACATCAGCTTTCACATGCATGGATCTTACTCTGTTTTTCAAATGAGCGAAATATATTTACCTTTATTCCGTATGAGGCGCGAGGTCCATCTTCCGTTTGATCTTAACACTATCCTTTCCATTTTCGATTTTCTGTCAACTCTTGTTTTCTCCTCTTTCATATTTTTTTATATGGATAAAAGCATGTATAATCGTACTGATTGATGATAATCTTTCACATATGTCCAGACAATATATATATATATATATATATATGACTGATGTATCTCACCCCTTCAAACGGGACAAAGGCCTTTCTGAATGAATATCTGAGTTCTGAGTCTTCTTTCAGATTTTTTTCTTTTCTTTTTTTTGTTTTTAATCATTTGATTTAAAGAAGTTTTTCTTTCCAGAATGTGATGCACTTTCTGTGCATCTGTTTTAACTAATCAAGCACCAAAAAAGAGAAAAAGATCCGCAATGTCAATGATGAGCTGACACCATTGAGAATGAAATAGTTTAGTTCGTTCTCAACGTGTCTGATTTTTTTGATTCATTTCTTTTATTCGCTCCGTCGTTTAAACTTAATCAGTTTTGTTTGTTGTTGTTGTTGTTGTTGTTTTTTCTTTCTTTTTTTTCTTATTTTCTGGACATACCTTCACTTTAAATTGCAAGAATTGCAACTCACAGAAAAAGTCATTGACAGATGTGATCGATTGTTTCCCTTCCCCCATTGACCTGCCGTCATTGAACAGGAGTGAGAGGTCATGGGGGGGTTAAAAGCCAACTGGGTGAAAGGTCTTTCCGCTTAGAATTTGAATGGCTCGCAGGCCGTCTTGGCCTTGGTTCGCAAACTAAGTCACAGTTGTTTAAATTGGTGAGTTGCATGGTTCACGTTATGTACACTGGTCAGTGTGATTTTCTCTATTCTTCATCAACGCGCATGCGCTCGCACATGAACACGTTGGCTTCATACGCACGCAAGCGCACACGCTGCACGCACGCACTCACACTGTAGAGACAGAACGAAGAAAAGACAAAAAAATGTTTGCACGTGAAAAGTAAACATCGCACACCTATCTGTTTTCTCTGCCCCCCCCCCCCCCCCCCCCCCCCCCCCCCCCCCCCCCCGCCTCTGTGAGAGAGAGAGAGAAAGAGAGAGAGAGAGAGGGAGAGAGAGAGAGATGGAGCAGAGTATGGCATCAATAGCAAACAGTATCTATATTCCACAAAAGACAATTCAAACAGGATCAGTAACACGAGTTTAGCAAAATAGCCAGATGGAACGTTTGCGCAGGTATAACTGGATTTGTTAAGGAAAATGTCAAACATGCTTCCTAAACACGTACACCGTCGTCCGGAGACAGTTAAACCCCAAAACACACTCAATTCTGGGGAGCCGGCCACGGGCTGGAACGCCCCCCCCCCCCCCCCCCCCCCAAAAAAAAAAAAAGAAACAAAAAAACAACCCAATACACATCTCCACTGGGAATCGAACCTGTGCCGTCCCATCCATCAGTCCGCGACGCTAACCACTTCGCTACGGCGGCTGGTTGATTGTGAGTTATATATTATGCTGCTGATGTATTGTGATAACCCTGAAATGTCTGTTAGATTAACAACAATTCAACAAAAACAAAACACAACAAAACAAAACAGAGGACACCGCGTCAACTGGTTGATCCATACCACCGCCGTCGTTTGTTTCAAAGACAAACAAAACAGAGGACACCGCGTCAACTGGTTGATCCATACCACTGCCGTCGTTTGTTTCAAAGACAGACAAAACAGAGAATACCGCGTCAACTGGTTGATCCATACCACTGCCGTCGTTTGTTTCAAAGACAGACAAAACAGAGAATACCGCGTCAACTGGTTGATCCATACCACTGCCGTCGTTTGTTTCAAAGACAGACAAAACAGAGAATACCGCGTCAACTGGTTGATCCATACCACTGCCGTCGTTTGTTTCAAAGACAAACAAAACAGAGGACACCACGTCAACTGGTTGATCCATACCACTGCCGTCGTTTGTTTCAAAGACAAACAAAACAGAGGACACCGCGTCAACTGGTTGATCCATACCACTGCCGTCGTTTGTTTCAAAGACGGGATGACATGAGGGGAAACAAACAGGACGTCCTGCATTCATGGGTAGGTCTCCAGTTGATTTATAACATGTTGGTGTGTGGTGGGGAGATGGGTGCGTGCGATTACATTTAAACATGGCAGAGATGAAGTTGGAGGGAGGGTTGTGGGGGGTTGGGGGGCAGGGGGTGAGGGGGGGGGGGGGGCGAGCTTGGGGGAAATGCATTCAACAAATATCCTCCTCTGTTGTCCCTCATAGTCCCCACACCCACCCGTCCCCTCCTTCCTTCCCCACGTCTTTTCGTCGTCCTCTCTCTCTCCCCCTCCCCCCCCCCCCCAAAAAAAAAAAAAAGAAACAAAAAAACAACCCAATACACATCTCCACTGGGAATCGAACCTGTGCCGTCCCATCCATCAGTCCGCGACGCTAACCACTTCGCTACGGCGGCTGGTTGATTGTGAGTTATATATTATGCTGCTGATGTATTGTGATAACCCTGAAATGTCTGCTAGATTAACAACAATTCAACAAAAACAAAACACAACAAAACAAAACAGAGGACACCGCGTCAACTGGTTGATCCATACCACCGCCATCGTTTGTTTCAAAGACAAACAAAACAGAGAATACCGCGTCAACTGGTTGATCCATACCACTGCCGTCGTTTGTTTCAAAGACAAACAAAACAGAGGACACCACGTCAACTGGTTGATCCATACCACTGCCATCGTTTGTTTCAAAGACAAACAAAACAGAGAATACCGCGTCAACTGGTTGATCCATACCACTGCCATCGTTTGTTTCAAAGACGGGATGACATGAGGGGAAACAAACAGGACGTCCTGCATTCATGGGTAGGTCTCCAGTTGATTTATAACATGTTGGTGTGTGGTGTGGAGATGGGTGCGTGCGATTACATTTAAACATAGCAGAGATGAAGTTGGAGGGAGGGTTGTGGGGGGGGGGGGGGGGGGGGGGGTGGGGGGGGGGCGAGCTTGGGGGAAATGCGTTCAACAAATATCCTCCTCTGTTGTCCCTCATAGTCCCCACACCCACCCGACTCCTCCTTCCTTCCCTTCCTTCCCCACGTCTTTTCGTCGTCCTCTCTCTCTCTCTCCCCACCCCCCTTTCTCTCTGTCTGTCTGTCTGTCTTCTTCTTTATGATCCAGGGAGTGTTAGTGATGTTGGCATAGCTGGCGTGAGTTGTGTGTGTGTGTGTGTGTGTGTGTGTGTGTGTGTGTGTGTGTGTGTGTGTGTAATGAATGTGTGGGAGTGTGTGTGTTCGCACGTGTGTGTGAGTGTGTGGATGTATATGTGGGTGTGAGTGTGTATTGGTAGGATGTGTTCTCTCTCTCTCTCTCTCCCTCTCTCCCTCTGTCTGTCTGTCTGTCTGTATCTCTCTCTCTTCCCAGAGACCCTTTTTTTTTCTTGCTGCAAAGCTCACCTTATGCTTCTTGTCAAATGCCCCATAAATGTTTTCAAAATAGCGCAGAACTGCACAAGTGTTGAATCTAATTTGTTGTGGGCCAGGCATGGGCAACGATCATCAACATTCATGCCGAAATTTGTTTGGCATAGGGTTTCCTTGATTATCTGTGGAGGAGGGGATGTTGATTCAACAGGAGAAATACGCTGACAGTCTGGTTTTCTATTTCTTAATTTCCTTCTTAATTACTGCGTTGCCAATCTCCTGTTTCTGGCTGTTTGAGCACAGTGCACTCCGCTAACCTACAGTTTATAATGATGCTGTGTGCTTTTTCTGGCCCTGTCTTTGATATGTTTTTGTTATGTTTCGCTACTGAAAAACATTTTGGTTTGGTATGTGCTTGTTTTTTTGTTTTTTGTGTGTGTGTAAAATGCGTTTATTTGAAGTTTTCGCATAGCCTGTTTCTTTTGCATTCTGACTTGTCTGACTCCTCTCTGTGTGTGTGTGTGTGTGTGTGTGTGTGTGCGTGCGTGCGTGAGAGAGAGAGAGAGAGAGAGAGAGAGAGAGAGAGAGAGAAACATCACTCCACCTGACATAAAAAAAAATCTTAAAAAAAAGAAAAGTGCCCCGTGGCTGTAAGCCATCATGCCAAGGATATATCAATCACATTGTGTCAGGACAGACTGGGAAAGAGAGAGAGAGCGAGAGAGAGAGAGCGAGAGGGGCGAGGTTGTGGGGGTTGAATAGGGTTTTGCGCACTTTGGCATGATTTACAGCCGCACTTTTGTCTTCCATGTGTGCAGCGACTGTGTCGGTTTGGAGTGCAAAGCTTTGAACTTTCCAGTTTTGTTGCCCCGTCCCCCCCCCCACCCCACCCACCCTCCACCTGCCCCCCTGCCTTCCCACACTCTCCTCCTTATCCCACCCTTGGCATTCCACATGCATGAAGGTGACATGCTTGCGTCATCCAGGTTAGTTTGTTACGCAATTTGGGTTTTTTTTGTGGACATCCTTTACATGCAAAGACACTATATGTCATCATCATCATGATCATCTAATCCTTCTTCTTATCATTATTATCATTATGTTTGTTGTTGTTGTTGTTAGCGTTTTTGCTGTTATTGATTACCATTCTTCTTGTTCTTCTTCGTATTATTATTTCTTCTTTTGTTTGGCCATTTTCAAGAGGCTGATGTGGACGATCATCTGCACACTTTGACTCCTACTTGAAACTGAAACTGAAATCTGTGACAGCGTCCATTCGGGAATGGGCATCTTCTCATTATATTTTATTGTTGTTGTTTTTTCTTCCCAGTTGTGGTCAGGTGTATGTAACTTCAAACCCGAAACAACTTTGTCGTGGTCCGGATGTGTGACGTTTCTCTTTCGAATGAGTAATAATGCCTGTTGATTGAATTCGATGCTGAAGAATCTGGTCCCATGTATCAAAGAGCTGTGTGGTAATCAGTTCAGCAAGAGGCTTATTCTCAGCTTCGAAATAATGATAAAGATAATGATAATAATGATACTGATAATGGCACTACTACTACTCCTTCTCCTACTTCAGCTAACTACTACTAGTAATACTACTACAACTGAAGACGGTGGTGATGATGATAACAACGATAGAAACCACGTATATTCCTCTACTGCTTTGAGGATGAAGGACCTCCTTTTTTTTTGTCTAAGTGCGTACACACATACATGTGCATGCGCGAGGCGATTGTGTGTGCGTGTCTGTGTGTGTGTGATTGTTTCAACGCTTCCAGCAGCACGTGTGTGTCATGTTTGCAGTGAAGCAAACTAATACATGTATCTGAGCACGTTATCCTTTGGAAGAGCCAGTCCGCTGATATCATTGCTTTTCAAGTTCGGCACCTGCATACTAAGATATGTGCTTGTGAATGATACTCGTATTAGTGTTCGTGGATTTTGTACTATCGTTATGTTGTATTCTTCACCCTCCCCCTTCACTCCACAGAAAAAACAACATTTTCATGTTTTCCCTACTAATGTGTTCATATCACAGTGCCAGATCAGATGTACTGATGTGTTCGGATATGCAGACGTTCATGACTTACACAGAAACCAAGCATGCTTCAAGCAAAAACAAAACGCCTTCTTACCGATATGATAGCCTATTTTACTTCACTCAGCTTTAGAAAAAAAAAAAAAAAGGAAAAAAAGGCCCATACGCTCGTTGGATTAAGTCAAAACTTTGCATTGTAATGTTTCGTATTGCATGGTATGACATTCGATTGCATGACAACACCCTCGCATGTTGTAAATCTTGTTTTGTATTTCATTATATTGCATTTTGATCTTTTGTTTGGTATTATTATCACAACTGCACAAGGAAAGTCTTGGTCAGTGCTCGCAAGTATGAACAATGCAAGCATAAGAATAAAGACTTAAATAATCAGCTTGTTCAGTAATAAGCATTTCTAAAGATTGTTATAGTCTCAAGCATCAAGAAGTTATGACAGTCTGCTTCATTGACAGAATATAACAATTCCCTTGAGATTGTTATAGTCTCAAGCATCAAGAAGTTATGAGGACACTGTGCTTCATTGAAAGACTATAACAATTCCCTTTGGTCGTTTACTGGTGAAGACTGCAAATAACAAAGCAGTATAAACCTCACTGTCACCGTCCCAGCTTGCTAGGCTATGGCAGATGAACCACGGGTGTAAAGGGTGGGGCCAGTACTGCGCACACTGCACTCCACCTAAAAATTCCATTGCGCAGGCTTGAAGGACACGTCCACGTCCGCGCCACCAACTATTCCAAGCCCTGTAGCGATGGGAAAGGGGCGAAAACGGCAGGTGGAAGATGTCACTGGAAGCCGCAGTTCCAATCCTGCATGCAGGCGGTTCAGGATATTGGTCGCCTGATTGTTGACCCGGAGGTGACAGCATCACTCGGCAGCACCCTGAACGACCAAGCAGCCTTTTCTAGGGACAGCACTGCTTGCTCCACACGGAGAGGGGCCTAGAAAAGGTGGTCCAAACAAATGCTCATCTCCATACCCCCCAGTTGGCTAGCCGCGGTCAACGGGCATCTCCAAACGCGGTCGAACAACAATAGAGAAGAAAAGGCCGGCACCTGCCTCACAATTAGGTGCAAAAGGACTACAGGTAGCATGCTGGAACATCCGAACCATGCGTGACTCTGCAGACAGCAACCACCCAGAAAGGCGTTCCGCTCTAGTCGCACACGAACTTCAGAGACTGAACATTGACATAGCTGCCGTCAGCGAAGTCCGCTTTGCAGGGAAAGGCAGCCTCCAGGAACACGGCGCTGGGTACACCCTCTACTGGTCAGGCAAGCCAGAGACCGAGAGACGCCTTTATGGCGTAGGCTTTATGGTCAGGAGCACCATTGCCTCCAAGCTTGAAAACCTGCCAACAGGACACTCAGACCGAATTATGTCCATGCGCCTCCCACTACGGAACAAACAGCATGCCACTCTGTTCAGCGTGTACGCTCCAACCCTCCAAGCGGACCCCACAGAAAAGGTCAAGTTTTACACTGATCTGCGCAACCTCGTTCAGAACACCCCTGCTGACGACAAGGTCATCATCCTTGGCGACTTCAATGCCAGAGTTGGCCAAGATTCAGAAGCCTGGAAAGGAGTCCTTGGCAAGCATGGCGTTGGTAATTGCAACGACAATGGGCGCCTTCTTCTCGAGTTCTGTGCAGAGCAGCAGTTTACCATCACCAACACCATTTTCCAGCAGAAGGACAGCCTGAAGACAACGTGGATGCATCCTCGGTCCAAACATTGGCACCTCATTGATTACATCCTGATGCGCCAGAGAGACGTACGAGACGTCCTACACACCCGAGTGATGCCCAGCGCGGAGTGTCATACTGACCACCGCCTCGTCCGCAGCAAGCTCAGGCTCCACTTCAAGCCCAAACCAAAGAAAGGAGGAGCTCCTAGGAAGAAATTCCAGGTCGGCAACTTTCAGTCAGCTGAAGTGAAAGCTGAATTCCAGGCGAAGCTTCAGGACAAACTTGAAGACCCCAGTTGCCCCACAGACCCCTCTCCAGAAGCACTATGGGCACAGCTGAAATCAGCCATCCTGCAGTCCTCTGAAGAAGTCCTAGGGTTCTCGTCGAAAAAGAACAAGGACTGGTTTGACGAAAACAACCAGGAGATCCAAGAATTGCTGGCGAAGAAGAGATCAGCCCACCAGGCTCACCTTGCACAACCGTCTTGTCCGGTGAAGAAAGCAACCTTCCGGCTCATATGCAGCAACCTCCAGCGCAAGCTTCGTGAGATTCAAAATGGGTGGTGGACCAACCTGGCAGAGAGGGCTCAGCTTTGTGCAGACACTGGTGACTACCGGGGCTTATACGAAGCCTTGAAGGCGGTGTACGGTCCCTCATACCAGGTCCAGAGTCCTTTGCGCAGTGCAGACGGCCAGGCGCTCTTCACAGACAAGACGTCGATCCTGAACAGGTGGTCGGAACATTTCCAGGCCCTCTTCAGCGCCAACCGCACGGTTCAAGACTCGGCAATTCTCCGCATCCCACAACAGCCAGTGAAATTACAACTGGACGAGCTACCAACCCTAGAAGAGACTGTCAAGGCCATTGAACAGCTGAAATGTGGCAAGGCAGCAGGGGTTGACGGAATTCCGCCGGAGGCGTGGAAGAATGGAGGCCCAGCACTACACTCCAAACTCCACAACCTCTTTGTCTGCTGCTGGGAGCAAGGCAAACTACCACAGGACCTCCGTGACGCAGTCATCTTCACCCTGTATAAAAACAAGGGAGAAAAGTCGGACTGCTCCAACTACAGGGGGATAACTCTGCTCTCCATCGCAGGCAAGATCCTCGCCAGAGTCCTCCTAAATCGGCTGGTGCCTACTATCGCCGAAGAACATCTCCCAGAGAGTCAGTGTGGCTTTAGAGCCAACAGAGGCACCACTGACATGGTCTTCGTTCTCAGACAGCTACAAGAAAAATGTCGGGAACAGAACAAAGGACTGTATGCGACATTCGTCGATCTCACGAAAGCTTTCGACACCGTGAGCAGAAAAGGTCTGTGGGAGATCATGAAACGTCTAGGATGCCCCCCAAAATTCCTCAGCATGGTCATCCAACTACATGAGGAACAGCGTGGACAGGTCAGACACAGCAACGACCTTTCGGAGCCCTTCCCAATTGGAAATGGAGTGAAACAAGGTTGTGTCCTCGCGCCGACCCTCTTCACGATCTTCTTCAGCATGATGCTCCAACAGGCCACTGAAGATCTTGGCGACGACGACGGTATCTTCATCAGATACCGCACTGATGGCAGCCTATTCAACCTGAGGCGGCTACAGGCCCACACCAAGACACTGGAGCAACTCATCAGAGAGCTTCTGTTTGCCGACGATGCTGCCCTTGTCGCCCATACAGAAGCGGCCCTGCAGCGTATAACGTCCTGCTTCGCAGAGGCTGCGCAGCTCTTCGGCCTAGAAGTCAGTCTGAAAAAGACGGAAGTTCTCCACCAGCCTGCCCCACAGGAAGAATTCCACGCTCCTCACATCAACATCGGTGAGACAGAGCTGAAGTCGGTCCACCAGTTCAGCTACCTAGGCTGCACCATCTCGTCTGACGCCAAGATCGACAAGGAGATCGACAACAGACTTGCAAAGGCAAACAGCGCATTCGGCAGGCTGTACAAGAGAGTGTGGAACAACAAACACCTGAAGAAAGACACAAAGATCAGCGTGTACAGAGCTGTTGTACTGCCCACCTTGTTGTATGGCTCCGAAACCTGGGTCACCTACCGGCACCACATACGACTGCTTGATCGCTTCCACCAGCGCTGCCTTCGCACCATCCTCAGCATCCACTGGAGTGACTACATCACAAATGTCGAGGTCCTGGAGCAGGCAAAGACTATCAGCATCGAGGCAGTGCTGCTAAAGACCCAGCTACGTTGGGCAGGGCACGTGTCCAGGATGGAGGACCACCGCCTGCCCAAGATCGCGCTGTATGGCGAACTGTCCACTGGCCACCGTGACAGAGGAGCACCCAAGAAGAGATACAAAGACTCCTTGAAGAAAGCTCTCGGTGCCTGTCACATTGACCATCGCCAGTGGTCCGCAGTAGCCGCTGATCGAGAGACCTGGCGACGCACCATCCACCAAGCTGTCTCCTCCTTCGAAAACAACCGCAGGGCCAGCCTTGAGGACAAACGCAGAAGGAGGAAGAACCATGACGCTGCAGCCGCGAACCCAGACCAGACTTTCCCTTGCAACCGCTGCGGCCGACTCTGCTTTTCCCGCATTGGCCTTGTCAGCCATGAGCGTGCCTGCATCAGACGTGGACAACGCCCTTCCTAGATCTTCGTCAGCGAAGCCAGGCCATGATGATGATAAACCTTCACATTTGTTTCTGGAAAAAAACAGGTCAAAATCAGATAAAAAGAAGACCTGTGGTTTCGAGAGTCAAAGTAAAAATGTCAACAAATTTGTTTAAAAGAAGGATGACGCGTGGGTGGGGGTGGGGGTGGGGGGGATGGGTGAATGACTATTGGCCGGAATTTTCCAAACCACTGAGGGCCTACATGTGCAGGGGACCGTTGTGTTTGACAACACATGTCAGGTGGGTGTCACTTAGGTGAGAAATAATTATAAGGACAGTGTGTGTGTGTGTGTGTGTGTGTGTGTGTGTGTGTGTGTGTGTGTGTGTGTGTAGAAAGGTGACCATGGCGGTAAATGACACTAACACGGCGTGCACACACACACACACACACACACACACACACACACACACACACACACACACACACACACATTCTGTGGTTAATAAAGAAGAAAGGTAGGGGCCAACAAAAAAGTGTTCAACTGGAGGTGCTGTGGGTGTCATCGGGTAGAGGGTCCACCAATGGGGCCAGGGTCTGCATGCGTAACTTGATCAATGCTTATTGACTGAATGTCGCAGGTATGCAGGGTACATGGGTTTGTAGGGTACGCAGGTAGGCAGCGGCGTTTGTAGTGCAGGGAGGAGACGGGGAGGTAGGGGGTGGTGCAGTTGGTGAGGAAAGTGTGTGTGTGTGTGTGTGTGTGTGTGTGTGTGTGTGTGTGTGTGTGTGTGTGTGTGTGTGTGTGTGTGTGATTAGGCAGACGTGTGTGTGTGTGAAAAGAGTGCTTGGATGTTGTTCATGTGTTTGTGTGTATGTGATTGGGTGGGTGCATTGATATTATAAGTGTGTGAGGTTGTATGTGTGTGTGTGTGTGTGTGTGTGTGTGTGTGTGTGTGTGTGTGTAAAGAATATGGAGAAACAAAAGGATGGGAAAGGGAGTTGTAGAAAGAGAGGAAGACACAAAATACAGTAAACAAGAGAGGGACAGACAGACAGACAAACAAACAGGGTATGATCACAGTCATATATGAAAAACAACAACAAAATAAACAGCAGCAACAGCAACAAAACCGCAATGTCTTATCCGTCAGAAGACGAAAGCAACAAACAAAGACGCCAGGAATGTTCTCTGTGGTACAACCCTGAGCACACCAACCCACCAACCCAGTGGCCATTTGAAACACAGTGATTACGTGAGATCACACAGTGCCGTGATTCTCTGCCATGTGGGGTCGCGTGTATGATTAGCGGCCTTGAAATTCTAGCAGAGACTATGCCTTTTAAGATGATGTTCATTATGCCAGTGAGTTCTCACTGTCTTTCTTTCAATATGTCTGGTTGTCTATGTTTATATCCGTCTGTTTCTTTATTTGTCTCTCTCACTGTCTGTATATATTTTTCACTCACAGTTGTTTATTTCCTTGTGTGTGTGTGTGTGTGTGTGTGTGTGTGTGTGTGTGTGTGTGTTTATTTTATTACATATGTCATTTAAGCTTTTCGTCTTTCCTTTTAGAGTCAGCCGTAAAATGTCCCCTCTCTTCACATGTACTCATACAAGCTTTGGCGCTCTCTCTCTCACACACACACATGCACACAAAGACACACCACAAAGACACACCACACGCTTATAGTCACACGCTACGAACTCTGGCATAAAACGTACACGTGCAATTATACACTCATGTATTTAGGAGCACTCGTATGCTTGCACACACACACACACACACACACACACACACACACACAGCACATACGCACATGAAGGAACTTCTTCCTTTTGAAAACCCCTTTCGCACTATACCTATTCTATGCCTCAAAGCACCCTGTAATTTTTTTTTAGGGTGGCAAACAATGCGCCTTCAGCTGTTTTCCTTCCTCATGTTGACACGGGTGGAAATTTGACCGAGTGAAGGAAAGTCTATGGTTTCATGACTCGCTTGATACGAAAATGATGGCCGTATTGTTCTTCTATTTAAAACGTAACGAAAGGCAAAGATAGGAAGAGAAGAGGTGCCAGGGTGGGGAAGGAGGGAAGTGGGGAGGGTGAGAGTGATAGGGGAGGAGGGAAGCTGGCTACGGTTACTATTTACCTGGGGGTTTTTTGTTGTTGTTTTTTTGTCTCTTTTTTGTTCTTTTTTTTTTCTTTACCAGAGCACTCCCGCTGCCGTTAGCCTGGGTTCATGCAAGTTCAGATCATTTGCGTTGAAGTGTATTTCAGGACAAGGTGGCTGACTTGGAATGGAATCAGGAATAGACAGACATGTGGGTTTAAGTGTCACAATACTAGTACAGTTAAGTTAGACAGGGCAGTAGGAAAGTCTTACGAACGGCGAAAGAGACGACGCTAACAGCGTTTCACCCCAATTATCATCACCAAAATATTGCAAGCGGAAGGCTCTTATACTGAAGAGGTGAATGTTGACAAAGGATACCACAATTCTGACGACGGAAGCTAAAAGTTGGGTCATTCAGACACCCACTGGACATCCGAGGGGTCTGTGTAGAGGAGAAGAGAGGACTGGCCGTACTGAGCGAGTTAAGAGGGAGATAAAGGTGAAGGATGCAGTTGGCAGACATAATGTCACACGCTGGTGCCTCCCCTGTTTGCCCCCTCCACCCCCACCCCTCTTCTGTCTGCTTTCATTCTTTCTTTCGTTCGTTAGTTCTTTCTTTCCTTTATTCTTTTCTTTGTTTTCGTTTTTCCACTTTCTCTTTCTGCCGTTTCTGCTTTTATTTTTCTTTCTTTCTTTTGCGTGTTTTCTTTTTTCTTTTTTTTTCCTTTTTTACATTCATTTCTTTCAGCCATCGGCTTCTTTTCTTTGATTCGTTTTTTTAATGTGTGAAACACGTAAAAGCAAAAACAACAACAACAACAAACAAACAAACAAACAAACAACCACAAAAAAAAAGCCACAAAGAAAAAAACAAATCAAAACAAAAAAAAACAACAAAAAACGGAAAAGCAACAACAACAACAACAACAAACCACAGATGAAAACTAAAGAGAAGCAGAAGCAACAAAAAAACAAAACAAAAAAAAAAAAAAAAGCACAAAAGCGGCTGATCGACTTGTTGCGGCTTCGGGCGCAACAAACGAACTTATATCACCACGATTTCAAAAAACAGGGCTTACCTGTGCTTTCGCCGCTGAATCCGGAAGATTTCAGAGTTTTCGAATATAAGCTCTAATTGCATCGGTAGACACAAAAAGCCGCACTTGAGGATCCCAAATCTTCCATTTGGCTAAACTGTAACAAATAACCACAACTTCTTACAAAGAAAGAAAGAAAGAAAGAAAAGGAAATATAAAGATGTGAGTTTGTAGCAAGGGGGTAAACAATCTGTTAATGTTGGTCTTTTTTTTCTTCCTACAGGTAACTGTTGGAACGTCTTGCTAAAGAAGGGATGGTTTCGTACAAACTATCAGATATATTTGCTTCCATTTTGTGCTTCAAAGCAGGCTGTTTTTCCCCCGACATTCATACTGTTTTCAACAATAATCTTTGCTTTTTGTATATTTTTGATGCAAATAAAGATGTCCCCGAGAATGAGTTGCATGCCATGATGATAATGGTTTTTGTTGTAGTTTTTTATCAATGGCTGCATTTCTGATTTCTTCCTTTTCTTGAAATATACCAAAAACCCAGAAAAACAACAACAAAACAACTTGATCGTTGATGTATTAATTTAACTCTCTCCATACGAACGGCGAAAGAGACGACGTTAACAGCGTTTCACCCCAATTACCATCATCAAAATATTGCAATCGGAAGGCTCTTATACTGAAGAGGTAAATGTTGACAAAAAAAAAACGACAATTCTGACGACGGAAGCTAAAGGTTGGGTCATTCAGACACACGCACTGGACATCCGAGGGGTCTGCGTAGAGGAGAAGAGAGGACTGGCCGTACTGAGTGAGTTAAAAACATTCACCAGGTGCACTGACGGTGCAGGAGGAGGGTAGGTATGGGTAACTGCGAACGAATCAGTCGAAGCGACCAGCTCAACGTGTGTTCTGTAAAGATAACATGTCGTGCGATAGTCAAACGCAGTTCTTTACTTTTGAAGGCTTTCTCCGACTGATTGCACCAGGAAAAAGTTCGTCTGCTCATTCTTTTCAACGTTTTGTCTACGTTTCAAATAGCAAGTGTGCCTGAGGGTAAATGCGAACAAGCAAATCAAATGCGAACGATGGCTTTGGGTACATGTAGACAATTATAACAGGAGCAGGTCTTTAACTCATTAGACATAGCATATTATTGGAACATCGCACCAGACTGTTGTATTGTTGGTTTTGATCACACATGCACACAAACACACAAACAGACGTTTAAACACACACACCCCACATCGCACACAAACACACACTTTTCTGTACAGCATCGTTGGCAAATAGACTAACGTCAAAATATCCCATGGTCTAATTGCAAACGATAATATTTTGCAGATTTCTGTTGAAACTGACGTTCTGATCTGTCACCAACATGCTTTCTTAAATTCTCCCAGCACTGGAAATGCGCATTCAGCACATTCGATCAAATAAAACTATTTTAAACTGTGCCAAAGTTCAAGTCCTATAACTTGCTTCCTTTGATTTTAGGATTTTGAGAGTACGTTTGTAGCCTTGGTCGGTAGTGGTGCGCTAAGAGAAGAAACAGCGCGGAAATAGCCAGAGATAGCTGATGTTTGACTGGTTCTTTGAAATGGATATTCATTTAGGTATTAGGAAAATGTCGAAGCAGACGTTAAATTGTAAAATGCAACCGTTAAGAACACTTCAAAGTGGGGGTTACTAGTATACGAATCGTTCGCAATTACACGCTGTTCGCAATTACCCATGCCTGCCCTAAGAGGTGATATTCTTAGAGAGCTTAAGTGAGAGGGAAGGAGACAGCGCAAGAAAAAAAAAAAGTAAGAAAGAAAGAAGAGTTTGGGTCGTAACATATTGTCCGGCGTTGTAATCGCAATCTAATGTAATTTCACTGGGATTGCTTACGAATTAATGTTCGTTAAAATGTACCAAATCTCTCTCTCTCTCTCTCTCTCTCTCTCTCTCTCTCTCTCTCTCTCTCTCTCTCTCTCTCTCTCTCTCTCTTTCTCTGTCACAGAGAGAGAGAAACAAAACAAAACAAACAAAAAACAGACACTTGCATGCATGGGTGGGCCTCGTCTACAGTTGTAAGACAGTGTGGGACATATTTATAGAGCCGTGGCAGCGGTAAGTTTTAAAACTTGGCAGGAACTGAATCGGGGCAAAACGGCGTTCAGCAACTTACCCTTCTTCCTTTCGCACCCTCCCCACCCTCCTCCCTTCCCTGTGTTTCTCTTTTTCTCGGTCTTTTTATGTCCTGTCTGTTTCTCTGCCTCTGTCTGTCTGACCCTCTCTTTTTCTGTGTCTGTCTCTGTTTGTCCTTCTCTTTCCCTCTGTCTCTCTCGTTCGCCCCCCTTCCACCTCTCTCTTTGTTATCATGGACACCTCCCCTTTGTGCTCTTTGTGAAGGATACCTTCTGTTGTTGTTTTTTTGTGTGTGTTTTTTGTTTGTTTGTTTGTTTGTTTTCTTTTATCAAATGCGTCACAAAACTTGTGCAGATCCTAAGAACCTAGGAAAGCAAAGGACCATCACATTCTAGCCAAACATTTTCCAGCTGATGTTTCTTCGACTGACTGAGAAGAAACTAGAGGGGGTGGGGTTGTGGAGGGAGGAAGGAAATATGGGGGGGGGGGGGGGGGGGGATTTATGGGAGTGCTATTGAAACGTGAGAAATACGTCGATGTTCCGTCGCTTTGTGTCGCGATTCTCTTTTAAAACTGTCGTGTGACCATTCTTTACTTTCTCTGGGTGAAGTGCATGGTATTTGGCTGACATACAGTCCGTGTGTCCATGTTTGGTTTTATTTGTCTTGTGTACGTTTATGTGTAAAACGCACTTATCTGGGCTTTTCTCTGTCTCTGTCTCTTGTCTCTGTCTGTCTGTCTGTCTATCTTTTTCTCTCTCTCCCTCCCCGTCTCTCTCTCTGTTTCTCTCTATCTCCCTCCCCGTCTCTCTCTTCTTGCCTATATTCTTGTGTGTGTGTGTGTGTGTGTGTGTGTGTGTGTGTGTGTGTGTGTGTGTGTTTGAATGTATCTCTCAGCGTGGGATAAAACTAAGAAAAAAACACTTTGCCCGATTGGACATTTGATATATCAATCGCATAGTGTGAAGAAAGAGAGAGAGAGGGAGAGAATGGGAGGAAGAGAGGCAGAGAGAGATGCACAGACGGACACAAGAGACACAGACAGAGACCGAGAGTTACTTCAGGTCTCTTTCTTTCTACATGTGCTGTGACCATGTCGGTTGAGCAAAGCTTTGAACTTTTCAGCTTTGCTGACTTTCACCCACATTCTCACCCTTGAAACACACGCATCAAGGCGGCATGCGCGTGCGTCATCCAGATGTGTTTGATACGCAATCTTGGGTGTAAATTTGCTGGCTTGAACGTTTTTGCGTTTGTCGGTGAACTCAGTAGGGGTCAAGCAAGTTGAAAATGATATGAAATGAAATAAAATAACAGTAAGTACAGGCGAAAAAACGAAAATGATGGAATGAAAAATTCAACGTGGTATACGCTCTTTTTACAGTGCGCGAAAATGAGGGGTCACGCCCTTGTTTCAGCGACGTGGGTCTGTTCAGACACATTGCTTCCTCCCCTCCCCCCCCCTCCCCCCCCCACCTCCCTCGTGTGTGGCGCCATTCTTTTCACTGCACGATGGTACACGCTGATAACACAACTTTACGTTCAAATTTCCATCACGAACGAAACACACTCACAAACCACGTAGTATTCGACAGGCTCTGAGGGCTTTTCTGGCCCGTTGGGTTTGTGTATGAATCAGGCCTGTGCTCTTTTATTCGTTTTTAAACAGATATTTTGTAACAGATACGGACGCAGTCTGCATGGTTCACCTTCACCTTGGAAATGAAACTGTGGCAGGGTTCATCCGGAAATGCGCATGTTTTTCCTTTTGTGAAACTGTTCAGTCGAAGATATTTGTTCCCTTGTTGTATGAAGGTGTTGCCTCAGTTCCGAAGCAAAATTGTTTGTGATTGAGAACCTTTTTTTTTTTTTTTACCGCAGAGTTTGTCATTTGAACAGCCAAAACAAATACAATTTGTTATTTATCATTTGCTGAAAATTGTGGACACAGAAATATTGCAGTGCAGCTCTGCAAAATACCAGCTCAGCAACATTACCTTGGTGCTGTCTATCTTTCTCTCTCTCTCTCTCTCTCTCTCTCTCTCTCTGTATATATATATATATATATATATATATATATATATACATATACACATAATTAAATGATTATATTGTTCAGCATGTTGGAATGAAAATGAATGACATACATTCCATGATCATATCGCTTTGTACTGCGAACTCTGCTTTTTCGTAGATTTGACGAAAAAAATTAGCAGACATTTAGAGAAGACTCTTTTCCATTACATATCTCCCTTCCCATTACACACACACACACACACACACACACACACTCACTCAACCTCAATCACACACACACACACACCCCAGCGCCCGCTTGTCATCCCTCCCTCGTCTCAAAGGGCATCAATGTGTGTGTGTGTGTTGTGTGTGTGTGTGTGTGTGAAAGTGCATTCCTAACCTCACACAAATATCTGAAGTATATTACTGTTGTCTTCCGGAAGAGTGACTGGTCCACTTATAACACTGGGTTTTCAATCCGGCACCTGTGTGTTAAAATATGTGCTTCTCGTGAACAATACTCACCCTGACATAGTTTTAGTTTTGATACAGTTGCCCCCCTTGCCCTCCCCCCCCCCGCCACCCCCTCCCCCACCCCGTCCACCATCCTCTGAATTCCTTAATTCCTTCAACAGAAAAGGGCCCACAGGCTTGTGCAGGTGACAGTGTATGTTCGCAAGCACGGTCGTGTCTTTATCTGCAGATTGTCATAACTTCATGGAAACCGACTTTGCCTCATGCAAAATCAGTACAACTTTATGTCTTGCAATGGCACTGGGCTACAATGAATTATGTGTATTATATTTCATTTAGTGGTTTTTTTTTTATTGTATTATCACCAACACTTAACAGTATAAAGTAATTCTCTGTAAGTACTTGCACGTATCAACACCACATGCTTCAAAGATACAGACGTTATAAGACACAGCTTTTTTCACAATATGTATGTGAATAAAGACTGCCACACAACCTTAGGTATCAGTAACATTGTCTGCATCATCGGAAAAAAAAATTCTTTACTGACAAGGACTTGCAAATAACAAAGCAGTATAAACCACGTTTGTTTCCAGAAAAATAGGTCAAAATCAGATGAAAAGAAGACCCGTGGTTTCGAGAGTCAAAAGTAACAATGTCAACAAATTTGTTTAAAAGAAGAACGACGCGTGGGGGTTGAATGACTATTGGCCGGAATTTTCCAAACCACTGACGGCCTACATGTGCAGGGGACCGTTGTGTTTGACAACACATATCAGGTGGGTGTCACTTAGGTGAGAAATAATTATAAGGACAGTGTGTGTGTGTGTGTGTGTGTGTGTGTGTGTAGAAATGGGACCGTGGTGGTAAGTGACACTAAAACGGCGTGTGTGTAGACGTGCGTGCGCATGTGCACGCACACTCAAACAAACACACACATACAAACACACACACACACACATGCACACACACATGCACACACACAACCATAACCACACATGCACACACACATGCACACACACAACCATAACCACACATGCACACACACACACACACACACACACACAGAAACATCCCTACACACGAAAGTGGCAACAAACACACACAATTACACAGGGAGTGGCGGGGAAGGTGAAGCACACACACACACACACAGAGTTGAAAAAGTCGTAATGGTCCCCATTACCCAGGCAGTTGAAAGCAGTATCATTTGGAGGCCAGTCCTGCGGCTAGCCACCAGTAGGTCAGGAGTGTGTGTAAGGACAGGGTCAGGAGACGTCGTAACCTGATCAGCGCTAATTGAGAAAGGATGGCGGGTATGCTGAAGAAGCGTTTTTGGAGCCGCAGTCACTGCAGTCACTAAGGAAAGCGTGTATGTATGTTAGATAGGGGACGGGAGACGGGTGGAGAAAAAAGATAGAGAGCCTGTGCTCGCGCGCACATGTACAAAAAAAAAAGGTTTGGAAAGGTTATTCGAAATCTACGTCAACAGTGAGAACCTTGTCTGAGCAGGACTCAAACCCGGTTGATACTCGTGTTTTCTAGGTGGGTGCGTACCCAGTGGGCCACGGCTCAACACAAACACATCTCACTGCCTTGGCTTTGACAGTCTAGTTACCAAAAATAAAATAAAGACCAGGTCCAAAGTATCTTACAGACAGAAGGTGGGCTTTTCATACGTTATGACCATAACGTTCCATTCTGTCTGTTTTGTCTTTCCAGTTTAATCATTCCCATGCCTGGAGCGCAGCTCGTTTCAGAAATGAAACTTTGGTACATTTCGAAGTGGTAATCGTTCGGACATGTGTACCATTAGAAATAAACTATCTTGGAATGGGAATTGTGCCTTTGGTTGATCCAGGACTTGATCCATCACTTGGGCGATTCGGTTTACTTTACCCGTTCATTACACAAATATTTCTCCAGCTGTCTGCCTCTGCCTGTATCTCTCTCTCTCTCATCTCTTCTCTTGTGCGTGTGTTTGCGTGTGCGCGTGGAGAGAGAGAGAAAACAGTAACAAGAGAGTTGGAAAAGGAACTGTTAAAGGAGAGAACGAGAGGGATGGAAGGGGAGAGGAAGAGAGAGTATGAGAGAGAGAGAGAGAGAGAGAGAGAGAGAGAGAGAGAGAGAGAGAACCTACGTATATATATATATATATGTCTTCCAAGGTCAGCCGCCAATATCTTATCCGTCAGAAGACGTGAGCGACAAACGAAAACGCCAGGAATGTTCTCTGAGCACACCGACCCGCCAACCCAGTGGCCATTTGAAACACAGCCATGACGTGGGATCACACAGTGCCGTGATTCTCTGCCTGTGGGGCCGCGTGTATGATTACCGGCCTTGAAATTCCAGCACAGATTTAGTCTTTTCTGGATTCGATCAATCCTGGCAATGATTTCCTGACTTTGGCTGCTAATCTGTTTGTCTATCTGTCTGGTTGTTTCTACAACCCTCTCTGTCTCTGTTTCTCTGTCTCTGTCTTTGCCTGTTTTTTGCTTGTGTCTCTGTCTGCCTGACTCTCTCTCTCTCTCTCTCTCTCTCTCTGTGTGTGTGTGTGTGTGTGTGTGTGTGTGTGTGTTTCTCTGTCTGTCTGTCTGTGTCTGTGAATGTGTGTGTTCTTCAGTTTAGCTTCTTTTCACTATCAGTGATATTAGGTGTGTGTGTATGTGTGTGTGTGTGTGTGTGTGTGTGTTTACCTCTGTTCAAGTTGTGTCTGTTCGTTTCTTTTTTATGTGCAGTTTTTGTTATTGCTACTTTCTTGCCTTTGAGGAAAAACCACAGAGCATATTCCAATTTGCGACACAAAAGCATGCACACACACACACACCCACACCCACACACACACTCTCTCTCTCTCTCTCTCTCTCTCTCTCCCTCCCTCCCCCTCTCTCTCTATCTGTCTATCTATCTATCTCACACACACAAATGCGCAAGCACACACACACACACACACACACACACACACACACACACACACACACACACACACACACACACACACACACACACACACGCACACACACACACACACACACAGTAGCATGTGCACGTGCGCGAGCACAATAATATTCGAAATAATAATAATAATAACTAAATAATATGGAGATGAAAGGCAAAAAAGAATCTTTACACCCCTCTCCCTTCTCCGCTGTCCTCACCCCCCCTTCCCCCAAAAGCACACCATAATGTTTCGTTGGGTGGCTAACGACCCGCCCTCAGCTTCAACCCCCCCCCCCCCCCCCCGACACCCCCCCCCCCCCTCCAAATACCGACACGGGTGAAAATTACTGATCGAGGGGAAGGTGTATGGTTTCATGACTCGCTGGATATGAAAATGATGGCAATATTGTTCTTCCATTTAAAAAATGAAAAGGGAGGAGACAAGGTTGGGAACGGCGGTGGGTAGGGAAGGGGTAAAAGGGGTGAGGAGGAGTGGTATTAATCTGTTTTCAGTCAGGAGTTTTTATTTCTGTTTTTGTGTGTGTGTGTGTGTGTGTGTTGGGGGGTGGGGGGGGGAATTATTGTCATTCTCGAGCAGTCCCGCAGCCGTTAGTCTGGGTTCATGCGAGTTCAAATGAGTTTACTCGAAGCGTTTTTCCTCCCCAAATGGAGTTTCTGACTTGTGTAGAATGACAAAGAGACAGGGGTGTCGAGGAATGCTGTCAATGCTGCATAATGGTAGACTGCGTGGTTATAGCAGGCAGACGGAATGGTAGCACGCTTGGCTGAGTGCGGGTGCCCACCCACATGCGCCTCTCCTAGGAACGCGCTGCCACGTCTTTTTTCTTCATTGATTGTTGCGTTGTTTTTCTTCGTTTCTCCCGTCCTTACTTACGTTCTTTTTTTTTTATCAAAATTATATTTCTTTATCCCCTAAAGTTTTTAATTTTAGATAGACACACACACACACACACACACACACACACACACACACACACACACACACACACACACACAGACGCTATCGAGATGTCGTGAAAATATTCAAATTGATACGCATGGTTCAGACCTAAACATAGTTTTTATATGATGCGTGCGTGCCCGCGTATGTATGTTTCTTGTTATTTGTTTGGTTCTTCTTTTCATTCAGATATATATTTCATCAAATGATGACTTTTTTTTCCTGTTTTAATCATTCATCAGTTACTAAAATGGTTTCTCCACTGCAGCGGGAAGTAATTTTCAGCATAGTCTTATATTATGAAGGACGATGACTTGGAAAATAGGACGCACGATTGCACTGGTTCATAGCGCTGCAGCCTAGGGGGCTAGCTGGCCTTTGAAAATCATCCCAAAGCCAATTGTCTTAAAACCCTCTTGGCCGAGACTGGGGATCATAGCCCCTAGACAGTCAGGACTGCAGTTGTGTATCCTTTGCTATCCTGGTGTTCATTGTTATTTTTACTTTATTTATTCTATTTTATTTTTACTTATTTTTTTATTATTTATTTTATTTTATTTATTATTAATATTTTTTATTTATCTTTTTTTTTTCTCAAGGCCTGACTAAGCACGTTGGGTTACGCTGCTGGTCAGGCATCTGCGCTTGGCAGATGTGGTGTAGCGTAGACGGATTTGACTGAACGCAGTGACGCCTCCTTGAGCTACTGATACTGATACTGATGCTCATTGTCGGAACACGGCTGACTATCAGACAACACACACACACACACAAACACACACACACACACACACACACACACACACACACACACACACACACACACACACACACACACACACACACACACACACACACACACACACACACACACACACACACACAAATACATCGGTTTTAGTTAGCAGGGACAGAAGTGTAAATTCAAAAACGAATAAAATGATTCCAAATCTCGAGATCTACCGGAATAATGATGTAACATTATAGAAAGTTTAGAGATATGATAGAGTGTTAAATTGACACGCTAATGGCGAGATGAAATGTAGCAAAAGAATAAGAAGAAAAAGAGAGAAAAGAGAAAGAGAAGAAGTAGAAGAAGAAGAAGAAGAAGAAACGACAACAACAACAACAAAAACAACAACAACAACAACAACAACATCAACAACAAAAATGCTTGATTTATGTGTCGTGGCCACGGACGCTACAAGCGAACAAGGATGAAGTTTATTCGGAGAACAAAAATGACGACAGGGCCTCCATCAATCAAATATCTTCTTATATCACCGCGATTTAAACAATCAACAACAACAAGAACAGGCTTACCTGCGTCTTCGTAGCTGAATCCAGAAGATTTCAGAGTCGTCGAAATAATCTCCGATTTCCTCGGTGAGGGAGGGGGTATGGGGGTTGGGGGTGGGGGTGGGCAGCAACTCTCAAGGAATGGGAAAAAAAAGGTGCTGGAGTGGAGCAGGGGGTAAACGATCTAACAATGTCGGTCTTTTTCCCCCCATGTCTTTTCAATTCTCCAATAACTGTCGGGTTGTCTTGCGAAAGAAGGGGTGCTTTTGGGCAGATTATCAGCGTATATCCTGTGATTCTGCAATTTTCTTTATTTTTTCTTGCCACCGGATCTTGTTATAAATCTTATGCACTTTGCACAAGCGTAAGGATGATTTTTTCTTTCTTTTTTATTTTATTTTTAAAATCAGCTTGTTCAGGTATTTGTGTAGACTGTAGGAGTCTCAAGCATCAACAAGCAACAGGATCATAATTATTGCAGGCCTGAACAGTTTAAACAGATACAAGAATCCCCAGTGTGTGCGTTTGTCGGTGAATTCAGTGGGGGTCAAGCATGTTTAAAATGGTCTGAAATAAAATGAAATAACATAACGTGAAGGAATAATTAAAATGACAGAATTTTTAAAAAATCAACATTGAATACGCTCTTTTTTTCAGTGAAAAAAAAAAAAGTGGGGTCAAGCCCCTGTTTCAGGGACCTGGGTTCGGACACACTGGTTTCACCCACTGTGTGTGGCGCTATTATTAACAAAGGCAAGGATCACTAAGATGAGTCGAAGAATCGGCTTGGGGGTATGCTATATATATATATATATATATATATATATATATATATATATATATATATATATATATATATATATATATATATATATATATGATATTCAGTCGTGTCCGACTATGACCATCAGAACAGCAGAGGAGGCAACTGCTGTTCTGACTATTTGGGCTAGAATTTGATTATAGTGGAGAGTGTCTTGCCCAAGTACATCCCCACTCTCTCGGCCATGAGGGTTTTAAGCCCAAAGGCCAACCAGCCCACAAGGCTGCAGCACTAAGAGCCAGTGCAATTTTGCCTCCTAGTTTGAGAGTCATAGTCCTTCACAGAAGACTAAGCTGTAAATGGTTTCCCATTGACTGGAGAAACCAGCTCTCACTTTGCTGTTGGCCCAAATGTAAACTTGTGTCAATCTGTGAGGGGTTATGCAGATGCGTAGGAACCAACGGATGATGGCAAGGAGTACCTAAGAGGGAACAAATTGCAGTGATGGGCGGTTAACCCTGCATTCTAAGCAACCCAGTGAAATACTGCTGATAGTATTTGTCTGAGAACTGTCACGACTTCTTGCTCGGGCGACTAGCCTGGCCGTTGAATGGTGTGTTTTCTGGAGTTTTGGAATGGTGTCTTGTGAGCAGACGTATTGGATCGTTTTCGTTTAAGCTGGTTAATAATAATAATAATAATAATAATAATAATAATACATAGTTTTTGTATGGCGCGATATCCAGCACCAATGCTGCTCAAAGCGCCTTACATCATAGATGATTATAAACATGCCTTAAAAAGCATATCAACCGCTATCTGACAGTGGAGAACATCAGTGTGTTCATATGAATGCAAAAGCACACTGAAGATTATAAAAGCTATGAAGTAAATAAGGTTTAGATTAAAACATTATGCATTTCATAGAACACACTTAAATATCAACTACACTAAAAACAAAATTGCATAAGCATTAAAATATTTCTTATTTTCTAACATATAATTCTGTTCATATGAATGCAAAAGCACACTAAAGATTATGAAAGCTATGAAGTAAATAATGTTTAGATTAAAACAAAATGCATTTCATAGAACACACTTAAATATCAACTACACTAAAAACAAAATTGCATAAGCATTAAAATATTTCTTATTTTCTAACATATAATTCTGTTCGGACATACTAACATGCCTGCACACTTACACACGCGTACCAGAGCACTGTAACTTCACAAACACATGCACGCACGCACGCACATACGCCCGCCCGCACACACACACACACACGCGCGCGCGCGCGCGCGCGCCCATTAAAAATAACTAGATAGAAATAATGACATCACATCTAAGACCGAAACTACATAAAATACACAATGCATTAAAACAGGACTACAACAAGAGAGGCAAGGCCTTCAAGACTCACTCGTGATACACTTAAAAAAAAAAATCCAAGCTTTTTATGTATTGAGTATAATTTCAAAATGTAATGTTTAAGATGAGAAAGATCAGTTTAAAGCAAATTAAGTCCCCTAGCATTAATTACAGAGTAATTTCCCTTTTTTACTATCTGCACCAAAACGTTTGCAAAATAAATAAAACTTCCATGCTTAGCAAAAGAAGTTCCTGTTTGAACAAAAAAAAAATGATAATAATGACTGCTCTTGTTGTTCGGTCAGAATATCAGATCAAAGTGCCAAGTTTAGAGAATACAAAAAAATATAAATATAACAGTAAATGCAGTTTGCATATAATTAGGCTTCATGTTTTACTTTTTTGTGCCCATCCCAGAGGTGCAATATTGTTTTAAACAAGAGGACTGGAAAGAACTGAAATTTTCCTATTTTTATGGCAAATTTGGTGTCAGCTGACAAAGTATTTGCAGAGAAAATGTCCATGTTAAAGTTTACCACGGACACACACACACACGCACACACACACACACACACACGCAGACAACCGAACACCGGGTTAAAACATAGACTCACTTTGTTTACACAAGTGTGTCAAAAATACTAGCACAAAGATACTTGCCAACAAGCATACCTTGGTTTAACCATTCCGCCCAGAACAAAAATGCTTACGGAAAAGGTTGGGTTAAACTGCTGGTCAGGCATCTTGCTTAGCAGATGTGGTGTAGCGTATACGGTTTGTCCGAACGCAGTGATGCCTCCTTGAGCTACTGATACTGATACCGATACTCTGCGCTGATCAAGTTTTCAAGTGTTCAAGGAAATGCTTGGAGAGCAAGGTGCACGTACATGCGCACGTAGACACAATACACACGCGCACGCACACACTTACACACACACACACACACACACACACACACAACACGACGTCACATCACAAACAAGCATAAAAACCATTCTGGATTGTATCACAGTTGATCTAGATTTGTTTGAGGTCATCCGCCACTTAACGATACCACTGGGGATCTCGGACACTCTGAGATAACTGAACGTCATCAGCGAAGGGATCCCCCGGATTAAGATTTAATCAAGAGGAGAAACGTGTACAGCGTCACATGAAGACAAATCGCTCTTAGGTGGCCACTATGGGCAAGACTGGGTAAGTCACATATGTTACGATTGTGAAACTTGACAAAAAAGGCTGTCATCGCAGGTGTCGCCTGAAAGGTCGAACAGATTAGAAGATCAGACTCGCAGTCATTAGCACTAAAGACCGCAAGGGTTTTTCTTTCTTTACTTTTTTTTTTATGGTGTGCACTGCTCGTCATTATCACTGAAGACCGCAAGGGTTTTTATTTCTTTACTTTTTTTTTTCTTTTTTTTATGGTGTGCACTGCTCGTCATTATCACTGAAGACCGCAAGGGTTTTCTTTCTTTTTTCTTTCTTTTTTTTATGGTGTGAACTGCATCCCATCTAATGCTGAATGACGTATGTGTGATGGCCGCAGAATCTGGTCCATTTTTTTTTTTCCGGGAGAGAGAGAAAAAAAAAGTAAGATAATCGGACATTGTCCTTGCAGAATTGTTCTCAGCATCAGCGTACTGAACTAGAATCGCACGTCAAGTATGTTAAACCCCTTGTTTTTTTCCGAATATCTTTCTTTCCCTTTCCTATCACCCCCTCCCCCCTTTTTTTTTTTTTTTTTTGTAACCTAGGCAGACATAATGGTGAGTGTTTGGAAGGCTGTCGGTTGGTCACGAACCGACGACACGCGTGACAAAACGCTTATGCTCTTTACTTCAGCTTTCTCTAAAAAAAAACAAAAAAAACACGTCATTTGTCATCAGCGCATACGCGACCACTGAACCAAAGTCATATAGTCATTACTGCTAGCATACCGTCGCGCTTCTTCGAAGCCTATTTGTCCAACGTGGGTGGCGAATGAAGTCTGTCTGGAGCTTACATAGAAAACAGCGCATCGTCCTTCAATGGTGGCATGGATAAAATCACGGTATTTGGTCGTGTCTTTTTCTTTAAAGTAAAAGAAGAAAAAAAAAGGGGGGGGGGGGGGGGGGGGGGTAGCGTTGAGTTCGTTGAACTTAATCAGTACGTTCGAGTTTTGCAACTTTCCGCGTGGCTGGTTTTCAGATTAGCGAGAAAGAGGATAATTACATAGGGCATCTGGAGAAAACACCCGACTTTTTTGCGCCTCACATTGTCACATGAAAGATAGGTTTTTCTATCTTTAGCCTTTCTATCTCCCGCCCGACATCCGATCGCATTCTATTTTCAACAGTACAAGGCAGGAATGACGAAGAAGAAAAAGAAGAAGAATACGAAGAAGAATACGAAGAAGAAGAAGAATACGAAGAAGAAGAAGAAGAATACGAAGAAGAAGAATAAGAATACGAAGGTGAAGAATACGAAGAAGAATACGAAGAAGAAGAAGAAGAATACGAAGAAGAATACGAAGAAGAATAAGAAGAAGAAGAAGAAGAAGAAGAAGAAGAAGAAGGAGGAGGAGGAGGAGGAGGACCTCCAGCAAACGCACAGAATGATGGGATGAGTATGTCCTTGCGTGCGTGGGTGCGTATGTGTTCCACTGTTTGACTGACATGTGATGATTATGATGATAAATTAGTTCTTGAATCTGTCGGTGTCCCTGACGTAAGTCGAAGCGTGTGTGCTTTAGTTTGAGCTATAATGTTCTGTGACGAAGGATTACGATGCAGCGATGCCATTGTGGTTGGTGTGGAGGCGGGCCAAACTTCTGGGATTAAACAGGGATCCGGTCACATCAGTCATATCTACATTATCCCACAACGATTGCAACGGCTCTGTAACGTGACGTGTACGCAGTAGCATATGAGGGGAGACTGGGGGTTGGGCGGAATGCAGATTTCTCATGTCAGTCCGTCCTTTTTGTTTGATATTTTCGATAACAGTTTTCTTTTCTTTTCTTTTTTTTTTTTAAATATCTTTCTGCCCGTCTCTTTCCCTCGCACCACCCCCACCCTCTCCCTCCACTGCGGACTGCTATTTCACTGGTTTGAAGTCTGTGTTATGTGCACTGTTTTCTCTGACTGTCAAGTCTGTGATCATTTTGTTGGAAAGGATTTGGCACCAAAAAAAAAAAAAAAAAATCTATTCACTCCATCACATTTTTCACACATAGCTTATCCACACAAATAACTAAACCGACATGTCCCCGTTGACCCCTGTCTGTTGAGATAACTGAAAGACCGGAAGATCGCGGAGAAAACAAACAACAGGTTTATTCAAACTACAACAGGAAATGTCAGCATGTAATCAAACAAAAACAAAGAAAATCAGTATTTATTCAAACCGCAAGAAGGATAAGCTGCATTTATTCATACCTCAAGAAAGGAAATCAACATTTATTCAAGCCACAATGAAAATCAACGTATAATCAAACCACAACAATGGAAATCATCATTAATCAAATTGAAATAGGAGGAATCCACATATAATCAGTTCGTATTTGAGTGAATCAACATTCCTTCCAACCATATTAATAGAAGAAATCACATTCAGTACGAACACAATGGAGGAAATCATATCTAATCAATCCACGATAGGGGAAATTCACATTCAATCAGTCGGCAGTTGGGGACATAGATATTTAATCAAACCAGAATATAGGTAAAATCAACATTGATAATTTCAGTAATTCCACAGTGGGGGACATTTTGTTTCCGATAGCAGGGGTTTTTTTTCTGTGGGAAATTGTAACATTTCCGTTCTGTGTTTTCCACAGCCAGGAAACATTTGTCGTGTTCTGTCATCAGAGCTTAGTTTTTGACTGACCAGCCCATTGAGATAATGTTTCCGACCGAATAAGATCTGTGTGCTAATTCCAGAAAAAAAAAGGGAGAGAAAGACAACACCAATAAAAAACAACGACCAAAGAAGTAGACTGTGCATTTGGGTTATTTATTATTTTAATTTTTTTTATACAGCATTAATGTTCTGCTTTTCACCCTTTGCATGAAGTCGTTATTGTGGTTAGAATACAGTTGGTACACGTTTAAGTAATATGCTGCGGAAACCTGGCACTAAAATGCAGTTGGCTGAAAATATAAGGAGAAAACATCAAATTTATGAGTGAAAAGAAAGGACCGAAAAACTGAATCAAAGGGAGAAAGAAGAGAAATTCAACTTAATTTTTTTTTTATCTGTGCATCGGCCTGGCCTTTTATCCGTTTATTTTCTTCTCTCTCTCTCTCTCTCTCTTTTTTTTTTTTTTTTTTTTTTTTTTTTGCTGTGACTGTGAAACATAATCACAAAGTTATGAAGAAAACAAAACGCCACCAATCAAAACGTGTTTGATGTTGACCCAGAATGGGTGTGGGGAGGGGGTGATTCGTACTCCTCCGTCTGTCTAATTCTCTTAAGCCTCTGTCTGTCTGTCTCTCCGTTTCTATTTCTGCTCTCTCTCTCTCTCTCTCTCTCTCTCTCTCTCTCATTTGTCTACTTTTTCAGTTGTGAAAATTAATGGTGTGTCTTCCCCCTTTATTTTCGGTATTCCGTATGTCTCAAATGTACCTCATTTGCAAACAGGCCAGTGGCCTCGCAGTTAAATATTTCTGATTTCTGAGGTCTCTCTGTCTCTGTCTCTCTCTGTCTCTCTCTCTCTATCTCTCTCTCTCCCACTCTGTCTCTCCCAAGATAAGTAAATCACCGTGTCACTAGTGTTTGCGTTTGTGAGAGTGCCAATCTAAACATTGCCGCAGTGCAGGCGCCTACTCAGCTCGGATTGTGACCGTTCCACCGACCCTCTCGACCCTCACGGCTTTGAAGCAGCAATAAAAGCTCCGTTACCGGCGTTTAGCTTCCCGCTAGCCGCTATCGTTCGCGATTAACGCCTTGTTAACACGTAATTGACTTATCTCGATCACTGGCTTACCGTTCTCTCTCTCTCTGTCTCTGTCTCTCTCGCTATGTCTCTCTCTCTGTCTCTCCCTCTGTGTGTGTGTGTGTGTCTCTCTCTCTCCCTCTCTCTCCCCCTCTCTCTCTTGCTTTCTCTCTCTCAATTGTGTTTATCTGTCACTGCCTCTCCCCCCACTCTCTGTCTCTCTGTCTCTGTTCCTCTCCCCCCCCCCCCTGCCCCCGTCCCCCATTCTCTCTGTCTGTCTGCCTGTATTCAAGCGTCGTATTAATCGGTTTGCTGATTGTCTTCAGTGTTATTATTATACAACTGGTCAGTGTTTATCCCCCTCCCTTAAAAAAAAAGAAGGTTTATACAGTCTTCTTCTTCTTCTTCTTTCCGTTACACGACCAACATCGACTTGCCGATGACTCTGTCATGGTTCATGCATGCTGGGTATTTTCGTGTCTAAAAAACCCACCGAACACCGAACACATAGGTTACAGGATCTTTAACGTGCGTGTTTGATCTTCTGCGTGCGTATACACGCGAAGAGGGTTCAGGCACTAGCAGGTCTGCTCATATGTTTACTTGGGAGATAGGAAAAATCTCCACCCTTTACCCACCAGGCGCAGTTACCGTGATTCGAACCCGGGACCCTCAGATTGAAAGTCCAACGCCTGAACCACTCGGCTATTGCGCCAGTCGTTTGTATGGATGGATACAACCTCCATTCTTTATCTTGCATTCTAGCTGTTTCTTGGTCTATGCGTCTGATGGTGGCTCTCTGTCCGTCTGCCTGTCTGTCTGCCCTTCTCAATGTATGTCTGTCTGTATCCCCCCTCTCTTTTTCTTCTTTGTTTCGCAGTCATTTCTGTTTGTCCAGACAAAGTGCTGGGTCAGAAAGAAAAACACAAGGAAAGAAAACCATATTGCTTATTCATGTACCTTCTTAGAATAACATGAATTTCGTTTCGTTTCGTTTCGTTTCGTTTCCCTCTCCCACTCTTTCAATCGCATTGTGCCAAACAAACGAGCAAACAAGCACGCAGACATGCACACGCATTTAGAAAGGAGATAGAGAGAGAAAGTGAGAGAAAGAGAGAGAGAGGCAGATGACGTCAATACTGAACAATCAACACCTTTTCCACG
>NC_134878.1:12520639-12530639 GCF_041734735.1 Babylonia areolata | reverse complement strand
CTCTGAAGGAAGGGAAGGAAGTCTAGGGGAGACCTGACGTGCACGTTTTATCGCGATAAACCCGCGGTGTGGTGAGCTGACTGACCGAAGCCAGACGACCCCCGTGGGTGACGGATAAATTAACGTGCCACGATTGTCTGCACACTTATGTTATCGTATCAACTATCAACCTTGAAGTATGTGTTGACCTGAACGAGATGTTAATCATTATGGAATGTGTTGTTGTTGTTGTTGTTTTTCTTGTTGTTTGTTTCTTGTTGTCACGAAAACAAAACCCACAAAAAAAACCCCAACAAACAAAAAAAAACAAACAAACACAAAACAAGCAAACGGCAAACAGGAAACGCAGTGTTAGAACAGTGTCAAAGACCTGGGCGCCGATATGAAATGGACAAACACATAACGGGTAACTATGCCAATGAAACAGGAAAAAATGGAAGAAAGGAAGAGAGAGAGAGAGAGAGAGAGAGAGAGAGAGAGAAAAGAAATTCTCAGGGAAAGAGACTCCCGTGGGCAGTGATGTTGACCAGTCCTTTTATTATTATCATTTTAATATGTCATAAAATGATGCTGTTGATGACTGCTGTTGTTGTGTTGTCGTTATATTCATAACATCATCATCATCACCTTTCTTCGTTGTCGTTGCTGTCGTTCTACTTCTTCTGCTTCTTCATCTTTTTCTGCTCCTCCTCCTCCTCGCTAGGTTACAGTAGTAGTAGCGATTGTTGTTGCTGTCGTTCTACTTCTTCTGCTTCTTCATCTTTTTCTGCTCCTCCTCCTCCTCGCTAGGTTACAGTAGTAGTAGCGATTGTTGTTGCTGTCGTTCTACTTCTTCTACTTCTTCATCTTTTTCTGCTCCTCCTCCTCCTCGCTAGGTTACAGTAGTAGTAGCGATTGTTGTTGCTGTCGTTCTACTTCTTCATCTTTTTCTGCTCCTCCTCCTCCTCGCTAGGTTACGGTAGTAGTAGCGATTGTTGTTGCTGTCGTTCTACTTCTTCATCTTTTTCTGCTCCTCCTCCTCCTCGCTAGGTTACGGTAGTAGTAGCGATTGTTGTTGCTCCCATTCTTCGTTTTCGTCTTCATCTTCTTCTATTCGATACATTTGATTAACCTACTCGCGGTCTTTTGCAAATGCTTGCTTGTACTCATTTCACTAGCTGCCATGCCATGATGAATGAAAAATTGAATGTATGTGTATGTGTGAACAGTAAGTGCGTGTGTGTGTGTTTGAGTGTGTGGGCGTGAATGTGTACGTATGTCTTTGTTTGTTTGTTTTATAAGTGTGTGTGTGCGTGTGTGTGTGTGTGTGTGTGTGTGTGTGTGTGTGAGTACGTACGTACGTACATGTAATGTACCAATTGTTCCAGTTTTCATCGCTTTGTTAAATAGACTATTCCAGTTACTATTCTTATTCGTCGTTCTTATTATTTTATTTTATTTCAATTTATTTCTTTATTATTTATGTTTTCTGTCGTTCCTTATTTTTATGTTTTGTGTCGTTAAACGGGCAGAATTGTAAAAAAAGGCCTTTATTGTGCCTAATTCTTTACCCATTGAAGATTCAATCAATCAATCAGTCTTCTTCTTCTTCTTCGTCTTCGTCCTCGTCTTTTTCTGCTGCTTGCTCCTCCTCTTGGTCCTCTTCCATCTCCTCTTCACGAGGTTACAACAGTAGGAGTATTCATGATCGTTATCATTTTAATTTCACAACGCACCAACAATCATGCCCGCCACAGACACGCGCCACACCATGTGTGGCAAGCAGCAGACCCCATAATTGTAAGACTGAGGTGTGCGTGGATCTCGCATACTTCTCTCTCTCTCTCTCTTCTCTCTCTCTCTCTCTCTCTTTCTCTCTCTCTCTCTCTCTCTCTCTCTCTCTTTCTCTCTCTCTCTCTCACCATATTCCTTCCTCTCTCTTTCATACTACCTCCCCTCCCCCTCCCTGTCTCTCTCATTTTTGGGGGGACGAGGTAGGAAGGCGGAACCGAACTTGTCAGAGCGAGAACTAGAAGGATTTATTGCAGAGGATTAGTCGCCCAGGTAATAGAGAAGTCGACGATTCGCTGCAGAGGATTAGTGCAATGAAAGACGATCCACAGGTAGAACCCATACTCCCCTCTAAAAACACTGTATGTGCCTCTGTGTGTGTGTGTGTGTGTGTGTGTGTGTGTGTGTGTGTGTGGAGGGCCAGGAATTCATCATCTAATGCTCTTCGCTCGTGCGACTTGGGCAGCCTAGACCCTTGCAACGATTACTGCGTTGTCTGAATAAAGACAAACAAAAAGGAAATAAACACTGAATGTTTTTTGTTATTTTTCTTCTTTTTTTTGGGGGGGGGGGGGGGAGGCGAGGTGGGGGGGGGGAGGGGGGATAACAACAACAACAACAAAAAACAACAGCAAAGCGAAAACGACAAGCGTTTGCAAGGTACTTCAGACTTTTTTTTTTTTTTCCACACGGATCTCAGCTGCTGTCATCTAATATTTTTCCTGGTAGATTTTGCGAAATATTACGGATATTTGTCGCCGGGTAATATGGTTCTCATCTTAACAAATAACATGTTTCCAGTCTCACGAAATATGTTTTTCTCGTCTCACAAGCAATATGGCTCTCGGCTTGCCAACAAAACAGATATCAGGCCCAATCTTATACGCATTGTCGGTTCTCAAAACAGTGTAAATCTCCGTCCCCAAGTAAAGAATATCAAGTTTCAAAACATCTTGGATATCATCTTCGATGTAATGTGAGATTAAGCCCCTGAACAAAAGCAGACAGAAATCGGGAATGTCTGAGATTGCCAGAGTTACATTTTGAAAATAAAATCATGACTTCGTATTTTTTTGTTGTTTAGTTTTTAGTTGTTCGATTGTTTTGTTTTGTTTTTTGTCACTGCATTTCACGTTGGGATTGCTTATCTTCAACAACAACAAGAAAAGACAAAAGAACACGAAAAATCTGTGATAAGACTTAACTATCATAGTGCGGCACTTATGGTATGTCCCCCACACAGACACATTAACATAGACACAAATTGGCGCGCGCGCACACACACACACACACACGCACACACATAAACCACCAAACTCACACGCACACAAGCTACACAACACAACACACACACACACACACACACACACACACACACACACACACACATACACACTCCACTACACACCACGCCACACACACACACACACACACACACACACACACACACACACACACACACACACACACACACACACACACACACACACACACACACACACCATAACACAACACACAACACAACACGAAAGAGCATAAGAATCCGAGGGTCCGAGAACAGAAACAGAAGCTGAAGATAAAGTGTGCACACACCATCATCTCAGGATGTCGTCGGCGACAACCACAGTGTCTACAAAGCTGTGGGGTGTGGGGGGCTGGGGCCGAGGGGGGGGGGGGAGATTGTGTGTCCGGAACGACACGATGGTGTTGAGGCCTGTCACAGGTGACATATTCCCTTTGTACCCGGGACCCCTACACTACCCTTTTGTCACCCCAACCGCCTCCCCCACTTCCCTCCGCCTGTTGCTGTGCTTACAGGTAAGCAAGCGCCAAAGACATTACTGGAAGCAGGTGGTGGGTGGATCGGGTTGGAGGTAAATGGACACCCACCCCTTCTCTCTTCTCCCTTCTCCCTGTTCTCTCTTTGGCTGATGGCCAGAATGTGCATACGTGTTCGTGTGTGTGTGTGTGTGTGTGTGTGTGTGTGTGTTGTGTGTGTGTGTGTGTGTGTGTGTGTGTGTGTGTGTGTGTGTGTGTGTGTGTGTGTGTGTGTGTGTGTGTATCCTTCTGTCTGTCTGTCTGTCTGTCTGTCTGTCTCTCTGTCTCTCTCTCGCTCTCTCTCTCTCGTGTGTGTGTGTGTGTGTGTGTGTGTGTGTGTGTGTGTGTGTGTCCTTATGTCTGTCTGTGTCTGTCTCTCTCTGTCTCTCTCTGTCTCTCTCATGTGTGTGTGTGTGTGTGTGTGTGTGTGTGTGTGTGTGACAGAGAAAATATATCAGCTATGTTTTTCTTTTTTCACCATGTTGAACTGATGTGCACATATGACATCAAAGTACCACAGCACTGTACTGTTTTGTTCAGCAGACCAACACATTTGCGCACGTTACTTACCTCTTGTCAGTTCTCTTGGATAGCAGAAAAACAGAGTTAAAAACAACGCCTCTTTCAGCAGGAAATTTTCACTCATTGTTCGCTGTCCGACAATAGAATAAAACAAAACAAAAACAAAACGCAACAAAATACGGATCATTTCTTTGAGGGTGGTGGTGACGTTCTGTTTTCTGTATTAATTTTCTGATGATGAAGATGTGCCTTTCTATCTAGGACCGTGCCTTGGCTCCACCAAAAACAGATTTGCTTTGTCGCACGAGCATTGTCATGTCGAGCTTGTGTAGGTGGAAAGCTATTGGCGTGTGTGGGTTGTCACCACTCTCCCTGAAATAACGAAAACAAGAGAGGCAAGGCCTTCAAGACTCACTTGTGATAAATTACGTCCCCTAGCATTAATTACAGAGTAGTTTCCCTTGTCTACTATCTGCACCAAAACGTTTGCAAAATAAATAAAAATTCCATGCTCAGCAAAAGAAGTTCCTGTTTGAACAAAAAATGATAATAATGACTCCTCTAGTTGTTGTGTCAGAATAAGAGTTCACAGTGCCAAGTTTAGAGAATACAAAAACTATAAATATAACAGTAAATGCAGTTTGCATATAATTAGGCTTCTTTTTATTTTTTTGTGCCCATCCCAGAGGTGCAATATTGTTTTAAACAAGATGACTGGAAAGAACTGAATTTTTCCTATTGTTATGCGAAATTTGGTGTCAACTGACAAAGTATTTGCAGAGAAAATGTCAATGTTAAAGTTTACCACGGACACACAGACACAGACACACACACACAGACACACAGACACAGACACAGACACACACACACACACACACACACACACACACACAACGGAACACCGGGTTAAAACATAAACTCACTTTGTTTACACAAGTGAGTCAAAAAAGTGATGTAGGCCGACACATTAACTAATCGATCGAGCAGCTTAGACATGACATAGTGATCACTTTAGACGTGCGGAATGTTTTATAATTATGCGCTGTCCGGAGTGGGTTTTTCAAAGCAGGTATGGGTGGAAATCTTAACAGTCGGTTGTCACTCTCCAGTTCTGCTCCCTCTGTAGACGTTTGAACTTATTGACTTACCCTCTATAGACGTTTGAACTTATTGACTTGGTTAGATGTTATTTCACGTCGTTGTTTTAGGTGTTGACCATGTTTGATAAATTGTCCTGATCATTTCGTTCTCCCCCTTGCAATGAAGGTGTTATTTTCTCTTCAACATATTCACCATGACAATTTTCCTGTGACAAGTTGCATATTACACAAGCAAGGTAACAGTTAGCAAGGGTATTTTCACAGAAGGAAAAGTGAGTCAAAAAAGAAAAAAAAAGAAAAAGAAATAGTTTTGATAAGTTAACTAAAATAGAAAGTAGCTGATGTAGCGGTTTTTTGTTTTTGTGTTTGTTTTAAAATTAATAATGAATCGGTGCTTACGACCGCAGTCGCTGGAAGTGGGAGAAGTAGAAGAAGGCAGTCAGCATGACTTTGACGAATCAGTGCATTCTGTGGGCAGGGAATTGAAGATGGGAGAGAGGGACTGGGATTAGATAACGAGAGCATAATGTATGGGGCACCACCGGCGCGGTGGTACCCGCTGCAGGTCCACAGTCGGGAGAGAGGAACCCAAGACCCCGACTTCAACACTCGAGCGCGTAGACTTTGGGCCTAATAAATGACTTCTTTCACTGTTTGCCTCCAGCCTTGAACAATGCCCCTCACACCGCTGTGGGGGGGTGGACTGAGGGAGCACTTAGATTCTCATTTGCAACTTTATGTGTCTCGCTTCATTCACCTTTTCTTTCTTTTCTTCTCCCCCCATTCTCTTTTTTGTCGTTTCTTTTTTTTTTAAATACAGAAACCGAGAGCAATTTTGCAGCAGTCTCATGTTCCTTTCTGCTTTCGTCACAGCGAAAAGTACCACCCACATGCACACACAGGAACACACACAGGTAGTGCTGTGTGCGCAAGCGCAAGCGCACAGACATACAGAGAAATGTTGTGAAGTACATGCACACACATAGTTACACACGCGAGCACATACGTACGCATGCACGCGCGTTTTCACACACACACACACACACACACACACACACACGCATGCACATACACGCACGCATTCTCGAACGCACGCACTCGCAGCAACTCGCCCTGACTGAACATTGTCAGAAAGAAAAAAAAATCGCGGTTTTGTATGAATTAAAACTCCCTTTGTTAAAAAAAAGGGGGGGTCTTTTTTCCCCACCTTACCTGTTTGAGCACAGGTGAGAAAGAAGTCATTCGTTTGAAGCGACCACACACACTTTATGGACTGCGTACCCGGGGTGGTGGGTGCAACCAGCTTGTGTGGGGTACGATGTGACGAGAGACATGTGGGCGAACACCCGCCTTTGTGGCGAAGTGGAAAGCGTCACAGTCAGATACGGGGATAGTGATGGGTTTTGAACCGCATCTGTCGCACTGACTTCATTGCATGATATCATTTCATACCGCAGATCCTGTTCAAGCTGGAGTTAAGCATTTGCGTAAAGGGGTTCGGGACTTTAACTCACTCAGTACGGCCAGTCTTCTCTTCTCCTCTACACAGACCCCTCGGATGTCCAACGGGTGTCTGAATGACCCAACCTTTAGCTTCCGTCGTCAGAACTGTGGTATTCTTTGTCAACATTCACCTCTTCAGTATAAGAGCGTTCCGCTTGCAATATTTTGATGATGGTAATTGGGATGAAACGCTGTTAACGTCGTCTCTTTCGCCGTTCGTATGGAGAGAGTTAACGTATGCAGAGTGAAGTTTTGCTTCATGAGCGCTGATCAAATTTCCTGACCGAAGTTGCATGTTACTGTTTTGTTCCGGCTTTGCGCCTGGAATGTCTCTCGGTACCGTTTTAATTCCATTGGAATCGGCCCAGAAACAAGTCCCTTATTTCAGGGCTGGCCTTTAAAAAAAAAAAAAAAAATTACTCAACCCCGTGTCCTTTATTGAGTGCAACCCCCTTTTCCATTGCAATATCTTCATATCCAGAAATGCGCGTTACATCACGCATTAAATGGCCACCAACAATATCCGAAAATCTGATCCAAAGCGTCCCCGCAGCCCATATATATCCTACTCCTACCCCCTCGTCCCACTTTCCCCACACGTACCCCCTTCGATGTTCTTCTCCCCCCAAGTTTCCCTCACCTGTCTTACCAACTGCCTAACCCCCCGCCCCCTCCAGTGTTCTGTTTTCCCACAGCCTACTCCTGCAACCCCTCCGGTGTTCTATTATCCCCTACCCTCTTCTGTATCCTAATCTCTCCACTTCCATACTAACTGCCCTGTCCTACTCTCCCCCCCCCCCACTTACCCTGTCCTTTTCTTCCCCCCCGCCCCCCCGCCCCTTCCCTATCCTTCTCTCCCCCACCGTTTACCATGTCCTCTCACCCCTTACCCTGACCTCTTCCCCACCCCCTTACCCTGTCCTCTCCCCAACCCCCTTACCCTGTCTTACCCCTGTCCTCTCACCCCTTACCCTGTCCTCTCACCCCTTACCCTGTCCTCTCTCCCACCCCCTTACCCTGTCCTCTCCCCCACCCCCTTACCCTGTCATCTCCCCCACCCCCTTAACATGTCCTTCTCTTCCCCACCCCTTACCGTGTCCCCTCCCCTACCCCCTTACCCTATCCTTCTCTCCTCCACCCTCTTACCGTGTTCATCTCTCCCTCTCCCACAAGCACCTGTCCTAACCCCTCCCCTATATTCTCCCCACTCCATATTCCCTCCCCTCATCCCCCCCTCCCAAATCCTTTCCTGAAGGGGGGCAGGATTTCAAATAATGTCTCTGGGGGACGAAACGAAACGAATTCTTATTTCACGAAGGTAGTGAAGTAAGCACAGCTGCCTTTTTACATCCAGCCCTCAACCGAAACGGCATGGGGAAACGTTCCAGAACGTCCCCCGTGGGACAGTTTAGGACATTGACTGGTAACCTGAGGGGCGATTTTGGCCATTGATGCGTCCTCCGTTGGACCTACGGAAAGGGGGAAGGGGGTGAATTTGGACGTTACACCGGTATTGCCCCTGGATGACTGTTGGAGTCGAAAAGATGCCACCCACGCTCATATTCATCATGGAATACTTTTGGGATCCGGGCTGTAGCGTGTTGGGGCTGCCCATGTTTAACTCCCGCCTCTTTTTGTGCCGATCATTCACACGTTTGTGTTTGATAAGACTTTTATTTTAAGAAAGTGGTGTCATTTCACAGCAATGGCTTGAGTTTTCTCGGGGCTAACTCCCCACTGGAGACATTTCAGGCCTTCCCCAGAATAACTCCACGGAGTTAACTTGGCGTGGGTTCATCCGGGAGCATTACACCGGGTCAGGATACTCATACTGTCGTGCAGTTTCAAACCGAAGCGGAATTCTGCAGCAATATCGGTGTGATCCTCATCATCACCTGCAGAAAACCTGCCCCAAATCTCTGGCCTTCAAACCTCTGCTAACATGGTGATCTCAGTTTATAATTTACACCCATACCCTGTGGTAAGATGATTAACGAATAGTAAAGAGTGGTTAAATCTCTCCATTCTAAAGGAACACAACTGCAAGTCAATGCTGCTTATGCTACCAATTCAGCTGGCACACAGGTAAATAAAAGGTACTTTGGAACAAACCCAGACACTTACTCAAAAAAAAAAAAAAGGAAGTGCCAGGCTTGCCCATGTGGTGGGATGGTCATGGCAAGGTCTTCAGCACAGGCAGATTAAGGTGGGTGTTGTTAGAGGTGTATAATCATTGTCTGAAATATCGAGGGGACTGCTCGATCACGTCGGTTCCGCGACTAAGCAATAATTATCAGCGTGGTCTGTGCAGGTAGGTGGTTCTTAATGCGCACGCTGATCATAGCAGGCTGCACTTACATCGGTCCAAGTGTCACGGCAGTAGTGGGGGGTCTCCTGTGGTAGGTGGTCTTCTGGGGGCCTAGTATCGATAGCTGTGTCAGATATTCATAGTCATACGATGACAGACAGAATGAGATTGGGACACTGTAGGCAAACGAGGGTAAGTTTGTTGGAAGAGTGTAGGCGAGGGTAAATAATTTATTGGAGAGCGTAGGCGGGGAGGCGGGGGTAGGTTTGTTGGGAGAGTGTTGGGGGTGGGTAGGTTTGTTGGGAGAGTGTTGGGGGTGGGTAGGTTTGTTGGGAGAGTGTTGGAGGGTAGGTTTGTTGGGAGAGTGTTGGGGGTGGGTAGGTTTGTTGGGAGAGTGTTGGAGGGTAGGTTTGTTGGGAGAGTGTAGGGGGTAGGTTTGTTGGGACAGTGTAGGAGGGTAGCTTTGTTGGGAGAGTGTAGTGGGTAGGTTTGTTGGGACAGTGTAGGAGGGTAGGTTTGTTGGGAGAGTGTTGGAGGGTAGGTTTGTTGGGAGAGTGTTGGAGGGTAGGTTTGTTGGGAGAGTGTAGGGGGTAGGTTTGTTGGGAGAGTGTTGGAGGGTAGGTTTGTTGGGAGAGTGTAGGGGGTAGGTTTGTTGGGAGAGTGTTGGAGGGTAGGTTTGTTGGGAGAGTGTTGGAGGTTTGTTGGGAGAGTGTTGGAGGGTAGGTTTGTTGGGAGAGTGTTGGAGGGTAGGTTTGTTGGGAGAGTGTAGGGGGTAGGTTTGTTGGGACAGTGTTGGAGGGTAGGTTTTTTGGGAGAGTGTAGGGGGTAGGTTTGTTGGGAGAGTGTTGGGGGTAGGTTTGTTGGGACAGTGTTGGAGGGTAGGTTTGTTGGGAGAGTGTTGGAGGGTAGGTTTGTTGGGAGAGTGTAGGGGGTAGGTTTGTTGGGAGAGTGTTGGGGGTAGGTTTGTTGGGAGAGTGTA
>NC_134878.1:12485639-12510639 GCF_041734735.1 Babylonia areolata | reverse complement strand
GTGTGTGTGTGTGTGTGTGTGTGTGTGTGTGTGCATATATATATATATATATATATATATATATATATATATATACAAATTCAGAGAGAGAGAGAGAGAGAGAGAGAGATTAAAAAAATGTCTTTCGTAAACATAAAAAGCGAAGCGAAAGGACCTTGTAGTTGCTTCTAGCGTTCTTCTTGATGCAGGCATTTTCTCCCGAAATCGTTTAGCGAGTGAATTGTCCGTCACTTTCTGCCTGATACCTCCTCAGTTCTCCGCCCCAGAAAGAAAGAACAAAACAGTGGTGAAACAAGGCGAGAAAATTGAGCCCCCCTTTCCACCAGTTGGTCAAGATCAACAACAGGCAGCAAAGTCAGAAAGTTCGGCGGGTACAGGGTTCGCGGTTACTATTTGGTGTCTGTGGTGAAGTCGATGACTAAACGATGAGTCTTTTCGTTTCTCCTTGAGTGTCTTTGTTCATTTCGTTTTGGAGCTTCTTTCTTGTGCCAGAAACAGACGTGTGCATTTGTTGTTGTTTCCCCCCCCCCCTCCCCCTCCCATTTTTAAACGTTATTTGGTAACAACCAAATAGAGAATGCGGAATTCGCATTTCCAAGATCGCCGTATCCTCTGTTGCCCATGTTGAAATTTAGTTTGGTGTTCTGAGTTAAGAATACAGACGAAAGCATTTTATGTACGTGGACACTTAGGCACACAAGAACACACACACATACACAAACGCGCGCGCGCGCGCACGCACACACACACACACACACACACACACACACACTGCACACGTCGCCGTGACAGAGTAGAACAAGGGTTCCGCTGACACTGCTCACACGAGTTCTTCCACAAAAAACCAACACAGATCTCACTCTCCCCGGTGTCTAAACCACAACGGCCCCCGTCATCTCCTCTCCCCCCTCCCCCGTCCCCTCACATACCCCTCCCTCGCCACACTCCTCTCCCTCCTCCCCCCCCCCCATCCCCAACCCCCCGCCCTCACCTCAGCTACCACCCCCGAAACCAGAAAACAAAGTCATGTAGTGTCTGTTACAAACGTCCTCCCCACCTCTTCCCACCATCTCCCCATCACACACACACACACACACACACACACACACACGCACGCACGCACGCACGCACACACACACACACACACACACACACACACACACACACACACACACACACACACACACACACACACACGCACGCACGCACACACACACACGAGTCACACACACACACGAGTAACACACACACACACACACACACACACACACACACACACACACACACACACACGAGTCACACACTCCCAGAGTCACACACACACACACACACACACATACACACACACAGACACACACACACACACACACACACACACACACACCTTGAAGAAAAAGAAAGAAAGAAAGGCAGCGTTTGAGCTTCAGAGGGGCTGGCAAAGTTAATGAAATGCCACGCATACCAGTTGGGCAGGGCGAGGCGAGAGGCGAGCAGACAGGAGCGTCACCTGGCTTGTGTACCATCAGGCAGCTTCGGCGTCACCTTGCAGCGGCCATGAGTCTGTTTTCTTCCACCCAGCTATACACTTAATCTATAACTCTGGGTTGCTTGCTGTAATCGAATCATTTGTCAAGGAGCTGCATAAAGGCTCTTTTTTTTTTAACTTCATTAATTTAATGATTTTTTTTTCTTCCTCGAGGCCCGACTGAGCGCGTTGGGTTGCGCTGCTGGTCAGGCATCTGCTTAGCAGATGTGGTGTAGCGTATAATTATGGATTCGTCCGAACGCAGTGACACTTCCATGAGTTACTGATACTAGCAGATACTGATAGACAGATAGACTGGGAGACAGAGACAGCAACAACAGTGATATTGACAAATATCCCTTTCCATAAACACGTCAAAAATGGGATGCCGTTCCAAACGCAAAGGGTACAATGGAAAGTTCCCTTTTTCAGTAAAGTTATGTTCTTCCGGACGTCATCAGTAGCTGTTGTCGTCAAGTATTTCTAGCAGTGGTTTTATCTGAAGAGCAAGTCATCAGTCAGGGTAATGTCCTACTTTAGCATCCTAAATTATTACACCTATTGGTTACATTTCCATGGTTTGTGGGACGAAAAATCGGAAAAAAAGCAAGATGGTGACACGTTAGTTCCATGACTCAATCCATATCAAAATTGACTGACATTACGTAGAAAATAAGAGTCGAAATCCGCTGAAAAAGGGTTACAACATCTACAAATGGCAGTATCGTTTAACTCACTCAGTACGGCCAGTCCTCTCTTCTCCTCAACACAGACCCCTCGGATGTCCAGTGGGTGTCTGAATGACCCAACCTTTAGCTTCCGTCGTCAGAATTGTGGTATTCTTTGTCAACATTCACCTCTTCAGTGTAAGAGCCTTCCGCTTGCAATATTTTGATGATGGTAATTGGGGTGAAACGCTGTTAACGTCGTCTCTTTCGCCGTTCGTATGGAGAGAATTAATACATGCACACACACACACACACACACACACACACACACACACACACACACACACACACACACACACACACACATAAAAAGCCGGTAAAATAGGCGCAATAATTTAGGATGCTAGAATAGGACTTTAGTCTTTTCCACTCAATGATTCGTGAAACGCTGCTCAAAAGTTCGCTTGCTCCATTCTTGTTTTTCTCATTGATGAACTCGGGTTAGATACCATGGATAGGCTGTCGGCATTCGGACTGCAGCAGACGAAACCGGGTGTGTAGGCTGGGTACCGGGGACTCGGGGTGAGCAGAATGGGGGTAATGCCACGGGTGATGAGGCAGCAGAAAAGAAAGGAAAAAAACAACAACAAACAAACAAACGAACAAACAAGCAACCTCAAAACATTTCGTTTCCTAATCTACTTCCTCTCTCCCTGTTCTCTCTCTCTCTCTCATCTCTGCCGGTGCCACGTCTCTCTATCATTTCTCCCTGTTCCTCTTCTCTCTCTCTCTCTCTCTCTCTCTCTCTCTCTCTCTCTCTCTCTCTCTCTCACTATATCTCTCTGTGTTCCTAATCTCCTTCCTGTTCATCTTCTCTCTCTCTCTCTTTCTCTCTCTCTCTCTCTCTCTCTCTCTCTCTCTCTCTCCCTGTTCCTAATCTACTTCCTCTCTCCGCTCCCTGTTCTTCGTCCTTTGTTTTGGGCGTCTGCAAAAGCTGGATGAGTAGTGAACTCCCGCTTGAAAAAAAAAAGAAGTGAGGTACTGTCTCTGCACACCAGTAATACGTTTTCGTTTTGGTGGTGTCAGATAGGTCATCTCTCGCCCACTTGGGTGGTTATCTCCGACAGCCATTGTCATTTGTAACATATTTATCTATCTGCAGTATTTATATGGAACCACATTGACGAAACACGCGTTCAGAAGACAGTCGTGTCGGATAGTTCACAGTCACACACACACACACACACACACACACACACACACACACACACACACGGGTGTGGGGGGGTGGAGGGGGGGCATTCCCAAATCATTGTATTTCTCGCTTCCTTTCTTCCCTCCCCTCTCACGGTCCTAACCCTTAAAGAAACAAACCGCACTTTAAGGCTTCCGAGGCGTGAATACTCGAAGGTGAGAAGAAGGTACATCTTCCATTCAACGATGCCTTGAAGAGACAGAAACGCGCCACCCTCCTCAGCTGTGGGTCTTACCACACTGCTTCACTGGATGCATGCATGCCAGGCCAGGTCAGAATCCAGGTTGCCGACAATCTGCATGCACCGTGCGAAAATGTGTCACAGTCGAGAGGATGATAGTCCATTTGTTTTTTTTGTGTTACTATATATCCCCCCCCCCCCACACACACACACTCTTCGTTTTTCTCTTATATAACTATTTCACCTCCACCCTTTTGAGATAGCATGTTGCCATTCATATTACTACGTATTTCCCTTCTCCATCTGAGATAGTCTGTTGCCATTTATATTACTACATATAATATTTCCCTACTCTCTGTGAGATAGTCCGTTGCCATTTATATTACTACACATTTCCCTACCCCCTTCTAATACAGTCCGTTGCCATTTATATTACTACATATTTCCGTACCTCCTTCTAATACAGTCCGTTGCCATTTATATTACTACATATTTCCCTACCCCCTTCTAATACAGTCCGTTGCCATTTATATTACTACATATTTCCGTACCTCCTTTGAGATAACCCGTTGCCATTTATATTACTTTTTATTTCCCTACCCCATTGGAGGTAGTCCGTTGCCATTTATATTACTACATATTTCCATACCTCCTCTGAGATAATCCGTTGCCATTTATATTACTACATAATATTTTCCTACCCCCTCTGAGACAGTCCGTTGCCATTTATATTACTGCATATTTCCCTTCACCCTCTGAGATAGTCCCTTTGTCATTAGTATTACTATATTTCCATAACATACATACACACACACACACACACACACACACACACACACACACACACACACACACACACACACACACACACACACACACACACACACACACACACACACACACACACACACACACACACACACACACACACACACACACACACACACACACACACACACACACACACACACACACACCGCCCCCTCGAGACAGTCCGTTTTTCAATAGTCACTTTTTGCCAACCCCTTTATTAGACAGTCTCTTGTCATTTTGATTATTATTTCCCCACCCCCGTCTTTTTGTTGTACGCTAACGACTGAGCAAACTTTGGGTTGTCATGCATTAATTTTATTCGTTGTAGTATGTCATATGAGTCAGGAATCTCCTGAGCATAGCTATTATAATCCGGTTCAGGAGATCTAACCCAAGTGAGGTGCAATATCTTCGCAAACATCTTCACAACCCCTGATCCCCCGGGAGAAAAAAAAAAGGTTCCTGTTTCCGGCGATGAAATTTTAACCTGACCCAATGTGGCTTGACGCGTGCCAAATGCACGCGCGCGTGCGTATACTTGTACCTATGTTTGTGTGTGTATGTGTGCGTGCGTGAGTGTGTATAATGGAAGGAGAGTTGTTATGTAACTTTTTGTTTTATCTATGTATAACATGTTTAACCATGTCACCTTCAAGGGCTCAGGACTATGATGAACATCCGCTCGAAGGACGATAAGCGTTCAAAAATGGGTGAAGAAAATGTTAAACAACCGCTCAAAGTATGAAAAAAGGGCGTTCAAAATGGGCGAAGAAAATTTTAAACAACCGCTCAAAGTATGAAAAAAGGTTTTTTCAAAATTGGTGAAGAAAATGTTAAACAACCGCTCAAAGTATGAAAAAAGGGGTGTTCAAAATGGGTGAAGAAAATGTAAACAACGAATGCAGAGTGAAGTATCATAATGTGTTCGAGGTTTGTAGACATATATAGCCAGCAGTTAACTAGAACAACTAAATATCGTGACTTGTCTGCCTATTTTGACAGGAAATGCCACGGATAGATGCCATCTTTTCTGTTTCTTTTCTCGCTGTCTTGTGGATGAAGAGAATCATACTGAACTAAAAACCTGATGAAGATGAGAGAATCGTACCATACTAGACCTGGGCGAATTGCCCAGCAGTTGTTAAGGACGAGTGACCCCAAGAGAGGCATTAGGAGGTCGTTTGGAACAAGCGAGCTAAACCTAGGAATGTCGATTGAGGGGGGCAGGGAGGTGGGTGTGGGGTGGGGGGGGGGGGAGAGGAAGGACAGAGAGGAGGTCAGCGTGAAGGAAGCCGTTTGGGGGTGAAGGTCATTCGATGTCATTCTTTGGTGTCTGTTGACGGAAACAGTGTGGGCGTCGGACAGTACGAAAGCGGTGTATCCGGCTTTGAAGGCATGGACGAACGAACGAACGAACGAAATGGAATAAACGAACAAATGAAGAAACGAATGGGCTGGCGCATGAAAGAGTGAAATCAATTATTTGACAAAAGAAACGATGTTAATTTTCTCTCGATGGGATCTTACCGAAAAAGTATTCAGAACGATTTTCTGAAAGTACGAAGCGGTGAAAATGGTGTTTCATTGCAAATGGTTCCCCCCTACCCACCATACCCAATTTTTTAACACCGTTTCCACATTCATTCCTTCATCTTCCTCCCCCCCCCCCCCCCCCCCCCCCCCGCTCCCCCCCCCCCCCCCCGCCCCCCACACACTGACCATCATTGAAAAGCCATGGGGAAAAAAAAACACCCCATAGCAAAACAAAACATGAAACGTCCGTTAAATCCCAACTTGATGTTAAAAAAAAAAAAAATCAGTTCGTTGATATGTACCCGGTAAATATTTGCCAGCTCTGCTGTTCAAAGCAAGAAAGTAACTATTTGTTACTGCCACAGCAATGTTTATAATTTATTACCTTTTTGAGGAAATGAGAGAGAAATGAACAGATTTCTGGATGAACTGTCTGATAAACTTGTTGACCATTTACTGCAAGAAACAATTCATTCATTATTTCACACGACAAAACGACAAAACATCGGAGTGAGGGAAATAACAGCTGCGGTAGACACAACCAATTATCAGTCAACAGGCACACTGTGAGAATGACTAGTATCAGTATCAGTATCAGTATCAGTAGCTCAAGGAGGCGTCACTGCGTTCGGACAATTCCATATACGCTTCACCACATCTGCCAAGCAGATGTCTGACTAGCAGCGTAAACCCAACGCGCTTTGAATAATTAAACATCCGACATGTCAGTGTGAAGAGAAAAGCTCCAGTCAGCATGACTGGTTACCGATGACCAGTTGTTTATTAACGAAAGCGTGCAATAAAATGATTTACTCGTTCACGGAAGAGTACCACTTGCTTTCTTGAAAAAGAGTGGATTTTTTTTTTTTCAATAGAAGTGTGTAATGCGTCAAAAGAATATGAGTATGTATGCGTCTACTGAAATGAATATAGACGTACATACCAAAATCAGCTTGTTATGGAAAGGCAAAATAAAAAAAACAAACAAACCAAAAAATCAAGAAAAAAAAGAGAAAAACAACAACAACAAAAAAACCTGAAAAAACCCTAAAAAATAGTGTCGTCAGGTCATGCGTATCAATACTTATAACAGATGACACTGTACAAAATGTTCTGAATTACTATGTCAGAGAGCCTTGCATGCAGCTTGGCATTTTTGGTTAAGTGATCTCTGGCTGTTATTTTCGGGTTTTCACACTGATGTAAGTTCTGAAATGTTGTCCAGAAATGTTATTGTGATGTACGCGAATGCTTATTTTACTTTGATATTGATAGCATAAAGATGGAGTGCGGGGATGCTCGTTTTGTCAGCTCTCTCTCTCTCTCTCTCTCTCTCTCTCTCTCCCTATGTCTCACACACACACACACACACACACACACACACACACACACACACACACACACACACAATAACGAAGTGTTCCCCCCCCCCCAAAAAAAAAAAAAATCCCTCTTCTCAGTGTCCTTTTAGCAACACGAGAAAAACACGTGGCTCATCGTAATACGCATGACTCACACACCCCCAACCCCTCACCCCTCTCCCCATCCTTTGCCTCCGAGTCCGGGCTCCGCTGGTCAGCTGTCCGGACGGATTGGAATTAAGATGGTCACGCCATGGTCAGGATTTTTCTGTCCTTCCACCTGTTCTGTCTCTTCGCTTGTATATGCTTTCTGTCGTTGTTGGTGGTGTGCTGGTCTTGTTCTTGTGGTGGTGGTAGTAGTGGTGGTCTTATTGTAGTAGTAGTTGTTGTTGTGGTCGTGGTGGTGTTTTTTTTGTGTTCTTTTCTTCATTTCATCATCATCATCATCATCATCATCATCATCATAATCGTCATTTTCTTCTTTATTTTTATTCCTCTCTTTAACTCACATTTGTACACAAAGTGAGTGTATGCAATCACCATGGCTTGGATATTTGCGAACGTGTGTGATTGTGTGTGTGTGTGTGTGTGTGTGTGTGTGTGTGTGTGTGTGTGTATGCGTGTGTGTGTGTGTGTGTGTGTGTGTGTGTGTGTGTGACGACTTATTTCGTCAGTCAGGCACGACAGCCGGCGATTCATCTTTTAGTATCCTAACTCATCCTGTCTTCGCCACAATTATCTGTGTCGGACGCGACGGTGTCACCTGCTTTTTGACAAAACCATTGTTAATTCCGCACATGGCAAAGGGTCACTTCTCACAACAGCGTATTTTGCTGGCCAAAATAATGTTCTTCCTTGCAACTTTTACGCACGTGTGTTCGCATATACGGCCGGCCACGAAACACACACACACACACACACACACACACACACACACACACACACACCAGAACTGAATCCCTCCCCCCCCCTTCCCCACACCTTCCGCTCCCTCACAACCAAACCAACCCCGCCTCCACATCCTCCCTACAACAACTAAAGAACCCCCGAGAAAGGACATCCCTACCCTGTGATAACCGGCTGTTTACCTTGGTCAGCCAAGCGTTGTCCTGGGCTATCCGGGGTCAGTCTGAATCAACACTGACCCACATCACTAACAACACAGCTGCTTGAAAGGAACTGATAGGGCGACAACTGCTTTCTTGATTCCCCCACCCCTTTCCCCCACCCCTTCCCCCCTTCTTGGGGCCGGGGGGGGGGGGGAGGCCCCCTGATGGAGGGTCCTCGAGGAACAACAACGGTCAGTGGAAAAGTCTGGCGGTTGTTTTTTCAAAACGTGTCAAGTTGAGTCGTTGGAGCAGAATGCTATTTTGCTGTTATGAACTGAGGAGAGTGCGAAGCTGACAAACATGTGAAGTGCGCGCGCAAGTGTGTGTGTGTGTGTGTGTGTGTGTGTGTGTGCGCGCGCGCGTCTGTGTGTGTGTGTGTGTGTGTGTGTGCGCGTCTGTGTGTGTGTGTGTGTGTGTGTATGTGTGTGTGTGTGACTCAGACTCGTAGACTCTTTTCATTGTCATGTCGATCCAGAAAAAGGCTGTTGACACGATGTGGTAACAACGAACAGAATGGGGAGGAATTTCCTGTGTTAAATCAGCAGAACTTGTTATATATTACCGTCTTTTCATGCGTACGCATTCATGAAAACAAAACAAAATAAAACAACTCTGTTATCCAAATTCGCACATTGTCATTACAAATCAAGGCAATAAGAAGATGCGTATAGCCGCTTAGGTTTGGGATAGCAGAAGATTTGTTTTCTTTGGAACTAAAAAAAATCTTTGTAATTTGAGAGAGCAGAAGATTTGTGTTCTTTGTGATAGGAAGATATTTAGGGTCTTTGCAGAATGACTTTGTTATTTGAGAAAGCAGAAGATCTGTGATATTTGAAACAACAGAAGATCTTTTTATTTTGTTATTTTGAATGGCATATCATTTTTGTTCTTTGGGATAGCAAAGTATTTTTTGTTCTTTGAGATAGCAGAAGATCTTTGTTATTTGGGATCGCAGAATATCTTTGTTATTTGAGATTGCAAAATATTTCTTTGAGACAGCAGGATGTTTTTGTTTTTTTATTTGGGACAGCAGAAGAGTTTCGGTCTTTTGGATAGCAGAGTATCTCTGTTATTTGGGATAAAAGAGTTTTGGTGTTTGGGATAGCAGATCTTTAAAATTTGGAATAGCAGAGGATCTTTATCATTTTGGATAGTAGAAGCTTTTTTGTTATTGGGGATAGCAGAAGACCTTTTGATTTGGGATAGCAGATCTTTATTATTTTGGACAGCAGAACTTTTTTTTTTGTTTGGTTTGTTCATTCGCCGTTCCTATTTTGTTTCTGTGTTTTGTTGTTGTTGTTTTTTGTTGTGTGTGTGTGTGTGTGTGTGTGTGTGTGTGTGTGTGTGTGTGTGTGTGTGTTTTGCGACAATCCAAAAGAAAATTCATCTTCGGTCTCACCACGTTCCGCGTACTTTCCTTCTTCTCTTGGGATGGTTACATATTATTATGTACTTTTTTTTTATATGGAGAGATTGAGTTGGTGAATGATTGCACATGTGCGAGTGCGTGAATGGTTGTGAGGTGACAAAACAAAAGCTCCGTCCCCAAATTAGAGATAAACATAAAGGAAAACGACAGCACATAAGTACATGTACGTAACAAAAAAAATAAATGAATAAAAACAAACAAACAAGCCAACCGGACAACAGAAAGAACAAAAGGAGAGTAGCGAGAACACTGACAATCGTCACAAACCCCTTCATGCTGTTTAGGTCCTCATCCTCAATTTGTCACCACACACTCTTTCTCACCTGCCGCTCGTAACTATCGCACCTTGTAAAGTACTTACTCAGCAAAATAACCCCCCCCAAAAAAAAAAAAGTCCAGTGATGTCCTTTTTCCCTAGATCCCCTGCTAAATCTCGCAAAGAAGTCTTTCCTAGCTACCGAACCCAAACACCTTGTAGAACGCACATAAGGCTTTGCGTTTTATCCTTCGGGGTTCAGTCAGATTGCGGAGATGCCGGCGTGACAAATCCTCTCAGGGCTTACAGCAGACAGATGCACAGGTTTACGACGAATCCCACCGCAGTCCCTGCGGTGTCAGACACGAAGACCATGTACCAGTTTTATCGTGGATACCTAGCAGCAACGGTTGACTCTGTCGTGCTCAGTTGCTAGGGTCGTTCAATGTTCCGTTTGTCAAGGGAGATGGTTACTTGGTTGGTTCATTTATTTATAGTCTGTTCTGACAGGTTTGTCACTTCAGAGCCCGAATGAATCCACGCAACAACAAAAAAGTTTACAATTGTCTTTGTACTTTCGAAGGGAAGAGAGAAACTATCTGTGAATATTGTGTGATGTAAAGATGCGTAGCTAGATAAGGCGAGGAACTGAGGGAGAGAAGAAAGAAATAGATAGTGAGAGCAGAGAGAGAGAGAGAGAAAGACGGGGGAGTGGAGGGGGTTGTTCCCCAAGAACGTTGTTCTGGATGGCCGTCCTGACAGCTATCAGCATCCTATGTGTCGATATCTTTACCTATCGATGTTCATCAGTCTGCATTGTCTGGTTGTCCACCGATCGTCCGCCCTTATGTCCGTCCATTTCGCTGTCTGTCTATCCAACTACCTGTCTTCTACGCATGCATGCATCCATCCATCTGTTCATCCATACGCCCGTCCATCAATCCATCCATACATACATCTAAACACCCATCCATGCATATTTCAGTGGCAGAGAACATGACTGTGATCGTATTTGAATTAGAGCCGTGGAAAGAAGAGATGGACACAACAAGCACATCTGTATATCAGATTCCTTTATTCTCCCGGTTGCATTGTGTTCTGTGATGAAAGACCCGCTAACAAACAACTGAAACATCACCAACCAGCCAACGGTTTGCCAACCGAACACCCCGTTATCCAGCCGCCATCCCGTCTCCACACCTGAGACCAATCTCCCTTCCTACACCCGCATCCCATCACACACCCACACACAGTCGTGCCCACAGTATCAGCCAAACTAACCAAGAAAACCTATTAGCCATCGTGACTTCACGTCGACACCATAGAAAGTGCGTTCAATAATATTTTCGCGAATTATTCCGCAGTATACCAAGGAGCAGGTGTGTGGTATTCATTCTTATTCAAAAGTCTCGCACAACTTCGATGATGTTCAAAAGTCTGTTGGTTGACATTTCGAACTCGGCAGTCCAGACAACTCATTTTCGGAAATAACTGTAGGTCTGTCTGCAAGATGCAGAGAATTAAACGAATTTGATCCTGGTTCCAAATTTAGCAGACGTCTTGGGCGCTCTTTGACACTCATCATGATAAACTTCCGTTGGTCCTTGTGTATTGAAAAGGACAGAAAGCACAGACAGAATTAATGTTGCTTGCTGTTATTGAGGTGTTCGAACTGAAATTCAGATACAGAATTGAAAACACATACAGATGTAGGTAGAAGGAATCTATGTGTTTATTCAACGCCACAGAAATAGCAGTCAGATCTTGTCGAAGCAATCATTGATTTATAATAAATGTTTTTCTGTCGAGATTATCTTCTGTCTGCGTCTCCTTTCTCTCTCTTTCTGTGTCTGTCTTTCTTTGTCTATGTTCATTTTTGTTTTCGTAATAACGCCAGTGAAATGTTTCATTCCCTTAGTTTCTTTTGGTCTTTTTTTTACGAAATTATAACAATCCATTATAGTACCAATAGATAATAATCAATATTTCAAACCGGCCAGATAGTTATCGGGATATATATTTATTTATGGAGACATCTTGCTATAGCGCATATATGATATATATATATATAGCTATAGTCTTAATCAACACGTATTGTCAACAAAATACACTACATCACAACTTCAATGTAACGTTTGCAAAAAAGACCCAAACAGAAACGAATATAATCAAAGAGGAAGCACGTTTCAGAATATGACACAGCACAGTAAATCAATAGATTTACATAATTATAATCATGCAAACTGTTTGTTTCGTTGCAGAAAGGATTTTTCTTTGTTATTCAGGAAGCAGAAAAGTACTGGTGAAACAAGCAGTTCCAGCGTTTAACCTGTAAGAGGCGAACGTTGTGTTCGGTAAGCTTTGCTTCTCAATCTTTTGAAAAAAAATGATAGACAACCGTCAAATGAATGAATAGATGATGCATAAACGAAGTATTATTCATATACTGCTTATCTGTTCACAAAGCCATCTCAATATAGAGCACAAAGAATCTGGATAGTCCGTTGAATATTAGTTAATGACGAAAATCAGTGGGTCAAATTTTATGCGGAGATAATTCTTAGTAGAGGTGTGGGAATGGGGTGTACGTAAAGGAGTAGGGGAGCGGGGGGAGGGGGGGATCACTGTGGTTTCAGTTTCAGTTTCAATTTCTCAAGGAGGCGTCACTGCGTTCGGACAAATCCATACACGCTACACCACATCTGTTGAGCAGATGCCTGACCAGCAGCATAACCCAACGCGCTTAGTCAGGCCTTGAGTGCATGCTTACATATTTGTGTACCTATGAAAGTGGATTTCATTTTACGTAATTTCGCCAGAGGACAACACTCTCGTTGCCATGGGTTCTTTTTCAGTGCGCCAAGTGCGTGCTGCACACGGGACCTCGGTTTATCGTCTCATCCGAAAGACTAGACGCTCAGTTTGATTTTCCAGTCAAACTTAGGAGAAAGGGCGAGAGCGGGATTCGAACCCACACCCTCACGGACTCTCTGTATTGGCAGCTGAGCGTCTTAACCATTCTGCCACCTTCCTCTGTGGACACTGTCCTCACTGTGGACACTGTCCAACCTGTAAGCTGACCGGCTGTGGCGAGCCAGGTGAAATAGGTAAGTAAACTGGTAACTCTGAAATTCCGGTATTGTGCTACCAGAGCTAAGTAAATCCCGATCAGGCCAGAGACGATTTCCGGGAGATAGCGCGGATTCAAACTGCTACAAAATGAGATTTTTATTAGCGTGGGGACGGGCTGAGATAGTGTGTTAGCAGTGTGGAAGCAGATGAGAGAAGACATAGCGAGAAGACGAGGAAATGGACAATGGAGGAAGAGACAGAGAGACGGATGGAGGGAGAGAGAAACGATGGTGGAGAGAGACACAGAGAGAGAGAGAACAGAGAGAGAGAGAGAGGAGAGAATGTGTTCGCATCAGCATTCCACAGCTCTAATGTCAAGGGTGGGGGTGGGGGGAGTGTTGTCGCATGGCTGCAATGACTGATAACAAACAGAGCAAGAGCAAATGATAGACAGACAGAGAAAGAGAGTGTATATGTGGGGGGGGGGGGGGGGGGGGGATTCAGTATCGCCTGTCTGTCCAAACCTCGAAATGACGTCACAGACCCAGCGTGGGGGTGTCCACTTTAAGATTATCCCACCTGCCGTCTAATCTGTCCCCCTATCCCCCGATGATACCCTTCCCAGTATGTGGTTCCTCCAACCCCTCATCCATCCCCGGAACCACCCCATTCGCAGTGTCCATCGCCTGTTCCGCTCAAGCCGCCCCACCTTTCTGGGTTGTCCAGCTCGCACCACCCACCACACGCCGTGAGGACACACGCGGCGACTACAAGCTGTCCGGCTGTCTGACAGCTGATTAGATAATTCAGGCTTGCCCCCCCCCCCATATCCCCCCCCCCCCCCACCCACCCCCACACACACACCCAACCTCCGAGGATTAACATCAAAAGCCCCGCGTGATTTAGCTTGTATGACGTTTTGGCGTGGCGTCCGAAACCGGTAGGCCGGCCGAGGCGTGGTTTGAAAACACAGATATTAACTCTCTCAGTACGAACGACAACATCGTCGATGGTGTTAGCGTTTTACCGCAGCTTTTACGCCATTGAAACGTTAATAATGGAAGGGTCTGGAGCTGTAGTGGGCTTGGACAGTCAACATTCAATGGGGTCTCTGTATGATATAGAATGGAGAAAACTGGTCCTCTGGAGTGAGTTAATACAAGTATGCAGTTGGGAAAAAAAAATCAGATGTTATTTTATAACATTTTGATAATAATGGCGTTGGTGTGTGTATGTAGTTCAGCGGGTATAACGAAATACTGATTTCAGATCAGCGACTGTTTTTGAACAGTTATGTTCTCGTGAAGATTAGCCTGCGAACTAATGATAAAAGCAGACTAGCAAAACCAAACGTGTAGTGTCTCTTCGCTTTGACCACCACCACCACCACCACCACAGAGGAGGGAGGTATAGAGACATGAAAAAAATTCAAGATTCCCCAGCACTAAAGTAAGAAGCTAGGTTCTGGTTCAGAGAGAATATGATGAATATTCCACAATTATATGGGGAAAAAAAGAAGTTTATACATTTAAAAAAAAAAAGAGGTTACCAACTTGGGAGAACTAATTTTTCATTCCCTTTCCTCTTTCTCTGTCACTTTTTTTTCTTCGGTCTGTCTTCTTTTGTCTGTTTTATTTTTTGTAAATTTCCCCATTTTATATTTAGTTTTCTATCTTATTATTTTGGTTCTTGTCTTGCTTTTTATAATACTCGTTTTTGATACTCGTCCAAGATTTCTTCGTATTTCTTTCTCAAACATGTTTCGTGCGGCATAGAGGATAGAAAGACAATATCTATCCATCTATCTATCTATCTGGGATAAAAAGACAATATCCATCACTCTATCTGTCTATCTATCAATCTATCTATCTGTATCGCAGCATTTGATATATACCCAGTAAAGTTCGGTTTTAGTGAAACATCGATACGGTATACTGTTAATGATACAATTATCTATATTGTCTTGTGTAGAGTCTTGTGCGGGAACGGCTCTGAGTGCTTTCATACCCTCGGACGGTCCACACGCGCGCACAAGTAGTGTAGAAAGAGGACTGCGGTGAGTCAGTAAGTCACCCGGTCCGTTTGTCAGTGCTAGCAGAAGGGGGGAAACTTAGAGAGAGAGAGAGAGAGAGATCGTGTCTACCTCGCCTCTTTCAGACATTGTGCATGAAACGACTATGTATGTGATTCATATGTTGCATGGCCTTGAAAATGTTTGAGCATGACAGTGATAAGAAAACAGATTGCAAGGGGGGGGGGGGTGGGGGTGGGGGGACAGAATAAAGAGATGAGAGAAGAAAAAAAGAAAGAAAGAGAAAGAAAAGACAACAGAAAGGAGAAAAATGATGATGGAAGGAATAAAAAGAAACAACAGCAAACAAACAAACAAAACAAAACAAACAAACAAACAAACAACAAAAAAAAGCGGGAAAGAGCCTTCCAACGATGCTGAGAATATCCTGCTCATTTGCAGAAATTTTACGCATCCACTGATTTCTCCTTTTAAAACAATAAATAAAAAGGAGGTGTGGGGGCGAAGGAAACTGATCAGATCCCATGCTGAACACTTGCTCCGATATGAAAAGGAAAAGATAAAAACAGAACTTCTAGATGGACATTTAAGGTGATAAAAATCCCCCGCTGTCCTTTCATCCATCGGCCCGGTTGGTCTTGCTGGTCAGTCCCTGCGAGCGATCCAACGCTTTTCTCATTCTCCCAAGCCCCGACGGTATCCAGGCAATAACGGATGCCTACAAGGATGCGCCGTTTCCCCGCCTGTCCCCCCACCCCCTGCCACCCCCTACCCCCACCCCTCGCCTTGCCCACTGGATGCCTGTCCCGCTGTGTGGTCTGTGTGGTCATTCCTACACTCTGGATCCGTCGTGCAGGACTTGTCCCGCTTCCTGTCAGCTCTGCTCTGCCCGTTTCTGCTTTCCATGTTCTGTGTTTGTCACGCCTTCATTTTCCCCCCACCCACTGTTCGTTTGGTTTAAAAAAAAATGTTCTTTTAGTTTCAAGAAACAAGGCGAAATACAGCGTTCAATTTAAAAAAAAAAAAAAGAAAAGAAAAAAACTTGAGCAAAAACAAGCCCAAGGTTATATCGTGCTCTTTCATGTGTCACAAACAATATACTGTTCCTCTTGGTTTTTCTTGGTAAGTTTTCTTATTGGTCTTTTCGATCGTCATTAACAGTGCCTGTGTTTTCTGCCTCTGTTCTTCTCTCTGTTTATCTAAATGTCTGTCTGTCTGTCTGTCATGTCACTGTCTCTCTCTCTCTCCATCCTTTATCTCTATCCCCGTCTCAGTCTGTTTGTCTGTCTCTTTCTCTTTCATACACGCCACTCGCTCTCCATCTCTGTCTCTTTCTGTGTCTGTCTCTATGTCTGTCTGTCTCATACACATATAATTATACACACATACGCGCGCGCGCACACGCACACACGCACCCCATGCGTAGAAAACTGAAAGTATCAAAAGCGTGTCGTTGTTTTTTTGTCTCTGAGCTTAACCGGGGGCGTTCCTTGATGAATTTACTCAAGGATAAAGATTTTAGGTTTTGCCTTGTCTTCCAATCTGCCCTTGTGACAACAAAAACAATAACGATAAGACACAACAGTAATAATGACGGTAATTACTACTATTACCACTACTACCACCACCACCACCACCACTACTACTACTACTACTACTGCTAATGATAATAATAATATCAACCATCATCATCGTTACAAAAAGTAATAAAGGGAACACAGTCACACACTCACACCCACCCACCCACTCACCCACATATGCATACACTCATCCCCAAACACACACGAGGGGGGAGAGAGAGGGAGAGAGAGATGCCTCTTTAATACATTTTGTGAATTGACCAAAATACCTTGAAAATATATATGCTACGAGTTGTTGGCATCCTATCAGATATTTCTGTCTGTAAATTGTTTTTCTCCTTCTTCTCGTTTGGTTTCCCCGATTTGTTGATAGTGTAGGGCGTACGTGTTGTCAAGAATGTTTGCCTTTGTTAAGTTTTCTTTCTATTTTTCTGTTTTTCTTTTCTGTCTTCTTTCTTGTGCTTCCTGTCATCGTCTGCTTTTTTTCCCCAGCTGGCCCAGCCTTATACACTTCGCTTTTACCATGTCCAAAGTTGTGTTTCCTTAAAATAGTTATTTTGATTATGTTCCGATTTTTTCATGATGAAGACATTTTCAGAGTTCTGTTGTTTTTGTGGCCAACTTGAGAGAAGTGTAGTATTGCATGTATTATGATCTTAAGTTTGTTCGTGTGTGTGTGTGTGTGTGTGTGTGTGTGTGTGTGTGTGTGTGTGTGTGTGTTTGAACGCTCGGAACAGAACGTTATGGCATCAAGAGCAATTTTAGTTCCTATTCTTTAAGAAAAATATTCTTCTTCAGGTAACGATTGTAGTTTGATTATGGCTGTGTGAAAATATTGCGGTATTGTGTGGGTTTTGTTTGCTTTTCAAAGCTCTGAGATAGCTTTCTTGACTGGACTGTAAAAAAAAATCTTACTTGGTTCCCTGCAGAGTTGGTTTATTGGTTGTTTTAAAAATTTCTAAACATTGTCGACATATTTTTCGCATCTGTATTGCAGGCAAAAGAGCGACCAGTATTCGTCTCAGCCTGCACGTACGAGGCTCCGTCAGAACCTTGATCTTCAAACAGAAACTATTACTGAAGATTACGAAAGACAGAACATGATGTAAACCTTCATATAGAGTGGTGGTGGAAGTGTCCTAAAACGTTACACTTTGTCGATGAACACAACACAGCACAACGATAACAAACGTCCTGTGTGGCCTTTGACCACACGCCATTCTTCCTCCCCCCCCCCCCCCCCCCCGATTCACTCAATCAAGCAGATGATTCACTTTGAAGACGAAAGATGGCATGTATGTACGCGCTGATGGTATGAACCCAGTCGCTGTTAGCTACAAGTGTACGAAGAATCAGCGTCATGTATTCCAAAACGGGAAAAAAAACCCACACCATTTCAAAGTAAGATATCTGACTCAAAGGTCCTGGCTTAAGCAGGCTCAGACAGCAATTTGCTTGCAATCCCAGCGGGATGGGCAACTGATGCCGCTGTTCCACTGGATGATATGGTCTTCCCCAGCGACCCGCTCAGACACCGCCCATTCCACTACAAGCATCTGAACGAGTGTTTCATTGAGAACCTAAACAACTATTGATCAAGTTTGGTCTTGGCGCCAAACCATTTATAAAAAAAAACAAACGGTCAGACGAGCGCAATAGCCGTGTGGTTAAAGCGTTGGACTTTCAATTTGAGGGTCCCGGGTTCGAACCTCCGTAACGTCGTCTGGTGGGCAAAGGGTGGAGCATTTTCCGATCTCCCAGTTCAACATAATGTGCAGACCTGCTTGTGCCTGAACCCCCTTCTTGTGTACACGCAAACAGAAGATCAGAATTTTTAATACGCACGTTAAAGACCCTGTAATCCATGTCAGCGTTCAGCGGGTTGTGGAAACAAGAACCTATCCAGCCAACGAACGAAGAAGAATACGAAGAAGAAGAAGAAGACGGCCAGTGGAGTGCTAGTCCATTCCCCGAAATATTATTATTATTATTATTATTATTTTATTATTATTATCATTACTACTACCTTTTTATATCATAATTATTATTTTTTTATGTAAGCTTATCTATTATTTATTCTTTTTTCTTTTCTTTTTTTTTCTCAAGGCCTGACTAAGCGCGTTGGGTTACGCTGCTGGTCAGGCATCTGCTTGGCAGATGTGGTGTAGCGTATATGGATTTGTCCGAACGCAGTGACGCCTCCTTGAGCTACTGAAACTGAAACTGAAACTCCCTGAAATGCCTCAGTCATCAGACCAGCAGCGGAACAGAGGAGCCTTGTCTTATAACCGGTTTCTATTCCTTGCCTTCAAACACCAGGACTGGTCCCATCAGACGCGGACAGCGGGGAATAGGTCCCAGCCAGACTGCACAAGCTTCAATCAAGGTGACTGCGCAAAGTCTGATGATCGTGGACATCCGTGGAGTTTCCTGAAAGGAGGAGCAACGCTCACACTGGTGGGAAAGCATTCCGTGAAGATCGTGAGTGCACGGATTTCTCTCCCTCTTTCTCTCTCCGTCCCTCTTTCTCTCTCTGTGTGTCTATGTCTCTGTCTCTGCCTCTTTCTCTCTCTCTGTCTGTGTCTTACTCTGTATATCTCCATGTATCTCTCTCTCTCTCTCTCTCTCTCTCTCTCTGTATCTCTCTCTCTGTCTCTCGTTCTCTCGGTCTCTGTGTGTGTGTCTGTGTGTGTCTGTGTGTCTGTGTGCGTCTGTGTCTGTGTCTCTATCTCTCTGTATCTCTCTCTCTATGTCTCTCGGTGTGTGTGTGTGTGTGTGTGTGTGTGTGTGTGTGATACATATGTACAAGTCATATGACGGGGACAAACTTCAGCCAGCTGAACCCAACACGAAGACAGCATTGCAAGCTGCACTTTCAGTGCTTCGATGACGTTATGGAAGTTGGAAAGAGCTGTAAGTTCGACAAAATTTCATATTCGCACTTTTTTCCCCCGCTGGATTCTACAGCATTCATTTTCAAGAAATGTGAATGTCATGCGTCGACTCTTCACGAAATACTGTACCTTGCTTAGTCCTGGTAGGAACTACAACCATTCAGAGACTCGAGGTTAGGGGGTCAAGAGTTACAGGCCACTGTGTGGTATCATGGGTGTAAAGAATTATGACGGAGCTGTCTGTCCATCTGTCTCAGTCTCTGTCTCTCTGTCTCTGTCTCTCTCTCTCTCTTCTGCTCATTGTGTATCTTTTCTACCCTCACTTTCTTTATTTTTCTTCTTCTTTTTTTTTTTTACTACCGCCCCCACCCACCCTAGCTCTCGACCCCCCCCCCCCCCCCCCACACACACATACACGTCAACCGCACACGTAGGAATGCACATTATACCTCACACTCCGTTTCACATAGCGTGATGAATCGTATTAATATACGACTAAGTGACTCATACTTTTGTGTTGCTTACCTAGGGGGGGAATGAAACAAAATAAAGAAAGAAATGAAAGCACCCAACGCGTCACCAACCAACAACAGGGAGGGAGGGTTATAAGTCACATACCTGCAATTCTCTCCAGGCAAAACGATCGATCGGAATCAATCGACGATCGAGTGCGCTGCGCTGTCCGGCGGCAGGCAATGTCCGCTTGTCACGAAACCGTAATTTTTGGGGGGAGTCGGGGTGTGGAGCAGAGAATCTGGCAAGAAGTAAGTAAGTGAGTAATGAAGTCGATTTGGCAAATGCAGCTAGCTGAGTGTATCGGTTTGGGTGGGTTTCCTTCCACCTCTGCCATGTCAACGTTGTCATTCTGCGATTTTAGCCCTGGATGACTTGCACGTTTAGTTAGTCGTAGTTTGGTGTTTATTTTTGAAGGACGTGTGTGTGTGTGTGGGTCTGTGTGTGTGTGTGTGTGTGTGTGTGTGTGTGGAGGGGGGGCGGCGGAGGTGGGATTGTTGGGGTTGCGTGCACGCGCATATTATGCATATGCACGCACACACACACACACACACACACACACACACACACACACACCATCACCACCACAACGCATTGTAGAACTGAAAAATTGGACGACTGTTTTGTCTTTGTTCATTTGCCAAGGTGTGTGTGTGTGTGTGTGTGTGTGTGTGTGTGTGTGTGTGAGAGAGAGAGAGAGAGAGAGAGAGAGAGAGAATTCTTATTGTGCAAACCATATAAACACACGTGATCAAGCTGATAACAAAACCGGAGACTTTCTTAGTCACAGTGCCATGTAGACAGTATTGTGACACGCTTTTTTTTTCTTTTTCTTTTTTTTTTAGATAAAAAATATATTTGAGAAATGGAAGGGGGTGGGGAGCGGGGGGTGGGGATGTACGGGGGCTGGAGCCTTAACGGCATCGGTTTGCATGTACCAAGATAACTGAGGCAGTCTTCATCTTGCACTTTATGACCCTGTCACCGCAGGATAAAGCGATTGTTTTGGGAGGGGGTAAGAGGTGTGTGTGTGTGTTGGGGGGCGGGGGGGGGGGCAGGAGGGGGGGTTCTGATTTTTTTCTCAATTCATGGAGACAGATAGACAGACAGACAAACTGATACAGAAACAACGTGGTGCTTAATCATGTGTGCGCACCTGCGGTGACAAACACGCAGTTTTTCCGTATTACGAGATGTGATTTGATTCCAGACTTCCTTAATTTTGTACGCAGACCGGCTCGGTATCCATCTTTATTATTTTTTTTTTTTTTTTTTTTTTATTGATGTTAACTCCACAAAGAGGTTATGATATTTGTGACAAGACTTTTCATCAACTGTGAGAAGTAAAGTAAAGACATCAACAACAATCAAACAAAACGGTGAAGTTGTGATGAAACGGCTGTCAAAAAACAGATCGAAAACAGCTTTTTCAGGCTATAAAATGTGGCCAAAAAACCACGTCATATACTCTTTAATGATGAAGAAATGTTATTCGATGCTGGAACTTGTGTTGGGTTTTCTTTTATCTCACATAATTAAAATCAAGGACTGGATATGAAATATAGAGGGGTATGGATAAGAAATTCCACGCTCATTTTGTAAAAGAAAAAAAATAAAAATAATAACGTATATTTTTCGTTCGGTTTTCTCTGTGTAGTTAATTGTACATACATTTTGAACTGTGGAAACCGATAGCACCAATTTTCAGTCAGACACATTCTTAGGATCACATTTTGTTTCTCTCCTGTTTACTTCAGCAATAAACACACGCACTTGGTATCTGCATAAAAGCAGACATGGGTACCAGTGACCATGTATGCATTGCCTGCAAACATACATGTTTTCATGTGTGCATAAAATGAGCAGCATCGTTTCCTATAGCCTCTTTTACGCCCTGCACCAACGGTACTGCAGTAAATATCAGTGATAGAAGAAGCACGTTAAAGCGAAACTACGGTCACCGTATTAAGAGTACACACTCACGCTGGCACACGCAAGCTGAGTCGTGCGTGCGAAAGGGAGCGCACGCGCGCGCGCGCGCACACACACACACGCACGCACGCGCGCGCATACACGCACACACACACCTGCCTTCTGTAAGTCTGCTTCAAACGTACCGTTTTTAAAAACCACCCGGCAGCTGCACCGATGCAGTTGAATTTGCTGAATTGTTCTTTTATTTATTTTAAAAAAAAATTTATTGTGGACCTGTAAAAACCTTGTCGGTCACATCTAAACAGCAAGAAAGAAAAAAAAACAACCCAACAATATCACACAAACCATAACTGGTGTTCTTTTGCTTTGCTTTTTGTGGTCTTCGGACCATTGCCTAACAAAACCGATTATCATCATTATATAAAGAAAAGACTGAAGGAAGCCGGGCGACGAAAGATGATTTTGACAGGACCCGCACAGAGAGAGAGAGAGAGAGGGGGGGGGGGGATATATGTAAACACACACACACACACACACACACACATATATATATATATATTTGTGCATATATAATTTATAGATACATATATGGAGAGAGACAGACAGACAGACAGAGAGTATACTCATGAAGGAAAAAAACACACCCGAACGAAGATATCAAAAGAAAAGTGAAGACACATGTCAAGTGTTGCACGATCTGAAGTCACATGTCAAGTGTTGCACGATCTGAAGTCACATGTCAAGTGTTGCACGATCTGAAGTCACATGTCAAATGTTGCACGATCTGAAGCCACATCTCAAGTGTTGCACGATCTGAAGTCACGTGTCAAGTGTTGCACGATCTGAAGTCACGTGTCAAGTGTTGCACGATCTTACACGTCCATTTCTCTTTGGAGATGATCGAGTATGGACTTGACATCGAAGGTATGAAGCTTATTTTACTTTTTTTTATATTCATCTTTCTCTCTCGCTCGCTCTCTTTCATTGTGTGTGTGTGTGTGTCTGTGTCTGTGTGTGTATGTGTGTGTCTGTGCTTCTCTCTCACTTCTTTCCCCTCTCTCTTTTTCTTCAGTGTCTTTGTTTTCTCTCTTCCCTCCATTTTTCTGCCCCCCCCCCTCCCCCCGTCTCTCTCTCTCTCTCCCTCTCTCTCTCTCTCTCTCTCTGTCTTTCTCTTTATAACACAGCGAAGGACTTTTCAGATAATAACATAGTTCGGCAAAACCGACCCCAGGTGGAAATATGATTTTCTCATTCTCGAAAGATTTCGAAACAGAAGCAGGCAACCCCTGTAAATGCGACGCTTTGAAACCCTTCAGAGAGGGAGTTTGGGGCGTGGGGCGGCATTGCCAGGGACCAAATTACAGCTTCCAAACGACTGTAAACTGGGGGGTGTGGGGGACTTTTCTCGGCGGGGGTAAACAACGAATCTTGTATGGAAAATAATACGTCTTAAAAAAAAAAAAGAAGAAAAAAAGTCTGCGTTAAACTCTTTCTGCCGGTGGTTTTTTTTTTTTTTAAGTGTAAGCTTTTGCAGGCTTCCTGTATCCTTCTCTGGAGGCTTTGCGTGAGTTTTTATTATTGTTTTTTTTTCTTTCTTTTTCACTGGGTTGTTCCGGTGGTTGTTAATGGAGTTTAAGTAAATTATGACAATCTGCTAATGGGGGGGGGGGGGGGAGGGTTGGAAGGCGGGGGAAGGAGAGGGGTGCGGGTGCGGGGGGGGGGGGGGTTAGCAACAATTATAATTTTTCCTTTCCTGTTGGTCTCTGTATTTCTGTCAGACTCTGTCTCTCTCTGTATATATGTCTGTCTGTCTGTCAGTTTGTTTGTTTGTCTCTGTCTCTTTGTGTCTCTGTCTGTCTCTACCCCAACTCTATATATGCCTGTCTTTGTCTGCCCCAACTGTCAGCGAACATTTCGTGCGCAGATTGGACTATTCAGCCATCTGCGCACTCACAGATAGACTCATGAGCATCCTTCCCCCCACCCCACCACCACCCTCCCCCCATCCTCAATCTGGATGACATCGATGGTCATCATCGATCTCGATGGACACACCACCCCAACTCACTCTCTCTCTCTCTCTCTCTCTCTCTCTCTTCTCTCTTTATCTCTCTCTGTATGAGTTCACATATCCGTTTCTGTCTCCCAGAGCTAATGTCTTGATTTTTTTTGATTTTTTTTATAGTTTTAATGCTTCACGATAACTGCAAACGTTACAGTTTTTTCTGTGTCTGTATATTAGTTCTGTCTGTGTCATTTCTGTCCATATATTCATGTCTCTTCTGTCTGTTGTCACTTCTGTCCACATATTTCTGTCTATTCTGGCTGTGTCACTTCTGTCCACATATTTCTGTCTATTCTGGCTGTGTCACTTCTGTCCATATATTTATGTCTCTTCTGTCTGTGTCACTTCTGTCCACATATTTCTGTCTTTTCTGTCTGTTGTCACTTCTGTCCATATATTTCTGTCTTTTCTGTCTGTTGTCACTTCTGTCTGTGTCACTTCTGTCCACATATTTCTGTCTGTGTCACTTCTGTCCATATATTTCTGTCTGTGTCACTTCTGTCCACATATTTCTGTCTTTTCTGTCTGTGTCACTTCTGTCTGTTGTCACTTCTGTCCACATATTTCTGTCTATTCTGGCTGTGTCACTTCTGTCCATATATTTCTGTCTCTTCTGTCTGTGTCACTTCTGTCCATATATTTCTGTCTCTTCTGTCTGTTGTCACTTCTGTCTGTGTCACTTCTGTCTGTGTCACTTCTGTCCACATATTTCTGTCTCTTCTGTCTGTGTCACTTCTGTCCACATATTTCTGTCTCTTCTGTCTGTGTCACTTCTGTCC
>NC_134878.1:12480639-12483139 GCF_041734735.1 Babylonia areolata | reverse complement strand
TCTCACATGCATGCATATACAGATTCATAAACTTTTCTTCAATTTCTTTTAATTATTTCATCGAATATCATTAAAATGCATTGCATGAAAGAACCGCTGATGCACTCATCTCTGCTGTCTGTCTGTCTCTGTCTCCCTCTCTCTCTCTCTTCCGCTCCCTCCCTCTGTCTGTCTGATTCTCTCTGTCTGTCTCTCTCTCTCTCTTCCGCTCCCTCCCTCCCTCTCTGTCTGATTCTCTCTGTCTCTGTCTCTCTCTCTTCCGCTCCCTCCCTCTCCTCTCTGTCTGATTCTCTCTCTCTCTCTCCGTTTCCCCCCCTCTCTCTCTCCCTCCCTCCATCTGTGTGTGTGTGTGTGTGTGTGTGTGTGTGTGTGTGTGTGTGTGTTTCCCTCTCCCTCTCGTTATTCTCTCTCTCTCTCTCTCACCGTTTCCTTCTGCATCTCCCCTCGTTTTCTCCCTACTCCTTTTAACACCCCCCCACCCCCCTACCCCCAGCCCCCTCCCCTCCTCCGCCCCCCAGCCCTACATCTTCCAAATTTCGGATAAAAACACACAAGAACAAAACCCAAACAAAGAAACAAACACACACACAAACAGTCTAAAAAGCCCCGAGTCAGCCCCCTGTCGCCGACAGCATTTGGAAATGATCGTGCCTGTCACTCCCGGTTTCACGACGAGGCAGCCCCCTCTGTCAGTGCACCTGCGGTTTAAGCTGTCAACCTGTGGCCCAGGGCCGCGAAGATTTGCACTTTCCTCTGCTGCACGTCGTCAGGACCGAGGGACCACCCTAGGGCAGACACGGACCACACAGCCACTGAGAGTTGATGTGGGGTTTTTGGTGTTTGTTTGTTTGTTGTTGTTGTTTGTTTGTTTCTTTCTTTCTTTCTTGTTTTTTACACAAGTCAGCGGAAAAAATTACATCAATGAGGAGGAAAAGGAAAGGTTTAAAAAACAGTTTTCGGGGGACAAGTCAGTCGGTAAATTGCACCAATAAGGAGGAAGATGAACAGTTTGGAAACAGTTTTTTGACAAGTCAGTGGATAAACTGCACCCAGGAAGAGAAAGATAGAAGGTTTAAAAACAGTTTTTTGAACAAGTCAGTGGATAAATTGAACCATTGAGGAGGAAGATGAAAGGTTTAAAAACAGTTCTTTGGACAAGTCAGTGGATAAATTGGACCATTGAGGAGGAAGAGGAAAGGTTTAAAAACAGTTTTTTGGACAAGTCAGTGGATAAATTGGACCTTTGAGGAGGAAGATGAAAGGTTTAAAAACAGTTTTTTCGACAAGTCAGTGGATAAATTGAACCATTGAGGAGGAAGAGGAAAGGTTTAAAAACAGTTTTTTCGACAAGTTAGTGGATAAATTGAACCATTGAGGAGGAAGAGGAAAGGTTTAAAAACAGTTTTTTCGACAAGTCAGTGGATAAATTGAACCATTGAGGAGGAAGAGGAAAGGTTTAAAAACAGTTTTTTCGACAAGTCAGTGGATAAATTGGACCATTGCGGAGGAAGAGGAAAGGTTTAAAAACAGGTTTTTTGACAAGTCAGTGGATAAATTGAACCATTGAGGAGGAAGATGAAAGGTTTAAAAACAGTTTTTTGGACAGGTCAGTGGATAAATTGGACCTTTGAGGAGGAAGATGAAAGGTTTAAAAACAGTTTTTTCGACAAGTTAGTGGATAAATTGAACCATTGAGGAGGAAGAGGAAAGGTTTAAAAACAGTTTTTTCGACAAGTTAGTGGATAAATTGAACCATTGAGGAGGAAGAGGAAAGGTTTAAAAAGTTTTTTGAACAAGTCAGTGGATAAATTGAACCATTCAGGGGGAAGAGGAAAGGCTTAAAAAATAGTTTTTTGGACACGTCAGTGGATAAATTGAACCATTGAGGAGGAAGATGAAAGGTTTAAAAACAGTTTTTTGAACAAGTCAGTGGATAAATTGAACCATTGTGGAGGAAGAGGAAAAGTTTAAAAACAGTTTTTTCGACAAGTCAGTGGATAAATTGAACCATTGAGGAGAAAGAGGAAAGGTTTAAAAACAGTTTTCTGGACAAGTCAGTGGATGAATTGTATCAATGAGGAGGAAGAGGAGAGTTTAAAAAACAATTGTGTTTTGGGGATGTCAGTGGATAACTTGCACCAAGGAGGAGGAAGAGGAAAGATTTATAAAACATTTTTTGGGACAAGTCAGCGGATAAAATGCACCAAAGAGGAGGAAGAGGAGATGGATAAGGAGAGTGGGTGGGCGGAGGGGGTGAGGGGCAGATGATGATGAAGATGAAAACGAATAAAAGGGGTATGGGTTTAAAAAAAGGGTATAAATATGAGTTAGGAAACTGAGAATGAAGCTATCATAAAATTAATCAGAATCGTGACAACCACTCCAGTTCTGCCTGCGATCGCTGCTAGTATCACTTTAACAGGACTGTTTTCTTTGTTTGATATGTTTAAAGTTGTAGTTTTTTTTTCCTTTGTTTCCAGTGGAGTGATGGCCTAGAGGT
>NC_134878.1:12465639-12475639 GCF_041734735.1 Babylonia areolata | reverse complement strand
CTAGTTTGAGAGTCATAACAGACTAAGCTGTAAATGAATTCCCATTGTAGTGGAGAAACCATTGAACGCATAGCTCTCACTGTAATACAGCTCTCATAAGTGAGCTTATGTCAGTCTGTACTTTTCACAACAGTGTCTTTTGTGTGTCCAGTCTGCCCAGATGAATGTGGCACCTGTTTCAGCCGATAGGATTTTTACCCCGGTGCTGGAAAAAAAAGTGGCTCTCCTTGTCACGGAGAGTGGTGTTTGCTGGGCATTTTCTTGCTTCCATAACCTTCCGAACTGTGTGTAGACATGAACAACGGTATGCATAGTATGCAAAACCTTTTCTTCGTGACCCTTACGAAATATTCAAATGAAAATAGTTGAAAGTGTCTGGTAGCTGTAGGTCAATACGTACACCGATTTGTGAGATCGGGAAATGCATTCCATTGAATTTATATTTGATTTACATTTTATCGTATCTATGTTAGGGAAAGTTGGAGTGAGGACTGCCTCAGAAGTAAAAATAAAGGGATAAACACGGCCTCCGCGGGAATGCCGTAAAATTATGATACCTTTATCAAAGACGTGGAACAAGCTCCCTGATAACCTCCGTTATTCTGATTCCCTCGCATCTTTTAAATCTCGTCTCAAAACTCACCTTTTCCCTCAGCAATACGTTCAATTGTGGCAGGTCCACTTCCTTTGCGTTAGCTGTGCTTGACTATGTGTGTATACATATGTATGTGTACATAACTACATGCAGGTATATGAATGTGTATTGTGTGTGCGTGTGTTTATGTAAGTTTGTGCCTGCCTATGTGTGCGTATGTGTTATGGTAGCTGTTAGATACACATGCATGTTAAAATGTATGTATGCAGTGTGTGTGTGTGTGTGTGTGTGTGTGTGTGTGTGTGTGTGTGTGTGCGTGCGTGTGTGTGTGTGTGTGTGTGTGTGTGTGTGTGTGTGTGTGTGTAGTCACATTTTGGTGTGTGTATGTAACATAGATATAATGTTTTATGTTAACAAAAGGGCCCTTTTGAAAAGTACCCAGAGCAGATTTCTGGATAGTGTGCTATAGAAGTATCCATTATTATTATTATTAACGTACAAACAGCGAGTTATGAAAATCGATTAACTCGTGCTGATAAAAAAAAATGACCAGAAGTATGTTATCACAAAGCACGTGAAAGCAGCCGTCGTTGTTAATGCTTGATTAGGTTCGAGAGGTGTGCCTTCGCTGATAAAAAGATACACGATAATTAGGTGCAACCAGCGCTCATACGCTTTTATTCTTGTAATGCATAATCATTTCATTTGATTTCAGTCTTTTATTTTAATGACATATAATTAAAGGGACATGGGCTGGGTTTTTAAAAAATCAAATTGATATGGCAATTCATATATATATATATATATATATGTGTGTGTGTGTGTGTGTGTGTGTGTGTGTGTGTGTGTGGAGGACAAGGGTATTTCGTAATCAACGCCTATGACAAAGCGAGTTGATGCAATCCGTTTTCATAAGCAGCACGAGTTGGATAATGTGGTGATGAACTGTTTTCCTCTTAGGTCAACGTTGTGTCAGCAGTCTCAATATCTCTTCAGAGTTCTCGGTCAAGGACGGATTGCGTCAGTGCATTTTCACATTTGGTTACAAAAGAAGCTACGCACACACTGCATAATATGTCTGTTTGGTTTAACACGTAGTTACATACGTTTTTTGGTTTTTTTTTTCTTTTTTTTTTTTTAATAGAATTCTGGACTTTGACAAATTTGCTGGAAAACACAGATTTGACCGAGCACGCAGAGTATCGTTTTCAAAGCTGCAGTGGTGAAGTTAGGGAGGGGGAGGTGATGGGGGGAGCGCAAAAAACCACGAAAATGTAGTCTATGTTCCAAAATATTCATTTATGTATTCTCACAGCTGTATGTTTTCGTAAGTGTGTACACCCACAAGTTTTCTACCTAAAAAAAAAGAAGAAGAAATTAGCATGTATGTAGAATGTACGGTGAACAGTATCAGTATCAGTAGTGGTAGCTCAAGGAGGCGTCACTGCGTTCGGTCAAATCCATATACGCTACATCGCATCTGCCAAGCAGATGCCTGACCAGCAGCGTAATCCAACGCGTTTAGTCAGGCCTTGAGAAAAAAAAAAAAAAAAAGAATAAATAAATAAACTAAAATAACACAAAAAAGTAAGTAAATAAATAATTAAATAAATAAACAGAAGACAGTTAAATGAACAAGAAGCGATGGCAACACTGGTTGGGCGTGTCTGTATTCCTTCCCCTCGATACTCCTGCATCTCTGCGAAACACAGCGTGCTCCAAGACGTTCCAGCTATTTTAGTATCTCCGCCTGTATCTTTCTCTTGTTGGGGTTATTCACATAATCTGATGTGAAAATAGCTTCATATAAGAACATGGACTCGCGGTGTATTGTGAAGCTTTAGAAGTGGTGTCATATAAAGCAGCGCGACTTCGCGGGTTTTAGGAGAAAGGCGCGGCTGGCACGGTAACAGCTGTGGGAACACAGAGATAGGAGGACACAGAGTTCTCGAAAGTAGATAAAGATATACAACTTTAATTGTCCATAAAACACAGACAAGTGTCTTTCAGCTGCGCGTGGTACTTGCACACATTTCAAGACAAATACGCATAACGAGACACAGAATGCATTCCCAAACGCGCGTATGTTTGAAAGCGAGTTGGTTTTCACTGGGGGGTAAGACTTTTTAAGAGATACTGGACCTCTTCCTCTCCTCCTCCTCCTTCTCCTCAACACACCAACATCTAACTTTGTTTTCATCATGACAGTCGCCATAATATAGTACCTTCTCTTCCTCCTTCCATCCTCTTCATCACCCCTACTCCTCTCTATAAGACTCTGTATGTCTACGTCTGTCTGCCTATCTGCCTGCCTGTCTGCCAGCCTGCTTGCCCCCCCCCCCCCTCTCTCTCTCTCTCTCTCTCTCATGTGCCAAAGTGTCGCAAATCTCTTATCAGTTTATGTTGTTTCAATTCTGGTTTGGTTTTTTGTTGTTGTTGTTGTTTTTTGTTTGTTTGTTGTTGTTGTTGGGTTGTTGTTTTTTGGGGGTGGGGTGGGGGGGTAGGGTTCTGTTCCATTTAATCTATTTCCACCATTTTGTTCTGATTTGTACCTACTATGTCACCAGAGGTTTTCAGCTAATGTCATTAAACATTTCAGTGTTCAGTGTGTTCAGTGTTCTCTCTCTCTCTCTCTCTCTCCCCCCCCCCCCCCTCCCACGTGTTGATGAGGGCGCGGAAGACACTTTGGACTAAGATAACCAAAATGACAAAGCACAAATACATACTGGGCAAGCCCTGATGTCTTTCTACTCTGATACACAGCATGGCAGCTGGTTGTCTTCGGGCGGTCAGTCACCACTGATATCTTCTCCCTATCATCTCATGAGTAGTCGCCGTTATCTCGTTGTCGCCTTTCTTAATTAGGGTTTGTCTTTGATCACACACACACACACACACACACACACACACACACACACACTCACACACACACACACACACACAGAGAGAGAGAGAGAGAGAGAGAGAGAAACACAACAAATACACACACACACACACACTCTCTCTCTCTCTCTCTCTCTCTCTCTCTCTCTCTCTCCCTCTTTCTCTCTCTCTCTCTCTGTCTCAAACATACATACAGAAACTCACTCTCTGTCTCAATCTCACACGCTCGCGTACGCAGACACAACACACACACACACACGCGCGCGCGCGCGCGCACACACGCACGCACGCACGCACGCACACTCACACACTTGTCGAAAATCATACGACGTGAATAGACGTTAAACTGAACACACACACACACACACACACACACACACACACACACATAGACGACAACACACACACACACACACACACACACACACACACACACACACACACACAACTACACACACACACACACACACACACACACACACACACAGCCACACACACACACACACACACACACACACACACACACGAAGCCTGTCTTTGCAGATTCTTCAACCTACTTTTACCTTTCTACCTGGAGACCCCCTCCCCCCCCCCCCAAAAAAAAAAAGAAAAAAAAGAAAGGAGGCTGGCAAAACGAGGCAGAGTGATAAATGCTCTCCTATATCATAGGCTGTCATGACTTTGTCATCTCATCCGCCTGGTGATACAGTTTTATTGATGGCAACAGGTAGCGACGATCCCACACGTCTATCAGGACGATACTGTCTACCATCCTTCGTCTCTCTCTTTCTCTGTGTTTGGGAGAGAGAGGGGGGGGGGAGAGAAAGAGGGAGAGGGTAGGGGAGGATGAGAGAAAGAAGGGGGGGGGGAGAGTGAACAGGGGAGAGAGAAGAGAACAGAGAGAGAGAGAGAAAAATCGTCGCATGACGAACGTCAGTGACTGAAGAGTGAGGATGACTGAAGACTGAAGAGAGATAATGAGCAAAAGAGAGAGGAATGTGTGTGTGCGTGTGCATGTGTGTGTGTGAGAGAGAGAGAGAGAGAGAGAGAGAGAGACAGACAGACAGACAAAAAGATAGAGATAGAAACAGACAGACTGAGAGAGAGAGAGAGGAGAGAGAGAGAGAGAGAGGGAGGGAGAGAGGGTGGGAGGGAATAATGGCGGGGGGACTTACGAAAACCTGTCCGGCAAACATTTTCCTTGTCAGCGTTTTTCTTTTCGGCTTGCATTTCGTGTCTTCAAACGAGGCGACAGTGCACATGTGCAGGACTGCTCCATCTCTGAGGCAGGCCCACTTTCCAGAGTCAGCTCCGAAAAGAAACCATTGCAGTTTGCCATCAAAGGCTTTGAAGAAGGTGTCCACGATATCTTCGTCCGTCACTAGCAAGAGGAGCATACTCGGTGTCTGCAGTGTCTCATCTGTTGTTTGTCACCAAGCCATGTTCCCTCCTCGGAGCCTTTATTGTTTTTATTTGGACTGTGCCGTGTTGTGTTGCGTTACTTTGTTTTGTCACATTGTGTTATTTGGGGGTATTCCATTGTTGTATTTGTACTGTGCCGTGTTGTGTTGTGTTACTTTGTTTTGTCACATTGTGTTATTTGGGGGTATTCCATTGTTGTATTTGTACTGTGCCGTGTTGTGTTGCGTTACTTTGTTTTGTCACATTGTGTTATTTGGGGGTATTCCATTGTTGTATTTGTACTGTGCCGTGTTGTGTTGCGTTACTTTGTTTCGTCACATTGTGTTATTTGGGGGTATTCCATTGTTGTATTTGGACTGTGCCGTGTTGTGTTGTGTTGCGTTACTTTGTTTTGTCACATTGTGTTATTTGGGGGTATTCCATTGTTGTATTTGTACTGTGCCGTGTTGTGTTGCGTTACTTTGTTTCGTCACATTGTGTTATTTGGGGGTATTCCATTGTTGTATTTGTACTGTGCAGTGTTGTGTTGCGTTACTTTGTTTTGTCACATTGTGTTATTTGGGGGTATTCCATTGTTGTATTTGTACTGTGCCGTGTTGTGTTGTGTTACTTTGTTTTGTCACATTGTGTTATTTGGGGGTATTCCATTGTTGTATTTGTACTGTGCCGTGTTGTGTTGTGTTACTTTGTTTTGTCACATTGTGTTATTTGGGGGTATTCCATTGTTGTATTTGGACTGTGCCGTGTTGTGTTGCGTTACTTTGTTTTGTCACATTGTGTTATTTGGGGGTATTCCATTGTTGTATTTGGACTGTGCCGTGTTGTGTTGCGTTACTTTGTTTTGTCACATTGTGTTATTTGGGGGTATTCCATTGTTGTATTTGGACTGTGCCGTGTTGTGTTGCGTTACTTTGTTTTGTCACATTGTGTTATTTGGGGGTATTCCATTGTTGTATTTGTACTGTGCCGTGTTGTGTTGCGTTACTTTGTTTTGTCACATTGTGTTATTTGGGGGTATTCCATTGTTGTATTTGTACTGTGCCGTGTTGTGTTGTGTTACTTTGTTTTGTCACATTGTGTTATTTGGGGGTATTCCATTGTTGTATTTGTACTGTGCCGTGTTGTGTTGTGTTGTGTTACTTTGTTTTGTCACATTGTGTTATTTGGGGGTATTCCATTGTTGTATTTGTACTGTGCCGTGTTGTGTTGTGTTACTTTGTTTTGTCACATTGTGTTATTTGGGGGTATTCCATTGTTGTATTTGTACTGTGCCGTATTGTGTTGTGTTACTTTTTGTAACATTGTGTTATTTGGGGGTATTCCATTGTTGTATTTGGACTGTGCCGTGTTGTGTTGCGTTACTTTGTTTTGTCACATTGTGTTATTTGGGGGTATTCCATTGTTGTATTTGGACTGTGCCGTGTTGTGTTGCGTTACTTTGTTTTGTCACATTGTGTTATTTGGGGGTATTCCATTGTTGTATTTGGACTGTGCCGTGTTGTGTTGTGTTACTTTGTTTTGTCACATTGTGTTATTTGGGGGTATTCCATTGCTGTATTTGTACTGTGCCGTGTTGTGTTGCGTTACTTTGTTTTGTCACATTGTGTTATTTGGGGGTATTCCATTGCTGTATTTGGACTGTGCCGTGTTGTGTTGTGTTGCTTTGTTTTGTCACATTGAGTTATTTGGGGGTATTCCATTGTTGTATTTGTACTGTGCCGTGTTGTGTTGCGTTGTGTTACTTTGTTTTGTCACATTGTGTTATTTGGGGGTATTCCATTGTTGTATTTGTACTGTGCCGTGTTGTGTTGTGTTACTTTGTTTTGTCACATTGTGTTATTTGGGGGTATTCCATTGTTGTATTTGTACTGTGCCGTGTTGTGTTGCGTTACTTTGTTTCGTCACATTGTGTTATTTGGGGGTATTCCATTGTTGTATTTGTACTGTGCCGTATTGTGTTGTGTTACTTTTTGTAACATTGTGTTATTTGGGGGTATTCCATTGTTGTATTTGGACTGTGCCGTGTTGTGTTGCGTTACTTTGTTTTGTCACATTGTGTTATTTGGGGGTATTCCATTGTTGTATTTGGACTGTGCCGTGTTGTGTTGCGTTACTTTGTTTTGTCACATTGTGTTATTTGGGGGTATTCCATTGTTGTATTTGGACTGTGCCGTGTTGTGTTGTGTTACTTTGTTTTGTCACATTGTGTTATTTGGGGGTATTCCATTGTTGTATTTGTACTGTGCCGTGTTGTGTTGTCTTACTTTGTTTTGTCACATTGTGTTATTTGGGGGTATTCCATTGCTGTATTTGGACTGTGCCGTGTTGTGTTGTGTTGCTTTGTTTTGTCACATTGTGTTATTTGGGGGTATTCCATTGTTGTATTTGGACTGTGCCGTGTTGTGTTGCGTTACTTTGTTTTGTCACATTGTGTTATTTGGGGTTTTTTTCCCCCGCACTTTTTTGTGACATTGTATTGTGTTGTATTTCTTGTTTTTGCCACACCAGACTTCTCAGACTTTTCTCCTCGGGGAGAGCACATCGTTGTAGTGCAGGCCACTTTCTCTCTATCTCTGTCTCTGTCTCTCTCTCTCTGTCTCTCTGTGTCTCTGTCTCTCTCTGCCGCTCTGCCTCTGTCTCTGTCTCTGTCTCTCTCTCTCTCTCTCTCTCTCTCTCTCTCTCTCTCTCTTTCTCTGTGTATGCTGCACAAAGGACCTCGATTTATCGTCTCATCTGAAAGACTCGCACACGGACCACCACTCAAGGTAAAGTGAAGGCGGGAGCAAAAAAAAATTTTTTTTTAAAAAAAAAAAAAAATCCCGGTCCGTGTAATATGGGATTCTAACCTGTGGGTACTCTCGCTTCCTAATCGGGCCACACCACTTCTCCACTGTGATGCAGACGGTGTTCGGTTGTTGTTGGATTTTTTTTATGTGTCGTGATAAGCGCTCTGTCTGATCCCATGTCTTCAGAGAATCGCTCTGTATAAGAACTGTCCTGAATGATGATAATAATTTATGGGGGGAAAAAAAAGGTTTATCTATTTTTTGTTTATTTTTGTTATTCATATTTTGTTGTTTTTGAACGACAGTCGGCATCATTTGCCATGCAGACATGTAGCGTCGAACTTTCTCCAGGAGGAAATGAAAACGTTAGTTCGAAATTTATTTGTTCTTGTTATTGTTGTTGCTAACGGTGTTTGGGTTTTAGTTGTTTGCTGAGTGAGCTTTTTTTTTTCTTTTCTTTTTTTAATGTACATTTGACACAGCCACCTGTTGTAACAACGCAATACTATGTCCACCTTTCGACCTTTCTTGAACTAAACGCCTGGGATTTCCAGAGTGGTCTCTCTCTGTCTCTGTCTCTCTCTCGCTCTCTCTCTCTCTCTGTATTTCTCTCCCCTCAGTACAGCACACATGCACGTACACACATACCCACACGTAATGAAAGAGCTCATCACACAGACGCACACACAGCGAAACACACACATGCACAAAGCGCGCATAAAAACTCTTATTTCAAAAACACTGAACAGAGGCCGGAGACACAGACATAGCTAGAGAGAGAGAGAGGGGAGGGAAGAGACAGAGATGAGGGGGAAAGGGAAGAGAGAAAGGAGAGAGAGAGAGACAAAGTTAGAGAGAGAGAGGGGGGAGAAAGGGAGGAAGGAAGAGACAGACATAGGTGAGAGGGAGAGGGAATAGAGAAAGGAGAGAGAGAGAGAAAGCTAGAGAGGGGGGGGGGGGGAGAAAGGGAGGAGGGAAGAGACTGAGACATAGATGGGGGGGGGGGAATAGAGAAAGGAGAGAGAGGGGAGAGAAGGTGTAGGGAAGGGACAGAGATAAGGGGGGGCGGAGGAATAGAGAAAGGAGAGAGAGAAAGGGAGGAGACAGAGACATAGATGAGGGGGGAAAGGGAAAAGACAAAGAAGAGAGGAGGGAGAAAGGGAGGAGAGAAAACAGGGATGAGGGGGAAGGGAATAGAGAAACGAGAGAGAGACAGGCAAAGCTAGAGAGAGAAGGGGAAGAAAGGGAGGAGGGAAAATAGAGATGAGGGGGAAGGGAATAGAGACAGGAGAGAGAGGGGGTGGAGAAAGGGAGGAGGGAAGAGACACAGACATAGATGAGGGGAGGGGGGAGGGAATAGAGAAAGGAGAGAGAGACAGACAAACCTAGAGAGAGAGGGGGAAGAAAGGGAGGAGGGAAGTGACAGAGATGGGGGGGGGGAAGGGAATAGAGAAAGCAGAGACAGACAGACAATGCTAGAGAGAGAAAGAGAGATAGGGGGAGGGAGAAGGGAAGAGACAGAGACATAGATGAGGAGGGAAAGGGAATAGAGAAAGGAGAGAGAGGGGGAAGAAAGGGAGGAGGGAAGAGACAGAGATGGGGGGGGAAGGGAATAGAGACAGACAGACAATGCTAGAGAGAGAGAGAGAGAGAGAGAAAGAGAGATGGGGGGAGGGAGAAGGGAGGAGACAGAAATATAGATGAGGAGGGAAAGGGAATAGTGAAAGAGGAGAGAGAGAGGGGGGGAAGGGAAGAGGGAACAGACAGAGACATGGATGAGGTGGGGGGAAGGGAATAGAGAAAGGAGAGAGAGGGGGGGAGAAAGGGATGAGGGAAGAGACAGAGATGAGGGGGGCTGGGGGGGACAGAGAAAGGAGAGAGAAAGGGGGAGAATGGGAGGAGGGAAGAGACAGAGATTGGGGGGGGGGGGGTAGAGAGAGAGAGGGGGGGAGAAAGGGAGGAGGGAAGATACGGAGACAGAGATGGGGGGGGGGGGTAGAGAAAGTAGAGAGAGAAAGAGGGGGGAGAAAGGGAGGAGGGAAGAGACAGAGACATAGATTGGGGGTGGGGTGGGGAGAGGGAATAGAGAAAGGAGAGAGAGAGGAGAGGGAAGAAAGAGAGGAGGGAAGAGACAGAGACATAGATGAGGGAGGAAAAAGGAATAGAGAAAGGATAGAGAGACAGACACACAGAGAGAGCAACACACCACGGAACGCCACAGATTCAGTGCAGGGTGAAGATGGGAGTATAGGGGAACGAAGAAGGGGAAGTGAGAGTGCATGAAATATACGATGCTCTATCTCTGGCCACGCTG
>NC_134878.1:12445639-12460639 GCF_041734735.1 Babylonia areolata | reverse complement strand
AGAGCTCAGGGCGCTTTACATGAAAGAAAAATATTACAAGTAACATAAAACATTCATGACCACTCTTTCTGAAAAAACCCTCGCCCCCCACTCACACTCTCCCTTTCCCACTCCACATACATCCAAAGTGAGCTGACATAGGTGGTGTTGGAGAAAAGGAAGCTGAGAGTACTTATAGATAGGTTTTAACTCTCTCCATACGAACGGCGAAAGAGACGACGTTAACAGCGTTTCATCCCAATTACCATCATCAAAATATTGCAAGCGGAACGCTCTTTTACTGAAGAGGTGAATGTTGACAAAGAATATCACAGTTCTGACGACGGAAGCTAAAGGTTGGGTCATTCAGACACCCACTGGACACCCGAGAGGTCTGTGTGGAGGAGAAGAGAGGACTGGCCGTACTGAGTGAGTTAAAAAGATGAGTCTTTAGTGATGAGCGAAAAGCAGAAATAGAATCAGATGCACGGATATGATAAGGAAGGTTGTTCCAGATATGAGGAGCAGCAAAGAAGAAAGAACGTTCACCATCAGAAGGTTCTTGTATTGACATGAGGAAGTTTCCAAAGGCAACAGTCAGGGGAAGAGCGGAGATTTCTTGTGGGAGTGTAAACACTGATAAGGTCAGAAAGATAAGTAGATCCTGCGGAGTGGGAAGCAGAATAGCAGAGACACGCAACTTTGTATTTAATTCTCGCTTCAACGGGGAGCCAGTGTAAACTGAGTAATCACCCAGGCAAATATATAAAAGATGCACGTAAACCAAGTTACCACTGAAACATATAAAAATATATGTAAACAATGTAATCATCCATACAACAAGTAAAGATGCATATAAAAAAAAGTGGTCACCCAGACAACCAAAAATACATGTAAACCAAGTAATAACCCAGACAAACATAAAACAAACCTGTCCTATAAAATCAAGTAATCACCGAGACAAACATACCAAAAAAACCACACATGTAAACCAAGTGATCAGCAAGACAAACATAAAAGAACCCATGTAAACCAAATTATCACCCATGGCAGACATGAAAATACATGTAAAGCAAGTAATCATCAAGACAAAACAAAACAATACACGCAAACCAAGTAATCACCAAAACAAACATAGAGAACACTTGTAAAACAAGTAATCACCCAAGACAAAAATAAAAATCACACGTAAGCCAAGTATTCACCGAGACAAACATTAAAATATATATATATATATATGTAAACCAAGTAATCAGACAAATATATACAAATACATGTAAACCAAATAACCACCCAGACAAACATGTAAACCAAGAAATCATTTAGAAAAATCAGCTTCTAACCGAACACTAACAGGTGCCACAAACCGATTTTTCAATTTTTTTTTTTAAATTCAGTTTTTCATTTTCAAGCGATCTCTCCTCCCACAAGCGAACCCCCCACCCTTCTTCATACTCCACCTCCCGTATTACGACTGCGTGTGGTGTGTACGCATATTTTTTCACTCCACTGTGAACATCAAAAAATGAACATTGAAAAAAAAAAAAAAGTGCAACTTGATCCGGTGCCCCTTTCATCCCTCCCTCTCCCAGCCTCTCTAACCCCCCCCCCCCACCCACACACACACCACCACCACCACCACCCCTATCCCTTACCCCTCTACCCCCTGTATAACTCGCACGCTACATTTACTTACCACACAATACGATAAGCATTTTTCCCCCCTACCTTCTTCCATTTGGATAGTGATATTCAAAAAGCATTAACTTGAGGTTACTGCCCTCTCGCCATTCTCGAATTCTCTAACCCCGCCCCCCCCCCCAACCCCTCACCCCCCCCCCCCCCCCCCCCCCCCCCCCCCCCCCCCCCCCCCCCTTTACTCTCACAAGCTGCGAGGTGTGAAGAATGAAGGGATAAGGATTGTCGTCGGTTTTTTGGTGTGTGTTTTTTTTTGTTTGTTTTGTTTTTTACTCTTTATTTTTTTTTATGAAAGCCCTATCCGCTGGTATAAGTTGTTCACATGAGGAAGCATCATCATGGTCCCGGGTTGTAAACGCCACGTTCCTCGTTTTTACGAGGTGCGGCGGGGGTGGGGGTGGGGGTGGAGGGGGCTGCGGGGGGGGGGGCGGGGGTGGGGGGCAAAAATAGTCCTGTTGCTTCACGAAGTAAACAGGGGAGCTGTATATTACAGCGTAAGGTTATACGAGGTGTAAGTGAAATAATGAATTTTCTGTTTGGATAACAGCATGCTCGTCGTATATATGTTAAAAAAAAAAAAAAAAAAAAAAAATAAAAACTGTGACGGGAGGCGGGTTCTATGAGCCACTGTGCGGGAGATTGTATTCTCTATTCCTGGAGGCTCACTTTCTTTCGTCGTGTTCAGAAGGCGAGCATTCCTAGGGCCACACAGCCTTAAATCAAGGTGCTCGGCTGTAATTGTCTCCTGTGAGATTAGGGTTATCTGCGTGAGCTGAGAGCAGAATCAGTTGATGGTTTTTTTTGTGTGCCTACTGTACCTTTTTCGTGGACTATGTTCATACTTTTGTTGTTGATTTTTTCCCCCACCTTCCAGTCCTTTCTGTGTGTGTGTGTGTGTGTGTGTGTGTCTGTGTGTGTGTGTGTGTGTGTGCCTGACAACGTGGGTGCATTTGTCACAGTTTCCGCGAGTGTGCACACATGAACAACTCTACATAAAACGTATTTGTAAAAACTGAAATTATGTGTGTGTGTGTGTGTGTGTGTGTTTGCGTGCGCACGTGCGTACGAGTGTGTGCGTGCGTACGACCGTGCGTGAGTCTGTGCGCGTGATCTGCGATCTGTGTCTGTTAGTGTTTTGCACCTGGTCAAGTGTGCAGGTGTGTTCTAAATTTTCCACCTCTTATTATTTTCCAATCTTCCTTATAGACCCATTTGATCTGTCATTCGTTATCTGAATGCTCCTAACGACTCTCCCACCATGATGCAGTTAGTCAGAGCGACACCCTTCCCCCCGACCCACCACACTCCCTCCCGGTCCCCCGTCCAAGAAAAACTAATTAAACGACGGCATTCCAGGTGAATTCCTCCTTCACAGAAGCATTGCTGGAATATCTACAAGAGTATGTGTGTCGGTGATATAAGGAGTGCGCGGTGCCAAAAACGTGACAGATGCAAGACGTAACTTTTTTTGTGGGAAAAAAAAAAAAAAATATATATATATATATATATAATTGATGCAGCAGTGGGTGCATCAGTTATTAAACTGTATCGCTGCTAAACACTGTGAACAGGTCTTGGGTTGTGTTACGCGTACGTGCGTGCGACAAGGAGAGAGAGAGAGAGAGAGAGAGAGAGAGAGAGATACACAGATAGACAAAAAGAGACAGACGGACAGAGAGAGAGAGAAAGCTGAATCTGAGACCGAGATGCTATATTCGCATAGACGTCGTTCGTTCATGATGGTCTTCATTTTGCATCATATACGCTTCGCTTTTTGAACGCATTATGCATATAGAGTGCGAACTCCATGACAGTCTTTTCATTTGTTGTGACATTAATAACATGATATGTTTAAACCGGCAAGGGTGTTGAGAGTATGTACCTTTTAAGTTTAAATCCAGAGCTCTGAAGACTTTTATTCCACGTTCAATCCACCTTTTAAATTCTTGAGAACTCTGTGTGTGTGTGTGTGTGTGTGCGCGCGCGCGCACTCTCATGTGAGACGTGTGAAAGTCCGTGCATGATAGGCTGTACCTTGTTCTAATTGTGGTGTGTGTGTGTGTGTGTGTGTGAGTGTGTGTGTGTGTGTGTGTGTGTGTTTTACTGAGCTTAAAACGTGACAATTGGTAAAAATGAATGTGCAATATGTAGGAAGAATAATGTGCAATATGCAGGATGAATGTACAGTGGAATATGTCTAATGCTAACGTTCATATTCTAAATATATTTGTTTAATAATTACGATGTAATAATTATTTGCAATGTTTTTAAAAGCGAATATGTGAAATGCTTTTATTTGAGAACATATGTTTATTAATCTTGTTTAATCAAGTTATCCGCGTGTGTGTGTGTGTGGGGGGGGGGGGGGTGCGGGTGTGTGCTGATTATCTGGTTGTGGTTTTCCGCAATTCATCTTTATTCTTATCTTATCTATTATAATCAATGTGCAGTATAGTAGGCTATGTTTATAATTATATCATAACACCATCAAGGGAACCTTCACCCCTGCCAGTGTTGAGGGAAGAAGTGGAAGAAGCTGTACGCAGTCTACCAGCAGGAAAGTCACCTGGAGCAGACAACATTCCGGCAGAGCTGCTCAAACACGGAGGGAATGAGCTGGTCACAATTGTAACAGCAATCTGTCAAAAGATCTGGGAGACAAAACAGTGGCCCTCAGAATGGACTCGGTCGCTCATCATCCCCATACCAAAAAAGGGGAATCTCCGCCAATGCCAGAATTACAGGACAATCAGTCTTATTAGCCACACGAGCAAAATCATGCTTCGAGTCATTCTAAACCGACTCAAGAAAGAGGCTGAAGAACACCTGGCAGAGGAACAAGCCGGATTCAGAGCAGGCAGAAGCACAGTAGAACAGATCTTCACCTGCCGATTACTGATGGAAAAACACCTGCAACATCAAAGAGACCTGTTCCACAACTTCATAGACTTCAAGAAAGCCTTTGACAGGGTGTGGCATGATGGACTGTGGCAGGTACTCAGACAGTTTGGCATTGAGGAGGGTCTCACCCAAGTCATTCAGGCGCTGTACAAGACATCCAGCAGCGCAGTCCTCCTCAACAACCAAATCGGAATATACTTTAAGACCACAGTCGGTGTCCGTCAGGGTTGCCTGCTCTCCCCAGTACTATTCAACCTTTTCCTAGAAAACATCATGCGCGAAACCCTCCATGACTTCCACTCTACCATCTCCATAGGAGGAAGAATCATCAACAACTTGAGATTCGCAGATGACATAGATCTACTAGGAGGCAGCAACAAAGAACTACAAGACCTCACCAAGAGACTAGAAGGAAGAGCAGGTGCATACGGAATGGAAGTGAGCACCGAGAAAAGCAAAGTGTTGGTAAACAGCTCAACCAACACCCAAGCTCAAATCTTCATGAACGGACAACAACTTGAAGAAGTGGATGCTTTCAAATATCTCGGCACCACCCTCACAAACGACGGTCGCTCAACAACTGAAATAAAGATTAGGATAGCGATCGCAACATCAGCAATGGCTAAGCTCAGCAAGATCTGGAAGAGCAGAGAGATCAGCTTTCCAACAAAGATCAAACTGTACCGATCCCTGGTGCTATCCATACTGCTGTATGGATGTGAAAGTTGGACTTTAACAGCAGAGACTACTAGGAAAGTCCAGACGTTTGAGACAAAATGCTTCAGACGACTGCTTGGAATCTCATGGAAGGACAGAAAGACCAATGACTTTGTCAAGAGCCAAATAACTATGCTAGTGGGTCCACTGGAACCACTCTTAGCAGTGGTCAAAAGGAGGAAGCTGTCATGGTTCGGGCATGTGACACGCCACAATTCACTGCAAAAGACAGTTCTACAGGGAACGCTAGAGGGTGGTAGGCGAAGAGGGAGGCAAGCTAAATGCTGGATGGACAACATCAAGGAATGGACCAATATGGATAGCGCTACGCTGATACGACAGGCAGAAGATAGAACCGGATGGCGTCGTCTGACTACGGAATCGTCCCTCATGTCTCCTCTACGCCCATCCCGGGCAGGAGAATGAATGGAATGGAATAATTATATTCAAATAATATTTCTTAATTCTTTCTGTTTTTACATTAAGAATGCTAGTTATTACCTGCAGTGTGTGGATGTATGTATGAAATGATGTATGTGATTTTTTTTTTTTTTTTTTTTTTTTAACATTTGTATCTTCGTAATATTTGTAGGGGCTGTTGTTGGCTTTTGCAGTTATGGTCCCCATGTTGTTTACTTGTCTATGTTGTGATGATGCACCTGACCAAATTTCTCCAGTTGGAGATAATAAAGTTATTCTTATCTTATCTGGGATAAACTGTTCTCTAAGATCTCTTGATACACATAGTACAAAATGAACTTCGAACTATCGATTAGTTTGTAACATATCTTATAATAATTATACAAGTTTATGTGTAAATGAAACTTGACAGACATCTAAAGAATGACACGAAAAGGTTTAGTTATGGAGGGACTGAAATACATGTGCATTGGTATTGGTATCGTGTGGATATGCCCGCAGAAGATCAGATACGCACGTTAAAGATCCTGTAATTTATGTCAGCTTTCGGTGGGTTATGGAAACAAGAAGATACCCACCATGCGCATCCCCGAAAACGGAGTATGACTGCCTACATGGTGAGGTATATAAACGAAACGGTCATACACGTAAAATGTTACATGTCTGTCCGAATGTGTATGCGTGCGTGCCTGAAATGTGATTGAAGGACACAGGAAACGAATGATGAGCGCCCAACGGCAGCGTCAGTCGGCTCTACCCAGGTAGGCAGCCTGTTGTGCAAAAGACTCCGAGTTTGTAAAGCGTGTAGAGCTTTGGTCTCCGACCGAGATTAGGCGCTGTATATGTATCCGTATTATCATTCATTCATATCAACAATGATGTGCCAAAAAATTAATTTGTCCGTTATGTCAAAAACCAAAGGAAAGAGAGAGAGAGAGAGAGAGAGAGAGAGAGGGGAGAGAGAGAGAGACAGACAGACTATCCGAGCGATCCTTAATCTTGCATGTATCCTTCTGTAATCCATTTACCAAAAACCAAAACAGGATGGATGTGTACTGAAATGCCGAAAGTTAAAAACCCCTTTCCTTACAGTCCATGCAAATTGACACTGCCCCCTATGTTAATTTCTCATCGCTTAATGAGATGCTTTGCCTTTGAAGTCTGCGTTCATCGCTATTGTACATCAAAATCCCTTCCTTCCGGATACCGCCCTTCCTTAACGCCCACAACCTCCCCCCCCAACCCCCCACCACCACCTACAGACGCCTTATGCCCCACTCCTCACCTCTGATCCTAGTGGGCCACAGTCCAGTTGCCGCGTCAACTGGGAGATGTGTGCACGGATTGTTTTCAGTTTCAAGGAGGCGTCAAAGCAAGCAGGCTGATCCATACACGCTGCAATACAATCGCAAAAAGAAAGATGCCTGTTCTGCGCATAAACCTAACATGCTGGTCAGGCCCTGAGACCCTACCGTAGGTTTGTGTGAAACAATCTTCTTCGTCGTCGTCTTCTGCGTTCCCCAGGTCATGCTGTCAGATGGTCAATCCGGTCTGCCAGCGCGAAGTCCGCTGTCCTCCGCAGTGCAGCAGGTGGTTCCCGGAACTTCCCTTGGAGTTCCACAGCACAGGGCCAGGTTCCCTCCTCAGTGCACCAAAAGTTGGGCAGAACTGTAGGAAGTCCTTTGGTGTCTGTGAACCTGTGTCGCATGGACATTCATCAGTAGTGTGAAACATTCACACGAAATAGAATGAAAGTATCGCTCTCGAGGACAGACAGATAGTGGACAGGCCGAACCCTACATCTGACTATCCACACCCCTTCACCTTCCCCTGTCCCTCCCCACCCCCACACCCCTACCCCCGCACCCACTCCATCGACCCTTTGAGGCTGAACGGTGTTATCAGTAATTAGCATTGGTTGATGCTTGAAGTTGCGTTCCGTGTGCGAACTGTTGATTGGATGTGTGGGGAGAATCACGACATGGAAAGTGTGTGGTCTGTTACACTGTCTTCCGTGTCAGGAGCATGAGATGCAGTATGTGAAATACTTGGCCTTCAACCCCTGTACTGAGATCGCTGTGGCTTGCAGCGTCGGGTGGAATTCGTTCACAATTTTGTGTGCACTCTTTTTTTTTTCTTTTTTCGTTTTGTTTGGTTCGCGTTTTAGTGGGGGTTTTGTTTTTGCTTTTTGTTTATTTTTCGTAAATCGACGTAGGATTTTAAGATTATATCCGTTTACAACATGAATCATTTTGTTGTACATCTGCTCTCTCTCTCTCTCTCTCTCTCTCTCTCTCTCTCTCTCTCTCTCTCTCTATCTATCTATCTATCTATCTCTCTCTCTCTCTCACACACACACACACACACACACACACACACACAAATAAAATAAAATAAAACACCCGCAAAGAGAATAACAACACTCCGATACTATCCACACCGAAACAAAGGTTCCCCAACGACCACAGCGCGGCAAACCTACAGAATCTTCACAATGATGAAGGCGGTAGAGAAGGCAAAGAAGAGAAGAAAAAAAACAAAAACACGGTGTTACCAGCCCCGCCAGTGCTCATCGTACCCACACAGCGACCGACCGACCGCCCTGTAAACCACCAACATAAAACCTCACCTTCCATGAACATTACCTTTATATTTACAGAAAAAAACGCCCATCACGTGTACGCGTTGCTACCTGCCATGTCAGCGGCACCGACATGCCCACATGAAAGACGCCAGCAGACAGGACTATAGGTGGGTCGCTTCAGAACGGGGACAGGGGGGGATTAAGTCTTCCCCGGAGGTGACAAAGATTAGAGTGATTCGTTAATCCCTACCTGCTGCTGCTTCTGTTACAACGGAGAGGAGGCGTGCGTTGTCTTGAGTTGAACGGTCCGCGTCACGGTCAGTTTGCCGGGGGTGGGGGCGTGGGGTGTGGGTGTGGTTTTGGTATGCGTCCTTGTTCGAATTGGGTGCTTACAATAATAAGTGATGCTCTGTGTGTGTGTGTGTGTGTGTGTGTGTGTGTGTGTGCTTCACAATGGCAGACGTGGGTTGACGTAGTTTGCAGCTTTCGCATGTACGTGTGCAGACTGTTTGCAACATATGCACTAATGCACAAACAGTCACAATCATAAAGAAAGCCAACCTGCCTTGTCGGGAAGGAAGTTGTTATTGGTGTAACGTACTGTGTTAAAGCCTGAACCGGACTATAAATGGCGGGCGATTTGAATCAAGCCAGTTTCTCACCAGAGTCTGACACTGTGACGTCGGTGAAGGTTTATTCAAGATAAAAGCCTAATAAAGCTACGGTTTGGCTTCATTTATGGCAGAGAGCGAGATTTGCCTAGCAGCTTCCAATCTAGACCTGAATTGACTTTGAAAAGTACAAAATGTGTCAGCTACACGTAATACAAAATTTGAATGCAGAGAAAAGGGGCGCAACCGAAACCTTGCTCTCGGGAGTTAAGACTTTAAGAGATTGCATTATTCAGTTTGTGTAATGCGTGTGATGAATGTTCTCTGTGGTGTTTTTGTATGTGTATGTGTGTACATTACTGTTGATATTTGGATGGATGTATGTGTAGGGTAATGCGTGTAAATTGTCTTCTTAGTGTTTAGAGGCATGTTTAACTGGTCGATTTTGTTTTATCACGTACAGTCTAATGGAACACGTTTTAAATGGAACGACGCAATGTAAATTAAACTACCCTAATATTGGTGACCCGTAGGAGATAATGTGGAAGAGTGTTTTAGGCGACTATAAATACATACGATGTTTTAGGCGACACCTATTTTCAGCTCTTTCTTCGTGTAATTTATCTTTCTTCCGTCAGTAAAAAAGAGGGGTACAGGACAGCAGACAGAATACTAATCCGTCACTGAGAATATCATTATCCAAATCCAGGATGTATCAGAGGAGTCTAAAAAGCGCTGTGTTGTCTTGTGAGGTATCATACGAATGGCGGTAAAAGACGAATTATGCACAACATGGATGCAGTGTACAGGAAAAGGAAGTTGTGAGCGAGACGGTTTTCTGGTTGTTACCTCTGGTTAGACATGAAGGTGCGGTCCTCTTTGTGTGTCTCCTCATTCCTCTCTCTCTCTTTACTTGTCTAACACACGGCACGGCCTTGACGAATTAGTCTGACGAGTAATGCAGACATGAAAAAAAAAAAAACACACACAAAAACAACAAAACAGCTAAATGGCAAGGGAAAAAAACTGAGGAATTGATTTGATGTTTCATGAAAAAAACGGTGTGCTTTGAAATTTGGAAGAATGGAAAAGGATGAATAAGTGTGTCTGTGTGTGTGTCTGTGTCAGTGTGTCTGTAGGTACGTGCATGCCTTCGTGCGTGCGTGTGTGTGTGTGTGTGTGTGTGTGTGTGTGTGTGACATAGCAATACAGGCTTAGTCAACTTCACAGCTCAGTGGAGGATGTTGTTCGGCTTGAAGTCACCTGCCATTGGTTGTGTCACGCCAGGAACCCCCACAACGGATGGAATGAAGAAAGAAGTAAAATAATAATGTGAATGTCGATGTGATAAAATGACTGGCGACCTATTTCAGATCTACAGCATCCACCATTCATCAGGGTGGGTTCTTTCAAAATGAACCACCCGAAATTCACTGTGAAAAGATGACCTCAGAAAGGCGGAGAGAATCGTGGCCTCTTTGGGACAGACGGAAGTTTTTTTTTTGCAAACAATGCCATCGGAACTTAAGCAGTCTCAATACACTTTATCAGTTCGCCTTGCACTCGAAATAACTAAGCCCCTTATCTCGGTTTGTGCACACGGAATGCGAGCAGATACTCATCTCGATACTTCAGGCCCCGACCCGCGAAAAGTGAAAACCTGAATTAGTGAGTGGTCACTGTACTTTTGTCCATTGACCTGTTCCTGACTTTTGGAAGATGGTGAGAAGGGCTAAAAAATGGGGCGTGGATGGGGGGCTACGTTTTGACCGATTCTGTGTCATCTGCTTGTCCTCTGCGATCTGAACGACCCAAAAATGCCACCTCTCGACTCCCACCGAGGGGCTCTGTTCACGGGAAGCGGGCACGAGTCCTTCAGGCTTGCGGCTTTGGACACAAGTTGCTTGTTTGACAAGGTGGGGCCAGGCGGGGAGGTCCTCACGAGGGCTTCAGGCGCCTGGGACACGTCAACTGTTCGCCATGTGACCCTGGTTGATAAGAGCCACTGTGCGGCGACGTTCCCCGTGATGACGACACACCGTTTTGTGAACCTGGCCTGACATTAAACTTGATCCGTCCTTGAAGGAAAGTGTGGGTGACGTCGGCTAACACGTGACAGGAAGGCGCGTGAGCTTCTAGACATTCCAAGGTGGCCAATGGGAGTGAAGAGTGGTGTTTGTGTGTGTGTGTGGTAAGGCATGTTTAGTCAAATATAACAGGCTGCTAATCGGTGCTGGAAAATGGGTTGCATTGTGACTGGTTACTGACGTACTGGACAGTCTGTTGCAGGCGAAGTTTATCGATGGCGTTGCAATTATCCTGCACAGCATAAATAGGACATACAATAATAATTAAAAAAACCTAAACATATATTAATTTGTATTAATTGTTGCTTAAGACCATCCACATTATTCAGAAGATTCAACTTGTCCAAATTCTGGAAATGACTGGGGTTTTTTGTTGTTGTATCTGTTGTTGTTTTTAGTGTGTATGCGTGTGTGTGTTTTGTTTGTTTGTTTGCTTTTTGTTGTTGTTGTTTTTACATTGGTTATATATTACACATGCATGATTTTGATGCTTTTTTCGTTTAGTTTTTGTTTTTTTGTATGTGTGAGTGTGTTTCTTTTTTTGCTAGTGTGTGTGTGTGTGTGTGTGTGTGTCTGTGTGTGTGTGTAGATGTGGACACGCATGAGATATTCAGATTATGTAACTATAAGACAAGTTATGTAAAAGTGTTCCGTTTGTATTCTGAATTTTTGTGTTTATTTTTCTTTCTTGTATGCCTTTTTATTGGCCAGTATATTTGTAAAATCTTTAATAAAAAAGGTTTAAAAATGGCGTTGCTATTTGTTTCTTTCCATGCATGACGGCGACCAGTTTCTTTTCTTCCTTTTGTTTTTTTCCTTGAAACACACATTTCGCAGAGAAACAGAGTTAGCCCAACTGCAGGCTGGATGCCTTACTTTCAAACCGATTCTTGCTGCACTACAGATCAAACGAGCCAACAAAAGGGAAGAAGGGGAAAAAAAATAATAACTAAGACAGTTTTTTTCTTAACCATTAGCATTGGAAGACAAACTGCAAGAAATTTCTTGTGAGAACAAAAATTAATAATGCCCCACGCTGTCGTGACGTTCTTGTGAGCGCGTAGATGTTCGTACCGTTTGCTATGCGCCGTAGCACACACACACACACACACACACACACACACACACACACACACACACACACACACACACACACACACACACACACACACACACACACACACACACACACACACAGTAATGATTTCACGGGCGCACACACACCATTTTATCGATCAGACATAAAAGGGGTGGGAATCACACACACATGAGTCTTTTGATCCCAGGCTTTCTCGCATTACAAGCCGGAGATACCTGAATTCCTTGCTTTCACCTGTCCCCCCCCTCCCCCCCCGCACCCCCCTTCACTTTAGCCTCCATAAAACCACAGATCAAACCAATGTATACCACCTGTGTGTGCGTGTGTTCAGCAATTATCGATCGTTTTTCCGCACCACGTGTTCGACCTCCCCAGTTGTTGGGAAACGATACGAAACGAAACGAAACGAAGCGAATTTTCATTTCACTGGGGTAGTGGAGTGAGCATGGCTGCTTTTTTCCCCCCTACATCCAGCCCTCAGGGGCTGAAAAGAAAAGAAAAAAGAAAAAGAAATAAAAAAGGAAAAAAGACAAACACACCCACACACACAACACACACACAACACACACACACACACACACACACACACACACGTACGCACGCACACACACACACACACACACACACACACACACACACACACACACAACATTACATATGAAAATAAAAGGCATACATGAAAGCATGTGCATAGCCTAATTAAATACGACACATACTATTATTGAAAATGATCAATTCATTGAAAAAAATACAACAACAACAAAAGACAAGGAGAAGGAGAGACAGAGTGACAGACAGAGACAGACAGATAGATGGAACATGAGAAATGAAGTTAACGGCAAACATTATGTTTGGGATGTTGACGGTAAATGGAACACATACATTCACTCACTCTCTGTCGTTAGAGAACATAATAAAGAAGACGTGAACTGACGGGCGCAACAGCCGAGTGGTTTAAACATTGGACTTTCAATCTGAGGGTCCCGGGTTCGAATCACGGTAACGGCGCCTGGTGGGTAAAGGGTGGAGATTTTTCCGATCTCCCAGATCAACATATGTGACAGGCCTGCTAGTGCCTGAACCCCCCTTCGTGTGTATACGCGCGCAGAAGATCAAATACGCACGTTAAAGATCCTGAAACCCATGTCAGTGTTCGGTGGGTTATGGAGACACGGAAATACCCAGCATGCTTGAACCACGACAGAGTCATCGGCAAGTCCATGTTGGTCGTGTAACGGAAAGAAAGAAGAAGAAGTGAAAGGGGAGGCAGGAGAAGTAATCACACAACGCAGTGGCACCATGTACCAGCATTAGTTGCAGAAGTAGAAGTATTGGCGAAAGGATCGTTGGGATTGTTGGTTAGAAAGAAAAAAAAAAGACACATATGTATGCCCAACACACACACACACACACACACAGACACACACACACACACACACACACACACACACATATATATATATATATATATATATATATATATATTGCATATGTCCATTTTTAGATATAATTTTTCCATTTGTACTATTTTATCATGAGGAAGTGGTAAATATGGAAACGTTTGCGCCGCCTAGATTTAAGATAGTTTTAATGAATAATATATATATATATATATATATATATATATATATATATATATGTGTGTGTGTGTGTATATATACATATATATATAGAGAGAGAGAGAGGGAGAGAGAGATATTCAAAAACTTTATTACTCAAGGATAAAGATTTTAGGCATTGCCTAGTCTTCCAATCTGTCCTTGTGACAACGAAAACAGTAACGATAAGACACAACAATAATAACAATGGTAAATACTACTACTACCACTACCACTACTACTACCACTACCACCACCACTACTACTGCTAATGATAATTATAATTCTAATCATCGGACCATCATCATCATAAAAATATAATGAAGGGAACACAGTCACACCCATAACCCACACACATATGCACACACTCGTCCCCAAACACACACACCCATATGCATATACAGACTTGCACATATACCCACATGCATGCATATGTCTACTTGTACATACAGATATGTATGCATATGCATACATAAACATAATTAGGTATCAAATCGTATTGTAGTACATTACAGATCATATTGTAGTACAATAGCAGTTATTGGAAAAAAGAAAAGAAAAAAAATCAAGAAGTAAAGGGGTTATTAAGACTGTCAAATTAATCACCACACAGAATTCAGGAAAGAGGCACAGAGAGAGAGAGAGAGAGACATTTTGAAACAACTTTGCACTTTGGAAACAAAGACTAATGACTTCTGAGACAAAATGAACACACACCCACACACACACACACACACACACACCAGCGAGAGAGAGAGAGAGAAAGAGAGACGGAGGGGGGGTGGGGGTGGAGGAGTAGACTTACATCGACAGATAATACTCGTTTTTTTTTCTTTTTCTTTTTTTTTTACCAAGTGGTCAGAACGACACCCATTGTGTCCGCGAGCGACCATTGGGAAGCCAGGAATTCCCCAGCCTGCCGTGCCGCGCCGGGAGACGACATGCCAGGATCAAAGCCAGGCGAAGGTGCTAAACAAACAGTCCATAGCCTCGCCCAGTGAGACAATTAGATTCTAAGCCTACCCCCCCCCCCAAACCCCCACCCACCACCACCCTTCACCTACCCATCACGCATACGAATTCATAACGCTATCCTGTTACCAAGGCTTTTGCAGTCTGAAAACCGGGCGTGTTGAGTGCCAGTGTCCGAAATAAAATGAAAATACAGGGGGAAATGAACAAGATACCCCCACCGTGGGAGTGTTTTTTATCCTAGGAGGAAAACACGGCCTTTCCACAGGAAAATTACGCTGCTCCTGGGAAATAAACACTCCTCGATTACCCTTATAACATATACTTTATTTCA
>NC_134878.1:12380639-12440639 GCF_041734735.1 Babylonia areolata | reverse complement strand
ACAACAGGGTCATACAATCTCCTCCAACCTGTAATTCTGTAGCCTCATCCTCACGGTTTTTTTGTGGTGTTTTTCTTGGGTTTTTTTTTTTTTGTTTTTTTCATGTTTCTTCTGTTCTGTGGTCTGTTTTCATTTTCGTTTTGTTTCGTTTCAGCTTTGTTTTTCCCTTTGCTTTTTATTTGTTTTCGTGTATCTTCGTTTGTTTCTATGTTGTTGTTGTTTTTTATTATACTTTAAATTTTCTTCGTTCATTTACTACCTTCTAAGTTACTGTCTGTCCTTACTTTATAGTGCGACTGGGATGATAAAATCTGGTAAAATGTTGTGCAGGTCAGGTGTGTGTGTGTGTGTGTGTGTGTGTGTGTGTGTGTGTGTGTGTGTGTGTGGTTGTCTATGTGTGTGTGTGTGTGTGTGTGTGTGCGGTTGTCTATTTATGTGTGTGTGTGTGTGTGTGTGTGTGTGTGTGTGTGTGTGTATGCTTTGACAGTAATTTCGTGCAAACCTCTGGACCACCAACTTAATGCGGTTCGGACCGATGTCTACAGCTTTCGGACATCTGTTGAAAACGAACTTCTATATTTTGACGTCAATGTCAGGTCACTATATATATGTATATATATATATATATAATAGAGAGAGAGAGAGAGAGAGAGAGAGAAAAGTATGTACATGTACATACATACATGCATACATACATTCATAGAGATAAAACATATGCATTCACACCTGCGCGCTAATACATATATATATATATATTTTCTTTCATATCACTGAGCAGTTACATTTCAAACCTGACTCATGTCATGTTCTCACTGTTTGATGCACAGCTGAAGTGATCTTCATACCACCTGTGCTGATATTTTGATTGTTTCGTTTAATGACTGTATTATCCTCTGCTACATTCTCTCACTTTCATTGCTTCAATCACACACACACACACACACACACACACACACACACACACACACACACGCATTCACAAACAGTCACGCGCATGTATTTGTGATATTTTACGTTCTATCGACGGCTTGGCAGGTAGTGAGCAAGAACTCGCCCGACTTGTTCAAAGACTAGACGAAACATCGACAAGATAATGTCCACTTAACTCAGCGCTGAAAAGTCCACGTTGACAGACGGCCACACCATCACCATCACTGCTGATTCTCGTACAACTGTCAAGGTGCGGTAGCTGGGAACTGTTCAACAGTTCACCTTCCCGGGATCCATCATGACGGCAATGAAGGATCCAAACCAGAAATCCTCTCAAGGGTTGCTAGCAAACAAAACCTCAGCAATGTCCAGACTGAAACCTAGTTGGAAGGACAGCAACATCTCCATGAGGCACAAACTCAAGACTCCTGCGTGCTCTGGTATGCTCCCTCTTGATGTGTGCGTGTGAGACATGGAGCCTAGTGGCGAATTTGGAAAGCAGAATTCAAGCCATGGAAATATATGTCCTCCTCTCTCGCCTCCTTTTGCACAAGTCACACAGTCACCCTACAGTGGATTCCCTCCCACTGCAACGTGCTTCGCAACGAGACTGCTGACTCCCTGGCAAAGGAGGTCACTACGAAAGAGCAGATGACAGGTCTACTAGCTGTTCTGAATCCAGGACCATCATTAAGGCCAGGCTGCAGAACAAGTGGAAGCAGCAGCATCCACGCCACAACAGAGCAGAAACGTATTACCTCCTGACTCGTCGAGAGCAGGTAGCCATTTTCAGGATCAGGACAGGTCACAACCGCCTGAAACACCACCTATACACGAAACTCCGTATCGGCGACACAGAACAGTGCCCCTGCAGAACAGGCAGCCAGACAACAGAACATCTGCTGCAGTCCTGCCCGCTCCACCAAGCGCTCCGAGAGAAAACCTGGCCCGACCCAATCCCAGCGGCCCGAAAGCTCTACGGAGGACTGGAGGACCTGCGACGTACTGCCGCCTTCGTCGAGGAGGCGGGGGGATCCATCTGATAAATAACAAACGAGACAAACCGTGGAAATGAGGTGTTATTGCAAGATAATAAACACATGCTACACTATTCACATCACCGATGAACAAGTGCGTCAAACCGTCAAGCAGCACGTAAGACCTAATGAAGGTCTGCAGACACCGGTTAGAAAAACAAAGCTGTGTTGCCATGGCCACGTAGCAAGGTCCAATGACTTTGCTGAAACAATCCTCCGAGAAACTGTCGAGTGTGGGTGACGGAGGTGATGGCAGAAAAAAATAACCGATGGACTGACAACATTGCAGAATGGACAGGAAAGCTATTTTCAGAGAGTCAGGTTTTGACCTACAACAGACAGACCCTGGAGGATTTTAGTGAACGGTTCCACGGCGCCCCACTGACTCTCACAAAGAAGAAAAAGAGACCTGCGGGGGGAAAAAAGGAGAAGATATAATTATTTTAAAGATTAACATTTTTTTTTAATCTATATCTTTCCTTAACTGGTTTCTCTCTTCTCTCTCTTCCAGGATTAATGCATTTTCATGAGCGGGCTGAACTTCTGCATTTTTTATGACGAAGTTTGATCAGGATGATTCTACGTTTCAAGAAAGTCTGCATGTTTTGGTGTCTTTTATCAGCGCTGTCCTGGTGAGGGGTCACTGCGTGTGTCCTTTTATTACAGCACACAATGCAGCACGGTGAAAATCAAATATGGGTAAATGCACGCGGTTTTGGCATTCAGGTGTTCTATTTTACGCAGAACTTTGTTGGGACAATGCATCAAGAGCAGGAACAACAGAGAGCATCGAAACTGTTGAAAACTCTCCGACGAATTCCTTTGAAAGGTAGGGATCCTCTAATTTTCTAACAGTTGTAATTTTACTTATTGAAACTTGTTCGGGAACTATGCCCATTTTGTTAGGTGAAAAAAAATGGAGAACGAAACAGACCCGTTGTTAAGCAATAAGCAGAGAACACAAACGGGGGACTCCACTACACAGAAAATAATATGGGTTACTGGGTAAGAAGCGGAGAGCAAAGAGAAGAAAATGAAATTACTTCAAAAGTTCAAAACAAAACTGGGCGGAAAATAAACATCTGAGTACGTTTCCACTGCATGTAAATATACACCCAAGACGCTGGAGTCAGCCAGTGCGAATGTTTCGCATTCTCCGAGTGGATTTAAAAGACGGGGTGTTGTGCTGGCCCCCGCTCTGTGGAAGAGCCCAAGGCATTATGTGCAATTCAGTCGCTGGCGATTCTCGCACTGGCCAAAGTCAGGTTTAGGGTGCGTCGTCACGAAGAGTAGGATTTAGCAGCTCAGCTAGCAAACAAGTGGCGGGAACAGTTACCACAGAGGTAACAAAAGAAAACCCTTCCCCCCTTATTTTCCAGCCCTGATCCTCATCTTTCTTCAGCGCCACTCTCTCTCTCTCTCTCCCTCTCTCTCTCTCTCTGTCTCTCTCTTTCCCGCGTGTCTCGGCCTCCCCTTCTCACCTTACACTCTTCGCTGTCGGAATGCGCAATGCAAATGGCTGCCGAACAAAAGGGGGAGAACTGTCAAAAAATCAAGAACGTGAGTTTTCGGTGTCTTCTTTATTGACGCGAGAGGTCGACACAGGTGGGAGAAAACACGCCCGAGTTGCCAGTGCGTCGGCGGGTACAGTGAGTGGGTCCACATCAGGGTAGCTCCGGCTGGGGAGGGTGACGAAGTGCAGAGGTCCTGCAGGGCAGAAAGTGAGCTGCTGGCTTCTCTTTCCTTCTTTCCTCGCTCTTCGCTTCTCTCCTCTAGGGTTTCCCGCAGTCCCTGCAAGGACAACCTTTTGGCCCACACAATTTTCCTGAGGGTGTTGGCTGTGGAAAAGCAAAGGGGAGGCGGAAAATCCAAGTAATAAAGATGACTACGGACTGGGAGTTGACCGAAAGAGTAGTATGTTAGATTCTTTCGTAATGAACAAGCGTAGAAAGTCACACAAAAGAAAAAGGGGGTGGGGAGTTCAGTTTAGTTGTTTTTTTTCCCAGACATTTACTTCTGAACGTGAAAAAACACGTAAGAGAGACGCGCAATCAGTAAATCATGAAGCAGTCTTTGCATGTTCAGTGCATCAGAAGGAAAGGAACGCCACTTGTAGCCACTGTCCAGTCCATGGTGATCCCGTTCTGTGGACAACGTGCCACATGTGGTGGTCAGAGGAGAAGGGCATAGAAAGAAAGACTGGCCGATGACAGCGGAAAGGAGGGGTGGGGGGGGGGGGTGGCCAATGTCTAGGGAAGTAATGCATACAGCAGACAGCTCATTGTCACCACTGAACACGTGCTCCTCGGCGCAGGGAATACTTAAGCCTGCAGAATGAGGGTGAACCCGAAACGTCCGGACTTCGTGTTTCCGAGCTGCCTGCCCACTCCAAATCCCACCCACCCCAGAGAACCCTATCCGTCATTGGGGGTGTCGGGTGTTGACGGTACCCGCTAAGACCCGTGCCGGGTGGGACGCGCTGTACCTTCAAGTACAACACTTCAAGGTGGCAGATTGGGTATCCCTTTTCTTCGCCGCCACCGAATCGAACCTGGACACAGACACCTGAGTGTTGAGTGGAAGGAGGGAAGGAGTGGGAGTTAGACGAGGAAGGTGTGATTTGTGTGACTGTTGTCTTAGCAGCCTGGACTCAACCTCTTCGCCGAGGACTTAAAACTGCAACAGAGGAAAGAGGAGGAGACAGAACGATAGGTGGGGACGTGAGGAAAGAGAGGGCGGGGAGGAGGTCATGTGTCTCGTGGCTAAGCAGACAGGAGCCGAACTTCTTGTTCCAACACATAAAACTGAAGCGGATACATGGAGGAGTAAGATGAGGAAAGGGAATGGATGAGGGGAGAGAGGGTTGTGGTTTTTTGTTTTTTGTTTGTTTGTTTGTTTGTTTTTGTGTGTGTTTTGTTTAGTTTAGGGGGGGGGGGGTTCTTTCTATATTTTTTCTGTATGATTTACAGCCTTCTAAGCATCTTCAAGCGCCATTGGCAAACTCAGATCTTCCAAACCTCACTCCGAAATAGAGAAGCATTCCCGATTTTGTACGCTTGTAATTCATACTGAGCGTTCACAAAACGTATTAAAAGTGCCCGTTGTAAATTTTGAAGTTACAAAAAAATGTGTACGTCTTTATTGCAGCTTCCATAACGGTTTTAGGATGTGGCACCGATTTTAGGTTAATAGAAAATGACTTGACGTTTGCTCAGTTACGAGTTGCGAAGACTTCGGGTGCCAGAATGATTTTTTTTCTAAATATAATTTATAGTTCGGGTTAAATTGAAACTGTCAAGACTACGTTCATGTTTTCCTCCCTCGTTCCCTTTGCAACGTATGCTATTTTTCTTGTAATTTTATTGACTTCCATCATCATGTGTTTGTTTTTTTCTCTTCACCGCCGACTCCTTCTGGGGTCATCCACATCCATGGCTTTCCCCAGTGTTGGATGTTCTCCATAGCTGTGAGAAGTTGGCGGGGTAGCATAAACTTCAAAGTGGTGTCTGCAACAGATTGCTGCTTCAGGACTGATCTGGTCTGTTCAGCCATCGCAAACGTCGTTCAAGCTCTTCTTTTTTATGAACCTCACCAAGTGCCACTCATTTTCTTGGGGACAGATTGAGTTAACTCTGTGTGTGTGTGTGTGTGTGTGTGTGTGTGTGTGTGTGTGTGTGTGTGAAAAGTTCAACTAAGTCTGGTTGTTGTTGGGTTTTTTTTATGCTTCTTCCCCTTCTGTATGGAAAACGAGGACATTCGGGCCTTGATTTATCTTTCAACCGCACATCCGAACCCACTCCAAAGTTAAGCCAAGACTGGCTTTTGATGCTTCTTCCCATTCTTTATGGAAAACAAAGATTTCATATTTGATATGGATACTTATATAGTGCCTGTCCTCGGTCGGAGACCAAACTCTAAACGCTTTACGAATCCGGGGTCATTCGCACAACAGGCTGCCTGCCCGGGTAGAGCCGACTGACGGCTGTCACTCGGCGCTCATCACTCGTTTCCTGTGACATTCAATCACATTTCTGGTACGCACACATACACACCCAGATAGTCTATCTTTATATCCACACACACACACACACACACAGAGGCAAAGAGTATGAAAACAAGAGCAGATCAACAGCAGTGTTAATAATAATATCCAGCGACGACGATGCAGGTCGGAGACAGCGACTGCACTCACCACTACCCCCCCACCCCCACCCCCCCACAACCCCTTCCCTCCCCCTCACCGTCCCTCCCTTACCCTCTTTCCCAGCCACACAGACACCCGATCCTCGTTTGACTCTTTATCCCCGATTGTCATTTTGCGGTAAGCCGTCTCTGTTAGCTTGCGGTAAGCCGCGTCCCGTCCCACGTCCCTTTGTCCGCCGCACGTGCGGCCTAACGCGGCGGGGTTCGGCGTCTCAAGAGTGCGAGACCCCCTCATCCGTGGGTGGCGGTGTGCAGGACTCTCCCACAGAAGTTGTTTACCACGGGCAGAGCACGACTCTCTCTGTTGGAGTTATTTACCATGGGAAACTGATTCTGCTTGTTTTGGGGGAGAAAAAACCCCCCAAAAAACAGCAACCCAAAAACGAAAACATGTCCCTTTTTGGCTAGCACTCTGTGTCCCGTTGCTTTATTGGTTTCGTTCGTTCGTTCGTTTGTTTACTTTCCACATGTAAAAAAACGAGTCCACTTGATGACCCTGTCTGTCTTACACTTACTTTGTTCGTTTCCTTGGTAGCTCTGTCTAGTTCGTGGATTGTGCAACACGAAATACTTGCAAATTCCGAATCACCAGAAGAGCATCGATGTAAAGAGCTGATGCAAGATTTGTTCCTCAACTGGGAGGAAAGAATAACAACATTTAGACTAGAGTGAAATATTAGCGAAACGTGAGGGAGGGAGGTGGAGAAAGGTCATGCATAAACAGCATGTGGAGTGATGGCCCAGAGGTAACGCGTCCTCCTAGGAAGCGAGAGAATCTGAGCGCGCTGGTTCCAATCACGGCTCAGCCATTGATATTTTCTCACCCTCCACTAGACCTTGAGTGGTGGTCTGGACACTAATCATTCGGATGAGACGATAAACCGAGGTCCCGTGTGCAGCATGCACTTAGCGCACGTAAAAGAACCCACGGCAACAAAAGGGTCGTTCCTGGCAAAATTTTGTAGAAAAATCCACTTCGATGGGAAAAGACAAATAAAAAAAACTGCACGCAAGAAAAAATACAAAAAAGGGGTGGCGCAGTAGTGTAGCGACGCGCTCTCCCTGGGGAGAGCAGCCCGAATTTCACACAGAGAAATCTGTTGTGATATTAAAAAAAAAAAATTATAAAAAAACGAAATATATCGCCGAAGGTGGAACATGTACTTTGCACGGTAAAGAGCTATTTCACTTCTCGTCTTCCTGCAGCTATTGCCCCTTCCATCCCCGATCTTCCTAACAATAGACGCGTTATTAGAATTCACTACACCTTTATTGTGTATCTGCATATGCTTGTCTCTGTGTTTGACTACACAAAAGAAGTAATTTTTTCACGGAAGATTTCGCTGCAAATATGAATAAATTGTATGCCGTGTTCAGTAACAGTCACCTTTCCAGTTGGTGCAGAGTGACTCTTTCTTGTTCCCTGCAGCAGCTGTGAAGAACTCCATCACACAGCAACATGTCATAGCAGCAACAAAAGCAGTCAAGTATAAATATTGGAGAACAGCGTCACAAACAATCAAGGATTCTAGCAGAAATGTGTGCTGCTTTTATGTTTGCTAGTTCCATTCCATCACTTTGTTAAGTGATAGAGATGTATTTAATAGCATCTTTATAGCGATTATTTACAACTGAAACCTCTCATTCAGAGACCCCTGAAAGGTAACAAAGCTCCTTCCCAACGCATCCACTTCTCTCCACCCCCCACCCCACCACCCCACCCGAAATCGAGACCGTTGTGTGGCCTTGACCGTTCAACCTGTACCCAACCGTCTGAAGCACATTCGCAGACTTTCCACCCCACACGGACACCGAAATGACTGCTTTAAAAATGCTGAAAGCGATAGACAGTTATCAGGCCTTAACCAGTAAACCTGTATCCAGCCGTTCGACGCCTTTACCCGAAAATGACAGATTTGGGGCGTGGTCCAATAATAGTCACTGATCCTCCAGGTAATTCTTCCCTGCCTTCGTGGGCTTGCCTGCTCCTCGCCTGCCCCCCCTCTCATCATCAGATCACGGGGGATGATGATGGAATCTTGATAGCCAGGATACCGTGTCTCCGGATCTCTCTTGAGGTCTTGTTCTGCGTAGTGATGGTGGTTCTGCTTGTAATTGAGGCATAAAAACGACTGTTTGTCCAAGCGTGAAAGGGGGTAGTCTGTGACAAGAAGGCGATGTATGCGAGAGTACAGGGGATGGTTGGGTGCTAGAGAGGTTGTCTAGTGTGCTGTGGTTGGTTCTGTGATCTGGGTGCTAGAGAGGTTGTCTAGTGTGCTGTGGTTGGTTCTGTGATGTGGGTGCTAGAGAGGTTGCCTTGTGTGCTGTAGTTGGTTCTGTGATCTGGGTGCTAGAGAGGTTGTCTAGTGTGCTGTGGTTGGTTCTGTGATCTGGGTGCTAGAGAGGTTGCCTAGTGTGCTGTGGTTGGTTCTGTGATGTGGGTGCTAGAGAGGTTGTCTAGTGTGCTGTGGTTGGTTCTGTGATCTGGGTGGTAGAGAGGTTGTCTAGTGTGCTGTGGTTGGTTCTGTGATCTGGGTGCTAGAGAGGTTGTCTAGTGTGCTGTGGTTGGTTCTGTGATCTGGGTGCTAGAGAGGTTGCCTTGTGTGCTGTGGTTGGTTCTGTGATCTGGGTGCTAGAGAGGTTGCCTTGTGTGCTGTAGTTGGTTCTGTGATGTGGGTGCTAGAGAGGTTGTCTAGTGTGCTGTGGTTGGTTCTGTGATGTGGGTGCTAGAGAGGTTGTCTAGTGTGCTGTGGTTGGTTCTGTGATCTGGGTGCTAGAGAGGTTGTCTAGTGTGCTGTGGTTGGTTCTGTGATCTGGGTGCTAGAGAGGTTGCCTAGTGTGCTGTGGTTGGTTCTGTGATCTAGGTGCTAGAGAGGTTGCCTAGTGTGCTGTGGTTGGTTCTGTGATGTGGGTGCTAGAGAGGTTGCCTAGTGTGCTGTGGTTGGTTCTGTGATCTGGGTGCTAGAGAGGTTGTCTAGTGTGCTGTGGTTGGTTCTGTGATCTGGGTGCTAGAGAGGTTGTCTAGTGTGCTGTGGTTGATTCTGTGATGTGGGTGCTAGAGAGGTTGACAAGTATGCTGTGGTTGGTTCTGTGATCTGGGTGCTAGAGAGGTTGTCTAGTGTGCTATGGTTGGTTCTGTGATCTAGGTGCTAGAGGTTGCCTAGTGTGCTGTGGTTGGTTCTGTGATGTGGGTGCTAGAGAGGTTGTCTAGTGTGCTGTGGTTGGTTCTGTGATGTGGGTGCTAGAGAGGTTGCCTTGTGTGCTGTGGTTGGTTCTGTGATCTGGGTGCTAGAGAGGTTGTCTAGTGTGCTGTGGTTGGTTCTGTGATCTGGGTGCTAGAGAGGTTGTCTAGTGTGCTATGGTTGGTTCTGTGATCTAGGTGCTAGAGGTTGCCTAGTGTGCTGTGGTTGGTTCTGTGATGTGGGTGCTAGAGAGGTTGTCTAGTGTGCTGTGGTTGGTTCTGTGATGTGGGTGCTAGAGAGGTTGCCTTGTGTGCTGTGGTTGGTTCTGTGATCTGGGTGCTAGAGAGGTTGCCTAGTGTGCTGTGGTTGGTTCTGTGATGTGGGTGCTAGAGAGATTGCCTAGTGTTCTGTGGTTGGTTCTGTGATCTGGGTGCTAGAGAGGTTGCCTAGTGTGCTGTGGTTGGTTCTGTGATGTGGGTGCTAGAGAGGTTGTCTAGTGTGCTGTGGTTGGTTCTGTGATCTGGGTGCTAGAGAGGTTGTCTAGTGTGCTGTGGTTGGTTCTGTGATCTGGGTGCTAGAGAGGTTACCTAGTGTGGTGTGGTTGGTTCTGTGATCTAGGTGCTGGAGAGGTTGCCTAGTATGCTGTGGTTGGTTCTGTGATCTGGGTGCTAGAGAGGTTACCTAGTGTGGTGTGGTTGGTTCTGTGATCTAGGTGCTAGAGAGGTTGCCTAGTATGCTGTGGTTGGTTCTGTGATTTGCAAACGACGATGGAAGTCGTGCGTGCCTCCGACAGTTCGCAGCCACAGACACTGGATCTGCATTTTACCCGATTGTCATTTTTTTTTTAGGTAAACAACCTCTCGTCATCAGCCATTTCGTCTCTCGCACGTGCGACCCGGAATAGGTTCAACGTGAAAGGCTGTCGTTCAACAGCAGGAGAGAAAGAAAAGCAGGAAAGATAATAAAAGAAGGGGAGTGGAGGAACAGCAGACGGGGAGTAAAAGAACCCCTCCAAAAAACTGGATCCCGTACTGTCCTTGGCACATAGCAGTTTTCGCCCCCTCTTCTTTCCCCCAGAAACAAAAGTACGCAGAGTGGCTGTTTTATAGCACGGAAACCATCACTTTACCCTCCCCCTGTCATTCATAAAGATAAAAAATAAACAGTTAAAAGAAAAAGAAACGATTATCAGGTCTTCACCGTTTGACCTGAATCCATCCGTCAGACCCCTATTTGCTAACACCTAGCCTGATTCCCCACCCCCCCCCCTTTCTTTTTTTTTACATAGGCTGGGACAAAAGATAGAAAGAGAGAGAGAGAAAAAAAGAAGAGAAAACCGAGAAATTCCAGACGATAGTTAGGCCTTGACCGGTTTACCAGTAACCAACGTGAACGTCTTTAAAAGGTCCCTAACATAGCAGGTTTAGGGCAAGGTCCAGTAATTGTCACCGTTCTTGCTGGTAAATCCACCGGACCGTCATGGGCCTGCCCCCTCCTCGCCTCCCCCCCCTCATCATCAGCTCACGGGAGATGGCGAAGTCCTGATAGTCGGGATACCGTGTCTCCACTTCTCTCTTGAGGTCTTGTTCTGGGTTGAGAGGTAGGCTGTGGTTCTCACTGATGCATAAGCGAAATCTGCCTGTCCAGACTGTGTGAGGGTCCAGGACAGGTGGGCGTAGGGCAGGTATGGGTGGTGTACAAAATCAAGATGTGAACAGCAGGTCAGGGGAGGAGAGGAGACGGCAGTGGTGGGTGTTGTTACTGGTTACTCGGCGTGGCAGGATAGGTAGGTAGGTGTTCTGGTCTTCATCGCTGTGGTTTCACAACAAACGGATTGCTTATTTCACGCTGCAAATGTCTGACGATGCTCATGTGTGGGACTGCCTGTGAGGCGTTTGCGTGAAATGTTGCGGTTCGTTTGGGATCTCTCTCTCTCTCTCTCTCTACTTGCATGATAAAGGGACGGGGTTTCGTTTGAAGTTGACCTTTTTTATTTACTGCTTAACCAGGCTCTTTAATGACCAAACAAAGAAGCAAGCAGACCTAACATCGATGGTTCCCTGTGGGATGCCGGAGCTGGGACTTAGACAGACGAACCCGGGTGTGACCCGCCGTGTATGGGGGACTCGGAATGAGCGGCGTGGGAGTAATGTCACTGAAACGGTGCAGATGATGGCCGGGGCAGCAGCAACAAACAAACAAACAAACAAAAGCAAGCAAACAAACAAAAAGCCACCCAAGAAGCAGCAACGAATCATACGTTTCGATAAATTTGTGATCACTGCACAGCTGGCGATAGAGTTTGACGGAAGACAAACAGCAGCGCAACAAGCCAAGCGAGAGGTCGACTGTCGCTCCAAAACTTCTGCCACAGACAAATAAGAAGACAACAATAAACAGGAATAGAAACCTTTTGCTTCTTTAAAGGCATGCTTCTCGGCGCCTCGTTCCCATCCGCTGACACACACAGATGGAGCAAGGTGCTAGAGTGGTTATGATGCTTACCTACCAGTAACGTGTCCGTGAGGGTCTGGGTTCGAATCCCACTCTCGCCCTTTCTCCCAAGTTAAAACTGAGCGTCTAGTCGTTCGGATGAGACGATAAACCGAAGCCCCATGTGCAGCACGCACTTGGCGCACTGAAAACGAACCCATGGCAACAAAAGTGTTGTCCTTTGGCAACATTCTGTAAAAATGAAATCTACTCCGAAAGGAACACACACACACACACACACACACACACACACACACACACACACACACACACACACACACACACAAATAAATAAATATATATATATATATGTGTGTGTGTGTGTGTGTATGTGTGTGCATGCACTCAAGGCCTGACAAACGCGTTGGATAATGCTGATGTCAGGCATCTGCTTAGCAGATGTGGTGTTACGTATATGGATTCGTCCGAACGCATTGACGCCTCCTTGAGAAACTGAAACTGAAACTGACACATAGATTTAAAAAAAAAAGAAAGAAAAGAGGTACAGACAAACCAACCAATAAACTTCCTCGTAATCATGCTCCTGGCCTAGTTTACACAATTCACGTGAAAAAAAACAATAGGCTGATAGGTGAGAGAGTGAGGTCCGACAGTCACTGCTACAAACCCTGGAGAAAAGCAATAAGGCTGACTGTGGCAACATTGTGAGAGGACGGTGAGACATGCCGACTGCAGACTAAACAGCCATCGGGGTTAGCGAAGTTAATTTCTACTGCCAGCTAAATTATGTCAAGCTCCCAGCGAGGGGAAAATTCCCAGCCATTTCCGCATCCGGCTGGCTTTGTGGGAGAGAGAGAGAGAGAGAGAGAGAGAGAGATTATTGATTAGACATCTCTGGCCCACAAGTATGTGAGATGCGGGACAAGAGTTAGCATACGATTGCTGCAGTTTAGTTGTTTGTTTATTTATATTCTATTCATCTAAGATGATGCTATTAGACTGAAGACTGCAGTTTACAAAGTTTACTTTGCTTTCTTTTCTTTCTTTTTTTTCTGCATACATGTTGCAGCTGTTTTGACATTCCTTATGTTACTATTTGTAAATTGTATCTTTGTTTGATGTCTGACATAATTATTGTTGGTTTTAATGTATAACGACCAATTAGCCAACCATTATTTTGACTGAAAAACAAAAAAACGATACATACATACATACATACATACATATATATATATATATATATATATATATATATATATATATATATATATATATATATATATATAAATCGCTTTCCAAATGCTTTCACAAGGCTGTGTGCTTACTGCATTATCAACTGGTCTTGTGTGTGTGTGTGAGAGAGAGAGAGAGAGACAGAGAGAGAGGGGGGAAGGGGGGGTGGGAGGGCGCGCTAAAAGTAGGCTGAATTATGTATGGTAATAAAAAGAAAAACCAAGAGAAAGCTACCGATTGATTTTGGGTATACGTCGGAAGCGCGCGTGTGCGTACGCTTAGAGAGAGCGCGCGGGGATGGGAGGTGGGGGTGAGGTGGGGGAATGGGGAGGGGTTTCATTCATGATTGTTCACAGCCACAGTAGAAAGACAGTCATGGTCTATGGTCCAGTTAACTCCCTTCCTCCCCCCCCCCCCTCTCATCCCTCCACCCCCACTCCTCCTTCCCATTGCACCGGCTATGAAAGCGATTTTTTTTTTTTTTTTTTTTTTTTTTAAGGAAATTATTTCTTCGCGTTGGCCAATCGAGGAAATCATTTCTTCGGCATGAAAGGGTTTTGCCCCGTGGGTCTCAAAAATGATCGTGGAGGTATCATTTTCTATATTGAGGTTAAGCTTTGCTTGGCATTGATGGGATCATTTCATGGCCGAAGGAATGCAGTTTGCGCGCGCGCGCGCGTCCAGTCGTGTGTATCAGTGGTGACGGGGTGGAACTGAAAGGGAGGGTGTCGGTGTGGGTGTGTGTGTGTAGGTGTGTGGGTGTGTATGTGTGGTGATAAGAGAGGGTGGAAATGGGGGTGGAGGGGTGATTAAGAGTGCGTGATTCTCTCTCTCTCTCTCTCTCTTCTCTCTCTCTCTCTCTCCCCCTCACTCTCTTATTCTTCCTGTTCCTCCATCTCAAAAAACCCCACCCGGGTATTGACATATCTGTTCATGAATGATATTTTTACAAGCCTGACCTGAAACTGTTTTCAACATATAGCGCGCCAGTAGTGTTTTCTGGCGCGAATGGCCCATGCGTTTGAAAAAAAGTTTTTAAAGCTGAAATCGTATGGTTGTAGTAGTAATTGTACGTATACAGCAAGCGCGTGCTGACGTGTGTGTGTGTGTGTGTGTGTGTGTGTGTGTGTGTGTGTGTGTGTGTGTGTGTGTGTGTGTGAATATTGCACGCTTAGATCTCTGTGTCCCTATAATAGTGATAATGTCACACTGGCTTGAACGTAATGTTTGTTGTTGTTGTTCTTTTTGCTGATGTTGTGTTTTGCTGAATGCAGGGGAGAATATTGTAGATTGATGAATCAGGTGTGCCCCAACGTCAGGTGTTCAGCACCCTCTTTCCCCACCCTGCCTCCCCTTCCTCGCCACGGCGTTTGGGAGATGATTTCATACCGTCAGCTGCCACTGCTGCAGCAACGTCGTGTGAGAACACCTGTCGTTACCGTGTGTGTGTGTGTGTGTGTGTGTGTGTGTGTGTGTGTGTGTGTGTGTGTGTGTGTGTGTGTGTGTGTTCCACGCGCACGCACGTATGTGTTGTGTGTGTGGATGGAAGGACAGAAGGGCAGTAAATTAGCATAGAAATAGATGCACACAGATGGACAGGCACGTATATACACAGACAGGTAGGTAGGTAGGTAGGCAAAAATATACGGTTATAGATGGATGGACAGATAGGTGTATTGACTGATTGATTGATGTTTTTGTTTTTTTTATAATAATTTACTGATATTAATTTAAGTGCTGTTCGGTACTAGTGGAAACCATCCTGGTTAGAGTCACGGATTGACGAATGCAAAAGCACAGGTCCGAATCTTGTTGTATGGTTAAAAAAAAAAAATACCGTTGCAGTGTTTTCACCTTCAGGCTGGCACCCTTCAGAGCTGAATGTGTTTCGGGTTCAATAGAAAATACAATTACAGAAAACTATGACCACACAGTAGAAGGTCTGCCACTGAATTCGCGGACGCATCTTCGAGAGGTGTATCTCAAATTTCGAGTCGATTACTGTGGGTGTCAGTAAATCTGGGACTGGTTGATGGCAGGATATATTATATTATGAAAGGAGCTGAAGCGTACAACCCTGTCACGAAGATGCATCTGGTCTTAAATTTAAGCCGATCTCCATTGCATCATGATCATCATCTTTTTCGCATTGATCACGATAAATAAGAAAACTTTGCCTTAAAATTTTCTACAATTATATTTCTATTTATTTAAGATATTGTCACCACTGCTTCCATCCCTCTTCTACTTCTTCTTCTTCTTCTTCTGCGTTTCCTAGCCACGCGAGACTTTCAGTCCGGTCAGGACGGCGAAGTCCGCGGTCCGCCGCAGGGACCTCGCCGGTCCTTACAGTTTCTCCTGGAGCTCCACCGGGCTGGGCCATGCTTATTCCAACCCTCCATGTACCCTGTTCCATAACTCACTTATTCAGCTCCCTCCTCCTCTCCTGTCTTTTAAACGATGACATTCAAATGTGAAAATCAATCCCATAACAAAATGTCTACAGTCATCAGTGTGTGTGATGGGGCATCAAACAAAACAAACCAAAAATAGATAAATAAGCACCCCTTCCTACATGAGCATGCCTCTTATGTTTACATATCATATATCCATTGTAAGCCACACGACCACTTGGTAATTTCTCTCGAGAAATTATGAAGTTAACTTGACCTGAATTGGAATGGTGACAGCGAAAGGAGAAGACTTAACTTTGGCTGTGCATATTGAAGGGAAGATCAGCAGAAGAAAAACCCAACTAAAGTGACAGTGAGAGGAAAAGACGAGAAAAAACAAACAAAACAGGCAAACGTGGAGAGAAAGAGAGAGAGAGAGAGGGGAGGGGGGACCCCTATGGGGTTTTTTTTGGTTTTTTTAGAATAAACCTTGACCTTCACCTTGACCCTGATTTTCTTTCACACACAAAAATCGCCTAAATATAAAAGTCCCCTCATGAGAAGTTCTACGCTTTTGCGCTTTGGAAAACCGGACATACAAACGGGCGAGAGAAAGAGACAAGAGCAAAGGATCTGTCTTCTTTTAACATTATCGGGAGAGAGTGGAGGGGAGGGGGTGGGGGGTTCTTGAGCATAAGTCATTCCGATTCCTTCCAGCAAGGCACCATCTGTGCCAGAATAGTTTTCACCTGACCCGGAAAATAAAGAGTCCCATCCACCTGTTCGCTGTGAATCAGCTCCACGTCGCAGCGGACGTTCGGGTCTTGTTGTTGTGAGACGGCGAGACGTTCGATCTTCACACCGCACCGGCGTTAAGGTAGAGAGACACTCTCTCCGTCAGATTTATGCCTGGATATTTTTTTTTTTTAATTGAAATGCAAAACGAGTTTCTTCTTTATGCATATTTGCTGCTGTGTTATTAAATCAGAGTGTTTCGTAAAAGTATAGTTTAAAACGATTGGGAAGGGAAAAAGTGGAGTAGGAGGAGGAAGTAAAGGAGGAGAATGCTGACATTGATTCTCATAGACCAATTGATCCGTTTTGCACAAAGACGAAAAACTGGAGATGATGACGATGATGACGATGAATAGGAGTGAAATCTATTGACTGAATATCTGAGTACTTCTTCCTCCTTCTCAGAGTTGAATATTAGTCCTATGGTCTATTTCAGTGTCTTAAGCTGATTTATTCTGGGTGTCTAAGAATCAATATTTGAGAATAGGTTTTTGATTTTTTTTTTTTTAAATAATTCATCTCCCTTCTGATTTGTCTCTCCATTCCCCTGCCCTCAGTCTGTTTAGTTGTTGTTGTTGTTGTTTGTTTTTTTTGTTTTTTTTATTTTTTTTTTTTACACCAGATTCAGAAGAAATAGGCTTTAAGGATAACGTCTTTAGGCAGCGTTATGAAGCTTATCTCCAGGTCTTCTTTTCTCCAAACAGGATTAATTGTTTCGTCACTTGCTGACTAACCTTGGATGAGGGAAGCAAGAGTGCACTTGAAGAAAGAGAATGCTTTCAGACCCATCCATGATAACAACATAAAACACTGTGGGTCAAAATATAAGGCGGACAAATCAGGCACTCGACACCGGTCTACATACCACGTCTCCCATTTTCTGGGTCTGCGGCTTTGTATGGTGGAATGATTGGGGCAGCATGGTTTGCCTTTGTCAGCTGAATAGACTCTTTTTTCTTCTGCCTGAAAGATCGAGTTCCCTGAAAGCAAAAGCCGGGAAGACCGCAGTTCAGTTTGCGGTTTGTGAAAAAAAAAACAACAACAAAAAACAACTCCCGGATGAAAAGAAAACTATTGGGGAAGTGGAGAAATGGTCGTATCTCTCCCACGAACCCAGGTGGTCATGAATGAAGACGCCATTCTTGTTTAATTGTTGATCAAATTGTTATTTGATATCGGTACCATGCCACTCTATGAACGTGCACAATGGCCTCGGACTAGACTTTCCAACATCTGTACTAAATGTCATCCACAAGGTATTACTACGGCCTGAAAAGAAACCATGCTTGGTATCTGGGGGAGAATGGCACCACTGTTCCCATGACCCATGATAAACTTGGCACTGAAGTGATTTATTGCTGGGTGAAAAAAATGATGAATAAAAACATCGTGGAGATTTATTCGTAGATGTCTGACACATTCTTGCAGATGGCTCGTTCGTCCATGGTCCAAAGCAAACACACGTGGCAATGGAGATCTTGCGTGTTTATTGAATAAACGGCATGTCACTGAACGCTTCACGGTTCAGCTGTACCACAGAGAAGGAGGAGAGGAGGAATAACAACATTAACAGCGAGGACGAGGAGTAGAAAGAAGGCAGAACAGAAGAAATGAAGATGGTCATGCTCGTGATGGTTAGTTATCAGACTCAACGCAACATTTATCCTCCCCACCATCAAGGAAGAGGAGACGCGAATAGGATGACGAACCGGACAAGGAAAACGAGTGCCCAAAAGAAGAAGAAGGAAGACTGATTTTCCAGTTCCTTTGTGATCAGGAAATAACTATCGTGAAGTCGTTTAGAGCGCTTTCTTCTGAATTCTGGACCAACGTTTGATTCGCCAGGTCGCTGCCTTATACGGGGATTTGCTTTCGAACCCTCGGAGTGGGGGAACTGAAACTGTTTGCTGGAAGCTGTCTCTTTGCATCTGCTGCTTCGATCATAATTATATAATCTGATTTTTGCTATCTCTTTTTCTCTGTCTTTGTATCTCCTTTCATCCCACCATTTCTTCACTTTATCCCTTTATTTGCCACCTGCTCCATCCCCCACACCTCCACTTTCAATCTCTGTTTCTTCCCACATGTGTTTGTGTGTGTGTGTGCGTGTGCGTGCGTACAGTGTATGACTGTGCGTGTATACAGTCTGTGTGTGTGTGTGTGTGTGTGTGTGTTCGTACGTTCTGTAGTGCACTTTGGTGTGTGTGTGTGTGTGTGTGTGTGAGAGAGAGAGAGAGAGAGAGTGTTACAGTTTTTCCCTTACTCTTTACTCCAGATTCCGGAACGGGAATTCCTCTACGCCGACAGTCAGGAAGTGACATCACACCGGAAAGAAAAGAAAAAAAAAATCAACAAAAACACAGACAACGAAGTCTCGCGAGAATTGCATGCGTACGAGACTTGGCTTGGCCAGGAACTCGTCTGGACGGGACGTCCGTTGGGTAAGTGGGTTAAATGGATGAATGAGCTGTCACGACACGTCTTCCGGTTCCGTTTGCTGTACCTGCAGCCCAGAGTGTGGGTTTTGCCCCCTGTTGTTGCTGCGTAAAGGGTGACGCACTCTGAAGGTGTGCTGGGAGCCCCCGGGGTTAATTCCCTTTCCGTGTGGAAGTTTGGTAGGTTTTCGCTCACTGTTGTTACCCGAGCGTCGCTGTGGGCATTACGCGGGGTGTGAAAAGAAAGAAAAAAAAAAGGAAAATGTTTAAAAAAAAAGAAGAAAAAAAAGAGTTCTGACTCATGATCAAACGGGAGGTTAGTTTGGTGCAAGCCTTGAGTTCTTTTTCTTTCTTTCTTTCTTTCTTTCTTTCTTTCTTTCTGTCTGTCTCTCTTTCCGTCCGTCTCTCTCCCCCCCCCTCTCTCTCTCTCTGCCCCCCCCCCTTCCCCCGTTCCCACACGATTACACACACTGTCGCCATCATCATCATCATCATCATCATCATCCCTCCCCCTCTATTTTTTTTCTCTTCTTCATTCGTCGTCCTCATTCACCAATTTCTTCTTTTGCCTTTTCTTCTTTCTTCTTCTATCCTTTACACGACCAACATCGGGCTGTTGACAGCTGGATGTAATCTGTCCAGCTTCTCATCAAGAATATCACATGTTAAGGAAAAGGAGGAGGCATGCTAGTTTAGTTGTTGTAGAACATATCTTTTTTTTTTCTCTCTCTCTCTTATTTCATGAAACGACACGAAATTGTATTGGAAAATCTAGATTGCGTAGCGTTACAAAAAAGCGGGAAAACTCTGTGGGAAGGTTGTACATTCACTGAGTTGCAAGAGATGATGATATGGATACTTCTATAGCGCATATCCTCGGTCGGAGATCAAGCTCTAAACACGGAGTCGTTTGCATAACAGGCTCCCCACCTGGGTTGAGCCGACTGACGGCTGCCATTTTGGGCGCTCATCATTCGTTTCCTCTGTCATTCAGTCAGGTTTCAGTCATGCACACATATACAGACATGCAACATTTTTACGTGTTTGACCGTTTTGGTTATTTACCCCGCCATGTAGGCATCCATACTCCGTTTTCGGGGGATCGCATGCTGGGTATGTTCTTGTTTCCATAACCTACCGAACGCTGACATGGATTACAGGATCTTAAACGTGCGTATTATTTTGATCTTCGTCGTGCATATACACACGGAGGGGGTTCAGGAGCTAGCAGGTCTGTACACATGTTGACCGGGGAGATCGTAAAAATATCCACCCTTCACTCACCAGGCGCCGTTACCAAGATTCGAACCCGGGAGCCTCAGATTGAAAGTCCATCGCTTTAACCAGTCGGCGATTGCGCCCGTCTTGCTGTGAATCAGGACAGTCATTGAATAATGTTGGGGCTGACCAAGCTCCCTCCCGAGCAGAACTGTGGGAAGTTTCCCAATGGTTATACAAGTCTCGGTAACAGAGAGGGTTTTGTAAATAACAATAAAGAGTGGTAACTCTCTCCATTTCCAAGGTACACAGCTTCAGGTCAATGCTGCTAATGCTACCGATTCAGTTAGCACACAGGTAATTGGAGAGAGTTACCACTCTTTAATGTTGCTTAATCTTTTACTCTCCTGGAGCCAGTTGCATTGCTTGGTTCTAACTTTTTTGACAGTTACACGTGACTAAATGCCTACGTTGACCGAACTACGCCATTGGTCAGTTCCACACACAGTCAGTAACGGGTTACGACCATACTAGGCTCTTCCGTCCGAGCGATGCAGCTGTCTCCCTGGTCTCGTTGTTCTTTCATTTTTTCTAGTTTTGCAAACACTCATCAGAAAGCATTTCCATAATGGTTCAGTGATTCTGATTTCCATGTTGTTAAACACACACATACCCGCAGCAACCACGCGCACACGCAAGACCCATATACAGGATCATCTTGAATTAGACAGTTCATCAATTATCTTTTTTCTATGAAGAAGAGAATTATGTATTAATAAAGATACTCCTCCCGTTACACCTTCATTTTTCAGTTGAGCAGATTTGGAAATAACATTGAAGCCTGTAACAGAGAAAGTGTGGTCATCTCTCTGCAGAGTTTCCTGCAAAGCTAGCACACACGGTTTTAGCTGTTTACAAAGTACCTGTAACTCTACCTGTACCTGTACCTGTACCTGTAGCAGATTCATTGAGAACGTTGTTCCGTGATGTCCCTCCGTGGACAATATTGCAATATTTAAAAGAAATAAATATTTTTAATAGTATTTAATATAGTATATGCTTAATACAAAAGTTGTGAAATTTTTATCATGGAGTGATCACAGTGCAGTAGAAAGCTGAAAACATTGGGGTGGCCCATCTGCGGTGATCAGACTTTGAATGGTGGATAGCCCTGATATGGCCTTCATGGTCGGCTGGGCTCTAAGCAATATTTTTAATTTTAATTTTAATCTTTTTTCTAACGTTCATCGCTTCCGCCATAAATTTAGCTATTCCTTTAATTACACTTTTATTTGTTGCTGGAAAGCAGATTTATAACGTTTTTATCCCCGGAATAGGGACCATCAATCACAGTGATTCGCAATGGAAACAACACAAGAGACACGCAAAAAGAATGAAGGGCTGAGCTGCAGAAATGACCGCGTGCGCAACCTTTTTTAATTCTTGACTCACTTGTGTAAACAAAGTGAGTCTATGTTTTAACACGGTGTTCGGTTGTCTGTGTGTGTGTGTGTGTGTGTCTGTGTGTCCGTGGTAAACTTTAACATTGCCATTTTCTCTGCAAATACTTTGTCAGTTGACACCAAATTTGGCATAAAAATAGGAAAACTTCGGTTCTTTCCAGTCATCTTGTTTAAAACAATACTGCACCTCTGGGATGGGCACAAAAAAATAAAAAATGAAGCCTAATTATATGCAAACTGCATTTACTGTATATTTATATTTTTTGTATTCTCTAAACTTGGCACTTTCATCTGATATTCTGACCCAACAACAAGAGCAGTCATTATTATCATTTTTTGTTCAAACAGGAACTTCTTTTGCTGAGCATGGAAGTTTTATTAATTTTGCAAACGTTTTGGTGCAGGGAGTAAAAAAGGGAAATTACTCTGTAATTAATGCTAGGGGACCTAATTTGCTTTAAACTGATCTTTCTCATCTTAAAAAGCTTCGATTTTTTTTAAGTGTATCACAAGTGAGTCTTGAAGGCCTTGCCTCTCTTGTTTTTCTTAATACGAAATACATGCATTTTTAACACTGTCGACAAACTGGCGAGATCATCCACTTTCAAAAATACGAGGCACCTTCAAGTGCTTTCCCTTGGCCATGTTATCACAGTCATCCGGAAACAAAGGAAACGAGAATAGCAGTGACAAGAACTGTGTTTGTACAACTATTCTGCCTGCCGAGTGACCTAACAATTGTGACCCATATGTAAGAAGGAAAAAAAAAACAACCCACACACAAAAAACACACACAAAAAAACAACGTACGATCCAATCAAGACTGGGAGAATTACTTTACAAAGTGTCACTGAGTGCGGGTGCGCGCGGGTGTGCATTTTTTTTTTTTTTTTTTCTTCTCTACACTTTCACAGTGTATCTTCAATAGAGATTTAGAAAATGTGAGCGATCCAGAAATAAATATTTGTCGAATTTGCCCTAAAGTGGGTGCAAGTGTGAGTTATGTCAGGCACTATATAAAGTGTGTGTGTGTGTGTGTGTGTGTGTGTGTGTGTGTGTGTGTGTTCCATCCTCATTTTGGTGTGTTTGCACTGAAGAGTCAGAAAATGTGAAGTATTCAAAAATATTTCGGGTTGCGTCGTGCCCTAAATAGATGCAAGTGTGAGGTATGTTAACCAATGTGTGTGTGTGTGTGTGTGTGTGTGTGTGTGTGTTCTTTCCATCCGCACGCTGGAGTGTCTGCACTCAAGAGTTAAATATTTGAACTGTCTAAAAATATTTTAGTGCAGCCCTGAATAGGTGCAAGTGTGAGATATGTTAATCATTATCCTACCTTGTGTGCTTTTGTGCTGGCGGATGTGCGCGTGTGCGTGCATTTGCGCGCGAGCGCGCGCGTTTGTGTGTGTGTGTGTGTGCGCGCGCGCGCGCGCATGTGTGTGTGTGTGTGTGAAAACAGCTGGAAAGTGAAGTTTCTCCCGTTATATACACCGTGGCTTGCCGCCAGAAGTCGTTAACCCTCTGAAGGACGTGGTACGTCACGGGGTCTCAACGTTTACCGCGGATGACGTAAATCCCCCGAACCGCCTTGCTCTCTCGTCGCTCGGCAACCGAGGGGTGGCAGGGTTGGAGTTTATTGTTTACAGCTCTTAGAGATTTTGCTGCGGGCGCCGTGTTTACAGTGAACGGTAGACTGTTTATGGAACGATGGGGAAACGGTGAGAAAAAGTATGGAACAAGCCTCTGCACCCCAACCCTGCCCCCCCACCACCCTCTCTTCCTCCTCAAAGCATTGGCCTGCTTGGAGTTGTCATTTACGGTTTTTGTTGTGTTTTTTTCCCCCAGAGTTGCCTTTCTGTATCAGACTGCGCGTGTGTGTGTGTGCGTGTGTGTGCGTGTGTGTGTGTGTGTGTGACAGAGAGAGAGAGAGAGAGAACTTGGGTCGCAAAGGAGACATCTGTGGCATGTTCCCAAATGCCTTTTTTTGCACGGTGTGGCGTGGCCATGAGCGTTGACGGCCATACTTCAGGACGTTGGTAGACTTACTAAGTGTCCCTGTTCAAGTGCCAATCCCGTCAGGGCATTGTGAAGCCCCCCCACCCCACCCCCCAGCCACCCCCACCCCCCACCCAACCCCACTAGGGATTTCTAGAAATTCACTTGGGGGCTAGGAGGGGGGGGGGCGGAGCGGTTAGAGTTTCCACTATCGATTTCTAGGATATTAATGTACTTTGCCAAATGTTCATTTCCAGGTGGGTTTTTTTTTTCGGTTTTTAAGAACTTCTTTGGGATCGATGTTTAGTTTTTCAGTCCTGTCATAGCACTGCGTGGACCATGGACAATAAGCAACTAAGGATAAAGATAAGACACCCCATCCATGCATCCAGTACGCTTTGGCATACGAATTATTGAATGCGACTAATGGGGCTTATCTTAACATGAGCATCGTGTCACGCGATAGGAGCTGTGAAGTAAAGTGTCGATATTGATTTGCAGACTGTAAGGTCAGTTCTTATCCAGAGTCTCTTCACAGTAACATGGTTCCCATGATATATGATTGGGGTTAATCAGTCATTGTAATTTGCATCTTGGATTGGTGGTGGTGGTGTTATTTTTGCTTGTGTCAATATGATTCTAGCTCAATACACAGCAAATGAAGAAGGATGTGACTTAACTGCACACACTCTCTCTCTTTGTATGTCTTTCTCTGTCTCTCTCTGTGTCTGTCACACACACACACACACACACACACACACACACACACACACACACACACACACATATGGATTGGGTGTGTGTGAATAAATCATCTGCATCTCTCTCCTCTTTCCCCGAAAAGTGAAAGATGTGTGGGTGCATCTTATTTGAAACGCAGCACTCAAGTCGACATTTGCGATTGGTTTGTTATTGTATTTTGATTTTATGTTGTTACCAGGTCAGAAACTGTTCGCAGAATGCATTCAACATCTTCCTCATTTCAATTTTATTCTTGATAATTATTTCTTATTGACTAGCACGATTTTAGTTCGCTTCATTGTCTGCACTTGTTGCTTCTAGCGGTCGACTGTCGACTGCCCATTCTCTCGCATGTGTCTATCAACCTGTTTCTCTGTCAATCATTTTTGTCTGTCCGTTCGTCTCTGTCTGTCTCTGTCTATCTCCCTCCCTTCCTCTCTATCTCTGTGCCTTATCTTTTTTATTGTCTCTGTCTCTTTCTGTCTCTTTCTTTGCGTCTGTCTTCTGTCTCTTTCTCGCTTTCACACGCACTCTGTCTCCCATTCCCTCTTCCACCCTCCGTCTCTTTTATTTTCATTATTCTGTGAAAGTCGCGTGCGTTGTGTGTGTGTGTGTGTGTGTGTGTGTGTGTGTGTGTGTGTGTGTGTGTGTTCTTTCTTTAACGTCTTTTCAACTTGAGTGATATTAGACGTGTCGTGTGTGTGTGTGTGTGTTTGTATGTAGAAGATGAGAATGTCGTGGGGATAGTAGTTAAAGGGGGATATGCAGAGTAATGACAAACTAGAATAACAGAATCAACAGTTCGTAAATATCTGTGAAACAGTAATTCACAACATAAACGAAAAAGAAGCAGAATCAAATATAGGAGGATCACGTCATAGAAACACTCATAATGGACAATGTAACAGGGATTCAACAATTTCGAACAACAGTTACTGGATGGACATTATTTCTTTTAATGTTTTGTTCGGAACATTGTCTGACTTTGCATGACTTTGGAAGTAACCTAATAATCCTTTGACATTGAAACAACAGATGATTTCGTGTGAACTATTTACCATATACACAATTTATGTTTTTTTTGCTAAACTTTGTCTTGAAAGCATTCAGTCTTATACGAGAGACACCAAAGAGGTGACCAGTATATGATAGTACGAAGGAAAATCCATCATTTTTTTGTTGTGCAATTTCAGTTGCAAACCTGTTTCCCTTTGGATAGGAGATCCTGTTATCAGTACTATCTTGGCATCTGCTCCACATTGACGACTCTAATAGTCCGCAACAGTCTGAAACTGACTGCTGAATAAATATTTCAAAAGTATTCTCTTGTCTTTGTGCACCCTTCTTCGCTGCTCTGTCGGTCATTTCATTTCCTTTAATACCAATATGAGAGGGTACCCAGCAAAAATCTGTGAGTGTGCCTTTGGTGGATAGAATGTGCAGTAACTAATTTATTTCAAAAGTAAGATCTTGTCGGGCTTTTATATTAAATGATTCTTATGCATGCAACACTGATTTTGAGCCAAACAACATAAACTGCTCAGAATATAGTTACTGGGAGATTTATCAGATATTCCAATGCTAGCATTATTGTAACGAGTTCAGCTGTAAGTATAGATAGCTTACTTTCAGTTTTAAGTGCAGGGAACTACAAAGGCTACACCCGTGTTTGTATTTTCAAGCTCTGAACCATTTGTAAACACCTGAAGGTGGTTTTGATACTTTTCATAAAGACGGGTGTTTGCATTCACTTTCGTAATGTTAATATTTTCATCCTTTTTCGTATCACAATAGCTTATATCAGAAGCTGGTTTCTGTGTTTCCCACGCTGGTATGGGTGTGGAAGTAAATGATACTGCCACGTTTTTGTTTTTTTTTTTTTTATCTATTCCCGAACTTTCGATGAAGTCAAAAGTGTATGTTGCTATTAATAGAGCTGGCCCTTTTCGGAAAGTGTGTGTCTAATTTTCAACTCCTCTCCAATGTAGTTACCACCTGTGCTAGCTCTTACAACAAACTTTGAAGTTGCAAGCTCTCGACAGTCATCAAGTGGTAAAATTCCAGCTTCTCTGTATGTTTCCCAATTTGATGTGTAATTGTGTGTGTGTGTGTCTGTGTGTGTGTGTGTTTGTGTGTCTGTGTATGTGTCTGTGTCTCTGTGTGTGTCTGTGTCTGTGTGTAGATCTTCAGTTTAACGTCTATTCACTGTAAGTGTTATTAGACGGAAAGAAGAGTAATAGTTGATGAAAAAAGGGAATGTATTTGAATATTAGTGTAAGAAAGCGTTCATGTTATGTATTAAAGTTGAAGTAAATTACAAGAAATTAATAAAGCTGAAAGTGATTGTGGTGTGTAATGAATGAGGTGTCATGGGAAGGAAAATAAGTATATGCATATCAACAATTATTAACTTAGAAAAATGTAAATATAAATATCGACATAAAATACATCAAAGGAGGATACCAACTGGACTGGAGTTCAAAATTTCCGAAAACATTCTAAGCAATGAATAATCACTGAAAAACTTTTCGGTGGCTAATGGAATATTGGTTGAAAAGTCATCAACTAGATCTTATGGAATTAACTGTCTTATGCTTGGACAATCAATGAGTAGATGGCTTACAGTTATTTGCGTACCGTACATACATTTTCTTAAAATTTTGCACGAAAGGCATTTAAACGAATTCTATACATTAGACTTGTAATTTGTCTTGAATGTACTGTTGGTGTCAAATTTAGGAAATATCTAGGATCAGCCACATTCTTTGTGAGTAATATTGATTATTTAGATATAAAATAAATTTCTCAAATCGATTTCTAGATACTTTTTCTATATTACTAAAGCATTCATGTAGATCTAACTGGATGTCAAGTTGTATTGCGCCTTCGAAATTACGTGCTGCTCTTTTAGCTGCTTGGTCTACCCACTCATTTGAAGATATTCCACAGTGCGAAGGTGCCCAGCAGAAAGTTATGTTAATGCCCTGTTTTGTCAATTGATGAATAATATATTTTATTTCCATCGTAATCTCAATTCGCTTCTCTAAATTTGGAGAATTTATAGCTTGTAATACTGACTTTGAGTCTACACATAATAAGACCTCACATACAGTTTTCGAAATGTCTGAAATATAATTTAAGGCCTTAAGTATGGCTATAAGTTCAGTTGTGAAAATGGAATATTGTCTACCAAAATAACATAATTTGTTCTGTTCTAAATGAAGGAATTACAAAAGCCGCTCCTGAATTACCATTTTCTAGAACAGATCCATCTGTGTATATTTTTAGATAATTTGATTTTTTTTCTGTATGGGAGAGTACTTCAGTTTTTAACAGAAATGGTGACTGGGTCTTGGATAAATCTGTATAATCTCTGTGTGTGTGTGTGTGTGTGTGTGTGTGTGTGTGTGTGTGTGTGTGTGTGTGTGTGTGTGTGTGTGTGTGTGTGTGTGTGTGTGTGTGTTTCTGGACGGGATGGAAAGATTGTTGGAGCCATTTGGTTTTCAGTGTCTGTTCGAGCGTTCACATACGTGGAAGACAGAAGGTGTGTGTGTGTGTGTGTGTGTGTGTGTGTGTGTGTGTGTGTGTGTGTGTGTGTGTGTGACAGAGAGAGACAGATAGTCAGAGACAGACAGAAAGACAGAAATCCATGATTATTGAAAGACCCGTCCATAGTCTGCTGTATTAGGAGACCCGTCCATAGTCTGCTGTATTAGAAGACCCGTCCATAGTCTGCTGTATTAGAAGACCCGTCCATAGTCTGCTGTATTAGGAGACCTGTCCATAGTCTGCTGTATTAGGAGACCCGTTCATAGTCTGCTGTATTAGGAGACCCGTCCATAGTCTGCTGTATTAGGAGACCCGTCCATAGTCTGTATTAGGAGACCCGTCTATAGTCTGCTGTATTAGAAGACCCGTCCATAGTCTGCTGTATTAGAAGACCCGTCCATAGTCTGCTGTATTAGGAGACCCGTCCATAGTCTGCTGTATTAGGAGACCCGTCCATTGTATTAGGAGACCCGTCCATAGTCTGCTGTATTAGGAGACCCATCTATAGTCTGCTGTATTAGGAGACCCGTCCATAGTCTGCTGTATTAGGAGACCCGTCCATAGTCTGTATTAGGAGACCCGTCTATAGTCTGCTGTATTAGAAGACCCGTCCATAGTCTGCTGTATTAGGAGACCCGTCCATAGTCTGCTGTATTAGGAGACCCGTCCATAGTCTGCTGTATTAGGAGACCCGTCCATAGTCTGTATTAGGAGACCCGTCTATAGTCTGCTGTATTAGGAGACCCGTCCATAGTCTGCTGTATTAGGAGACCCGTCCATAGTTCTGTATTAGGAGACCCGTCTATAGTCTGCTGTATTAGGAGACCCGTCCATAGTCTGCTGTATTAGGAGACCCGTCCATAGTCTGCTGTATTGGGAGACCCCGAATTCCAGATCATTACTAGCGTGTTTTGTTAAGAGCACATGGGGTTGGTGAGGTGATACATATCTCTGAGTTCGTGTGTATAAAGGCGATACTTCTTTCGCGCGCACGCGTGCGCGCGCGTGCGTATGTGTGTATGAAGTGCGGGGTCACGTAGAAACACGTCGATTATTTTAGTTCTGGTGTATATCATTTGTAAACTTGTGAACGCTGTAGGGGAAAACAAGTGTGGGAATTCATTTCTTCGGTCAGATGGGATCTGAAGTTTCAGAAAACATTTCGAGCCAAGAACAGAGAGAAGAGATACAGAACACTGTGTTCAGTCCCTTTCAAACAGGTCGAGCATAGGAACCAGCGATGGTCCAGACGTGCTGTGTCACGTAACATGTCAGGCACCGCAGTCACAATAATTCATTAAAACGCAGGAAGTAAAAAGAAAGTCCACACGATCACATTCACAAGACGCGTAGCGCCACTTCTCATTCATTCAAACATTCAACCACACGATTTCATTCGGATGACATCATATGGCGTAGGGTAAATGGGTGTGAGTTATGAACGCGACGGGAGATAAATATGAGAGTATCGACCTAAGACATGGTAAACGTGACCAAAAATAATTAAAAGAAAGGGGGGAAAAAAGAGGACAGAACTGGAAAGCCCACACCCTGGAAGCAGATCACGGGGTGAGGAGACAGACAGAAACTTGTGGCTGGCGGCATGCCGAGTGTGTGGACACAAACAGAACGTGAAAGCGAGAAGCAGTCTTGAAGACACCTGTACCAATCGGCGGCGGTGGCTGGATGGGGGGCTGGAGGAGGGCTGAGGAGGGGGTGGAGGGGGGCTGGAGGGCCTTGCAGGGTGTGCTTGATGCCCTCCCCCTGTGTGTGGAGGACGTCTGGAGAAGAGTCGGCAAACAAGGCGGCAGCCGGTCAGGATGGAGGGTGTTTGCCTCGCTCGGCGCTCCCGCCCCTCGCACCCCCCCCCCCTCTTCCACCCTCTCGCCTCCCCTTCCCCCCGCCCCACCCCCTACGGTCTGCCTGGGGAACAGTGGTCTGCTTTTCTAGGATCGTCCGTCCGTCCGTCCGTTCGTCCACTGGATCCTGTTCGATTCTGCGGCGGCCTCTGTGGATGAGGTGTATGGATTTTTTTTTTTTTTTCCAGCGGTGGAGGTTCCATCTTTCTTGGGTATTCTGTCTTCCTTGTTGTCTAATCTGTCTGTCTGCCTTTCTGATTGTTCTCCTTTAGTTTAAGTTCAGCATTGAGGATATCCGTTTTACTCTGATCCTCTGTCTGTCTGTCTGTCTGTCTGTCTCTTTCTTTCTATCTCCCCCACTCCCCTTCCCTTCGTATGTGACTGCGTGTATCTGCGATCGCGTATGTGTGTATTATTCATTCTACATAACCATAACTCTGTGTGTGTGTGTGTGTGTGTGCGTGTGTGTGTGTCTGTCTCTCTCTCTGTCTCCCTCTCTCTCTCTCATGCAGCCAGTTAGCTCCATCAAAACTGATACGGCACAACGCTTCTTTTTCTACGGTCGTCAATTTCGGGCCTTCTGTCCGCCCCTTTTCGCGTTTTTTTGTTGTTGGTTTCTTGTTGTTTTTTTTGGGGGGGATGGAAATAGGACGTTATGTTGGGAATGGAGGTGGGTGGCTTCAGAGATAAACTAAAGTTGGATGAAAGAATGAGGCAGAGAGAAAGGCGGAGCATTATACATATATTTGACAGACTGATGCGAACCGGCAAGAAAGTGACAGACAATTAAACGACTTGGATTCCAGGAGACTGAGTAAGCAACGGAACTAAGAGAAAGAGAGAGAGAGAGAAAGAGAGAGAGAGAGAAGAGAGAGAGAGAGCATAATATGTGAAAAAAGGATCTTTTCAAAATGTTCCAGTTGTTCGTAAGCACAAAAAGATCCACCTAAAATGTTTAACCCCCATAAAAAGGTAAGAAAACAACGGTATTGACCTCAGTCTCCTTTCTTCTTCTTCTTCTTCTAGCAGGTTGGAATCAACGAGAGAAGCAAAGAATGAACGCTGTATACTTTGGTTGTTTCAGCGTGTTGAGCGTACAAAAACAGGTTGTCACGAGGAAAAAAACATCAACAAATGAACTCAATGAAAACATTTTTATGAGAAAACAATCAACCAGATGAATGCAGAGAGAGAGAGAGAGAGAGAGAGTTGGGGGAGGGGTGACGGTGCACAGGTGTAAGGGAACGACGCAACTTCTTCTGTTTTCGTGGGCTGCAACTCCCAGATTCACTCGTATGTACACGAGTGGGCTTTTACGTGTATGACCGTTTTTACCCCGCCATATAGGTAGGCGTACTCCGTTTACCGGGAGTGTACATGCTGGGTATGTTCTTGTTTCCATAACCCACCGAACGCTGACATTTTATATGATTTGTCCGAACGCAGTGACGCTTCCTTGAGCTACTGATACCGATACTGATACTGACATGGATTACAGGATCTTTAACGTGCGTATTTGATCTTCTGCTTGCGTATACACACGAAGGGGGTTCAGGCACTAGCAGGTCTGCACATATGTTGACCTGGGAGATCGGAAAAATCCCCACCGTTTACCCCACCAGGCGCCGTTACCGAGATTCGAACCTGGGACCCTCAGGAACGACGCAACAAATGACTTAAATTCGGACTTGCAAGAACAGATAGCTATGTCCGCACAGTGGACAGGCCACAGGACCAGCGCTCTTTGTTTCTTCGTTCTTTCAGATGGACATGTGTCATGTGTCTCTCTTTTCGTTATGTGTTATGTGTCTCTCTCTTCACAGGCTCGGCTGTAGGGAACCTTGGTGCTTCGATATCCCCCAGGCGTCGTCACGAGACGTGTTTCCCATAAACCAGTGGAGTGCTGCAGATTCACAAAGAGCTCCTGCGGGAGTCCTCATAATGCTCCTGTTGGCGCTTCCCGATGGGCCTGTCTTCCACTTCTCATGACGTGGCAAGACCATCTCAACGGTGCCTTGATGACAATGACCTTAACACCAGTCTGGTCTGTACTTTGTTCTTGGTTCGCTGCTGTCTGACCATTTGATACCAGGGTTCTTGTGGAACTGATCCAGCTTCCTCGCTGCCTGTTGTTGCAGGTCTCTGTCTCACAGACATACAGCAGTGAGAAGATTACCACAGCTCTGTAGATAGTCACCATTTGTACTTGGCTGATACCTTGCCCACAGGCATCCAGAGGAACTGGTGACTGAGGACTCCCCCCCCCCCTCCGACCCCTCCGTCCTCCCCCCAAAAAATGTTTCAGATTGCGTTGTCCACGTCTCCATCTGTGGACAGGCGAGTGAAGGTGAACTCTCGCCAACACCTTTCTCTTCAGTTCGGTCCGTCTATCTTGATGGACGGTTGTGACCTGCTGATAGCAAGTGCTACATTATGTGCATAACTCCTGTGTTTTTGACGCTGATTGCGAGGCTAACGTTTGTTGAAATGCCTAATCTAAACTTTGCGAGAGAGCTGGCGAGAGGGAGAAAATTTTGCGGAGAGTGGAGGAGGACATTGTGTGTGTGTGTGTGTGTGTGTGTGTGCTTAGGAGACGGGGTGCCAGTGCACACACATCCACCCACGCACGCACGTCCGTCACGCGCGCCACAGGGCGTTTCATCTAACACGGCACAAAACCTTCAAAACAAAAATCAAACAACCCCCCCGAAAGTAAACTGAAACGGAAGGTAGCAAACTTGTGCTTTCGGTGTAGGAGGACAGACTAGGCACGGCCGGCAAACTAGGATTAAGAGATCTGACAGCTTCTAATTACTTGAAACAACGTGGGATGGGAGCTGGGTTCCACCTAAACTCGTTGATGACATCGGAAAGAAAAACAAAATGAATTAAATTTGTTTTCACGAATTCAAAGGCAATTCAAGACCACAATTATCCCTGTCGCTTGCGCCAAGAATAGGTTACTGTGGTGAAGGCAAAACTTCTGCAGATGTGTCACCGTGTGTTAGAGTGTTGGAGATTTTTTGTTGTTGTGGTTGTGGTTGTTGTTGTTGCGTGAGAGAGTGAGAATGTCAGAGGCATTTTGTGCGGGGGGGGGGAGGGTGTAAATGTAGAAAACACACACACACAAGCACGCACACACATATACACATACTGTGTGTGTGCATCACTAATGCTGCCTCTGAAAATAAATAAGAAAGCACAAATTACTGACGCCTTTATTATATACACATGCATGGAATTGTATTGCGTTACTTTATGTTGTATCGCATTGTGATATATTGTATTGTGCGTCGGAATGTATTGCATCACTTTTGCGCAACGTATTTCACTGTACAAAATTCGAAATGAACTACACACACACACACACACACACACACACACACACACACACACACACACACACACGTCGTCGCAACACAGCGAGACCCGCCACCCCACCCCCCTTGACGCTGCATGCGAATGGATGCTAACACAGATGTGCGTCGGAATGTATTGCATCACTTTTGCGCAACGTATTTCACTGTACAAAATTCGAAATGAACTACACACACACACACACACACACACACACACGTCGTCGCAACACAGCGAGACTCGCCCCCCCACCCACCCCACCCCCCTTCACGCTGCATGCGAATGGATGCTAACACAAACAGATGAACATTTGAACAAGCATGAAATGACGGAGCATTCCAAAGAAATATGACAGGAAAAGTTGCACCACAACAAAGTTGGTCCCGTTATCACGATCTCTGAGTGAGGAGTATGTATTGTGAAAAACCCTTTTCTGTCACATGTATGAAGAACTTTCATTTCAATGTTATTCCCACCATCCATCGGAAAAGATAAGGGTATGTATTTCTGTTTCAGATGTACACATTGCAATAATTTTGTTGTTTGCTCTGATTCCGATGTTGAATTCGAGATTGGTGCATTGCAATGATCCGTCTCGTGTGATATACAGTAAATAAGTATCAGTCATCACCATTGACATCTTCACTAACGCCATCATCATTGTCATGATCGTTGTTGTTGTCGTCCCACTCTTTCTCTATTCTAGGATTTGTGTTATGAAAGAAAAGAAAAGAAACCAATAATGATGACAAAGGAAATAATTTTTATTTAGAATAAGGACTTCCCACGCTTTCTCACACATTACGAGGAAATGTGTCAAGGGAATAGTCACGCTTTCTCGCAACCCCGCGCTTTCCTGTGAAGTGAGAGAAAGCGGGAGACACCCAAACTCGTTCCCTCGATGTATGAGAAAGCATTGAATTGCGAGAAAACGTGGGTCAACAGCCCAGCGGCAAACAACTTAAAAAAATAATAAAAAAGATTCCCTTTTATTTTACTACGGTTAGAAAATCGACAACATATAAGATATGACACCAACAAGAAGACAACAGCATAAAAAGAGGGATCGGGGAAAAGGAAAAGCAGCTGACAGTAGCAAAAAAACTTGTTCACATTTTACTTCAACGTTCTGAGCTAGTAGCACTGAACGGCTTCATCATAAGGGCTAGTTCCAAAAATCATTGATCTCAAACTACCGATTGGCACAGAGAGTGGGGATACAACTAGGGCAAGACATTCTCCTCTCTAACAAAATTATAGTCCAGATTGACGGGCGCAATAGCCGAGTGGTTAAAGCGTTGGACTGTCAATCTGAGGGTCCCGGGTTCGAATCACGGTGACGGCGCCTGGTGGGTAAAGGGTGGAGATTTTTACGATCTCCCAGGTCAACATATGTGCAGACCTGCTAGTGCCTGAACCCCCTTCGTGTGTATATGCATGCAGAAGATCAAATACGCACGTTAAAGATCCTGTAATCCATGTCAGCGTTTGGTGGGTTATGGAAACAAGAACATACCCAGCATGAACATCCCCGAAAACGGAGTATGGCTGCCTACATGGCGGGGTAAAAACAGTCATACACGTAAAAAGCCCACTCGTGTGCATACGAGTGAACGTGGGAGTTGCAGCCCACGAACGCAGAAGAAGAAGAAGAAAATAGTCCAGATTGTCGGGACAGCAGTCACTTCCTCTGCTGTTCTGATGGTTATGATGGGTAGATGCGTATGTGCTCGGTTTTCTCCTTGAGGAGGTCTCCCTGTCGTCCTCAGCCAACACATTCTGTCTTCGAGGGGTTCTGATGGTCATAGTCACACACGACTGTATACCCCGATGGATCGACCCCCAGGCCTTCGATGTCTAATCTATGCTGGCATGACGTTTTTAACCACAAGACCACCGCCACTCTTCTCTCTCTCTCTCTCTCTCTCTCTCTCCCCCCCCCTCTCTCTCTTTCTCTCTGCACCCTGGGGCTGGGTGGAGGAGCGTGTGAAAAAAGTGCCGTGAGTTGTCTTGAGGCCGTGTGTTCTGCAGACAGGCTGTGGCGTGTATGCAGTTGTTTTCACAGCCACTGTGGCCCGTTAAAACCGCCTCCCTCAAGGTCGTGGAGGAAGTGGAGATTGGGAATTCAGGGTGGGCGCAAGGGGATGGGCTCGGGAGGTGTGGGAACTTGATGCATAGCTGCAGTCCTGGGTCAGCTTTTCGTTTCTTTTGTCTTTGATAAAATAGGGGTCCTTCTTATTATCTCTCTGTCCCTGTTTCTCTCTCTCTCTCTCTCTCTCTCTCTCTCTCTCTCTCTCTCTCACCAGTAGTACACTGTATGTAAGGAACACGTTAATAAACAGCTAGCAATTTACTTATATAAAGCCTTAAAGATTAGAAATACAATATGCAGTTGAGTGTGTGCTAGTTTTCCGCTTTTTTGTTATTATGTGTGAATAAGACTAAATGCAGATAATGACTATTTTTCTCATTTTCAGGTTACAACTGTGTTATGTTACATATCTGAATATATTACCTCTGTAATGTTTGTTTACACCACCCCTTCATGAGGGGCCATGGCCTATATTGAATAAAACACCCGTATCCGTATCTCTTTCTTTCTCTCTCTCTCTCTCTTTCTGAATTAAAATTATCCGTATCCGTATCTCTCTTTATCTCTCCACCCTTTTCTTCTTCTACGCCTTCTTCTTTCCAAACAACAAACAATTAGTTTGCGCAACTTTATCTACATTTCGTCTCTGTCATTCGCTTTGCAGCTTCGCGCATTAAAAAAAAAAAAATCAGTAACGCGAAGGAAAAATGTCTGTATGGTGAATACGTTAAGATCCTGCAACAGAAGTCTGCCCGTGATTAAATGCCAGCAGGACAATAAATAACACGCTTATTTTTGATTAAAAAAAAAGAGTGGCGCCGCAGCTAGGATATACATTCTCAAGTCTGTTGTCTTGAAGGAAAAGATTAAAAGGAAGCGAGAGAAATGATAAAACGCAATATAATAGACTATAATATACTCAGCATTTGCTCAAAAGCAGAATCATTAGCTATACTGCAATGAACAAAATTAGGCCCAACACTTGGCTTATGTCACAGATTGACATAAATTTATATTTGGGCCAACTGCAAAGTGAGAGCTGTATTATCAATGGTTTCTCCAGTCAATGGGAAATCATTTACAGCTTGGTCTTTTGTGAAGGACTATCATTCTCAAACTAGGAGGCAAAATTGCACTGGCTCTTAGTGCTGCAGCCTTGTGGGCTGGTTGGCCTTTGGGAACCATCCCAACGCCGACTGTCCTAAAGCCCTCTTGGCCGAGAGAGTGGGGATGTAACTTGGGCAAGACACTGTCCAGTATAATCAAATTCTAGCCCAAATAGTCGGAACAGCAGTTGCCTCCTCTGCTGTTCTGATGGTCATAGTCGGACACGACTGACTATCATATATATAATGAACAAAATTCAGGAATGTAAACATGTGGTCATCAAAGGTAGGTTTAAAAAAACACACACGTCTGATTACTATTTTTTAAAAGTAGAATTGAATAAAATGCGTTATAATACAGTTTGATTATACTGTGCATATACTTTCTTGTTTTCGCACTGAATATAACGCATCATGATACAGTTTGATCATACTGATGCATATGTTTTGAAATTTTGCACGTACCCGCGAAAACAGTGGAAAATAGCATGATTATACTCTGCATATACTTTTTTTGTTTGAAGTTTGTTTTCTTTGCGTATATCTGCAACACCAGTGCCGGTACAGAAACCATCCCTGTTCTCTAAACAATGGCTGGCAGTTCCCTCGCCGACGCCCCCAGGCCCTCTGTTTTGTCCCCGCGTGACCCAGAGCCAAGGGAGGGAGCTTTTGCCACACAGGGAGACGCCCGCGCTAATCTGCATGGAGAGCACGGGGTCCGGTGAAGACCTCCCCTGTTGCCAGCCGCTTAATGAGGCCAGGGGAGAAATTTATGTACTCCGCTCCCCATTCAAACGACCCCCGGGCTCTGTGTGTCGGGCTTCTCATGTAAACCAGAGTTACCCAATTTCACTCTAACCTTCAGCTCGGACCCCGGCGTTTTGGGGGGCTCTGACACCTCACTAGTGTGTTGTTCGCCTCGGGATCACTGGCGCAAAGTGTGTGTGTGTGTGTGTGTGTGTGTGCGTGCGTGCGTGCGCGTGCGTGCGTGCGTCTGTGTGTGTGTGTGGTGCCGGTGGGGAGGAGGTGGTGGGGTGCACGGGTTCGCACCTCGGCGCGCAGGGAGCTTGTCAGGGAAGAGAATGGATCACACTGCCAACGGCCAGGTTCTGTGGGGGGCGGGGGGGTTCACCTGGTAGCTGGGCTGTCTTTAATAGTTGCACTTCACCGTGCCATCAATGTCGGCAGTTTAAATCTCTCCCCTCTTGTGTGCCAGGCACTTCCTCACTTGTATTTGTTTCTGTTTTTTGTTTTTGTGCTTGTTTGGTTCTTTTGGGTTTTTTCTCCAAAGCATCCAAAGAAACCGTAATCGCATGGTAATGTACGTAAAGCAGCCCCCGAAGGGCTTTATCTTCAGATTTGACGGAGACTGATGGCTCGTTTTATGGTTTCTTATTGTTGTCAGGTGTGCAATAAATTGGTGGAGTGAAACGTAATGGTGACTTCTGCGTGCAGCCACGTTTTCAAAAGATGCATTGTGTTTCAGCAGATCGGTTTCTTTGTAGTTCTCCAAATGAGGATCGGTAGCTACGCCGAACTAAAACAAAAAAGAAGGAAAGCGTTTATCAAATGTTTAAATATTTTTGGGTTAAAACATTATGTCAAGGAGTTAAATAAGAAGAAGAAGAAGAAGAAAAAGATATGTTTGCTGATTTTTTTATAATTTTCTTTATTGTTGACTGTTTTTTTTGTTTTGTTTCGTTTTTTGTTTGTTTTTTTCCACCAGGCAGTTTCAATTTCTATTAACGGTGTTGTAATTGCCATTGTCGTTGACAGCGTGTGCGTGTGCGAGCGTGCTTTCATGCTCCTGCGTGTTTGCCAGATAGTAACTGTAAAATGGGAGATCAATTTAATTAATGTCACATCACACATACTGGTGATTGTAGACATCTTGCTACCGTACTCATTTCAAATTTGAATGTTATCATTTAAGAAATAGGCCAGCAGGCTATATCATGGCAACTTTTAAATGTTGGTTAAAATAAGTTGCGGACTGTCCAAATGTGATTATGTGTGTATCTTTCTATCTGCCCGTCCCCCCCCCCACCCCCCCCTCTCTTGAACTTTGATTCTAAGATGGCTTGAAGAAGTAGACACAGTTTGAATATCACATCCACCATCACCTCCACTTCTACCACCACAGCTATTATCATCATCATCATCATTATCAATATCACAACCACCATCACCATCACCACCACTACTATCACCACAACTATTATCATCATCATTATCATTACCATCGGCATCTTCATTTGTATTATCATCATCATTCTGTTTGTTATCAGTGTTATGGGAGGAACATACGTGATGGAACAAGATAGTCTGACCGCCAGTGATTGTAGCACATGAGTGAGACGACATAACTGACCGGGAGGCGCCTGCAGTCGCAGGTATCTGGTCGGTTACACCGCAATCATACAAAAAAAAATCTAAAAAAACAAAGTTTCCACCATAAATCTAGAGAAAATCGTGTGGCAACTCGTGTGAACTAGTGGGTGTGCGTCTTGAAAAGCGTAACGGAATACACAAAAGCATCGTGCTCATCAATGCCTATGTTCACCCAGGAACCTGCACAACAAAAGCGGATTGGGCCTTTTTAGAGGAAATAGAGAACAAATTTGGAGACTCTCTCATTATCTGTGGAGACCTAATGCAAGATCGAAGTTATGGGACCAGCGAACACCAACCCACAAGGACTTACACTTGAAGGAACGATAGGGGAAATTCTTCTTTGCCCATTAACAACCACATCTCCAATTCGCCTTGGAACAAGACAAGGGGACAGTGACAGTGTGATCGACATAGCTCGAACATCTCCAAAATTCAGAGCAGGAATGAATGCAGAGACGCTTCCACACCAAGGCAGAGTTCATCTCCCGGTAGTTTTCAGTCTACAGAAACTATCAGATAAACCCTGTATGAAACCACATAATCTATGTCAGTATGAAACCAAAGAGACAACCATCATCGAAAAATCAAGACGCAGAAGAAACAAAAGAACGGCGCTGAACCGGATGCAAACTATTCAGCCCCCATGGTGGAATACTGACACACAGAGAGAGCCTGGATAGAAAAACATGCGGCTGTCAAACTTTGGCAAAAAGAAAGAACAAAGCCTTCTCCGGACAAAGAAACTGAAACAAAAACAAAAGAAAAAACAAGACAGTTTGAAGTCATTGCCCAACAGGCCAAAAATGACAAGTGGAAACAGTTTTGAGAGGCATTCTCTGTCTGTGTGTTTGTGTGCGTGTATGCGTACGCGAGTGTGTAAGAGTGCACATGTGTCAGGAGAGCTCAGTGCACGTGCGTTTATGTGTATGTGTGTGTGTGTGTGTGTGTGCGTGTGTGTGTGCGTGTTACATTTATTTGCTTATTTGTTTATTTATTATCATTATTGTCTTTTCATTTGATTATTATTATTATTATTATCTTTTCCTTTTTTTATCTTTTTTATATTATATATATATATATATATTTATATATATTGTTCATTTGCCTCTTCTTCTTTTTTTTCTTCTTCTTTTTTCCCTCAAGGCCTGACTAAGCACATTGGGTTACGCTGCTGGTCAGGCATCTACTTGGCAGATGTGGTGTATCGTATATGGATTTGTCCGAACGCAGTGACGCCTCCTTGAGCTACTGATACTGATACTGACAACGTAACCGATTCCTTCCTCCCTGAAACCTACCTGCATTCACAGGTGGGAGGTAATGCACTGCCAGCCTTCCTCAAGTCACCTGGAGGAGGGAGAAACAACACACCTGTAGTCAGAGGTGTTGAAAGCCGTGACACCGTGACCCTGTGTGAAGACACGGTGAAACTGAGAAAGTCCACGTTGCACTTCGATTTTAACATAACGGCTGATGAACCATATTATTATTTGTATCAAATAACATTCATAAACAGTAAGTAATGAAATAACGAAATAAAACAAATAAATACATAATATAGTAAAATAATGCTAATATCAATATTAACATGAGATTACATTTATAATCGCCAGAGGAATCGGCCTGATAGAAGAGAAACACGAAGGGGGAAAAAAAAGAAATTTTGAAGAATGATGGGTAAGGTGGTGGTGGAGGGGGAGCAGAGGGGAGAGGAGAAATTATGACAGGTCATTGGCCAATCCATTCATCTTTGAACATTTGGTCAGTCAAGAATATAATATGATTGGGACATCCAACACATATTTAACAAATAGAATCGTGTTGTACCCGTTCTTCACAAATACTTTCTAAGTTAAAATCTATTTGAATCGGAGATAAACTGGCAAACAGTTTGAAATATGAATATATTTGTATGGTTTTGGAGATCAGAATCTCCATACAACAGAGTCTGTAAGCAGATGTAGTTTGGAGATAAAGTTAAGATTGTGTTTGCCCGAGCCATAAGAAAGTCTTGACAAAATAATAAATAATGTTCAGCAGTTTCACTTGCAGTGCCACAAGCACAAAGGGTCGTTTATTAAATATCTGTTGAACATATCTTCTCTTAAATCACTAATCCCTAGACGAAGTCGACAGTGAATGATTTGTTCCTTCCGTTTACCAAAGTAATAATAGTTAGGCACTACAGCATCGTTAGCACACAGGTAATGTTTAAGCTGGCTTAAGGAATTGCTGGTTTTAGCATAATGAGGTGGAGAATTCCAGAAACAAGTAGTGGATGGTATGAATGATTTCCGATACAGTTCGGAGTTGAATTTTGGTACGGTGCGTTCCACTGACCTGCTACTGTGGTAAGGGTTACTGTCTGAAACAAGACCAGGAACAAGATCCTTTAGGTAATTAGGGCATAGACCGTTAACCATCTTGAAATAATGCACGTTTGTGTCTGTTCATTCTTACCTTAAAGTGAACAGAATCCCGATTCTTGGCATATTTTTTGGTGACTTGTCCCACGAACAGCTCCAATTTTGGTTCTTATTAATCATTAATGCTTCAAGCTGTAAATTTTCCAGAGAGTCTGAATGTGCATCTGTGCAATTATCCCAAACAATATCGGCATTGTCAAAATGTGTTGATATGAATGATTTGTACATAATTTCTAATGCTTTCATGTTTAACTTGTACTTATATGTCTGAAGACAAGAAACCAACATAGTTACAGCATTGATTATACATTTAATATGTTCCTCCCATTTACAGTTGTCTTGGAGTATGACACCTACATGTTCATGTGTGTCTATACTTTGTAATGGTGTGCTGCCAAAAGTAAGAGGTACAATTGTGTCAGTGTTTCGAGAAAAATTTAATAACTCTGTTTTCCCTTCAATAAATTTGACGTTCCATCGCTTAGCCCAAGCATAATTATATCTTTTCTAAGTCAGAATTGAGTGTTTGTGCACGAATGTTTGGGTTGTTTAGTGCTAAGGACATACTTGCATCATCTACAAATAGCTTAATGTTTGAATGGATGTCGTATACAATATCATTGATATAGACAAGGAATAATAGTACAGAGCCCTGAGGAACACCTGCGGGTATTCCTTTGTAATAAGACATCACTCTTTATAACAACTGCTTGGATACGGTCAGAAAGGTAATCAGAAAACCAGTCAAGTAGCATGCCTCGTATGCCATTCGCTCTTAGCTTTAGAGGAAGTCCCTCGTGCCAAACTCGATCAAAAGCTTTAGATACATCAAAGTACACAGCCTGGGTTGTGACTCCATTATCAAAAGATGAGCATGTCATTATAAATACAGAGCATTTGATTTACTGTCAAATCACCAGGAAAAAACCCTGACTGGGAAGGAGACAAACTGTGATTTGATGAAAAGAATGTGTAAACTTGCTTATAGATGCGTCTCTCAAGGACTTTTCCAACACAGCTAAGTAAAGAGATCGGACGGTAATTACTACAAAGTTCCTTCGAAACTTTTTTTTATGCAGAGGATTTACATGTGCTGTTTTCCATATCAGAGGAAATTTTGATTCATGAAGGCTTTTGTTGAAAATCCTAATTAGTGGGTCTAGAATGGTTGGCAATGAGGCGATTAACAATCTATTATGAACGAGATCTGGCCCTACTACTTTATTTGTTTTTCTTTTCTTAGATTTAGAATAACATCTTCAAGATTAGAAGTAGTAAGTGATATTTCTGTAAGTTCAGAGTCGAGGAATGGAATGTCAGGTAAATCTTCTTCGCTATCTTCAAGAGTGGATTGTAAAATGAAAAAAAAGTGTTAAAAACATCAGCTTTATCTTTGTTATAATGATAGACAATACCGTTAGACATAATAGGAGAAATTTCATCTGACCCAACACCTTTCTTTCTCAAAAAGGACTTGACAAGTTTCCACCATTCTTTTGCTCCAAAACTGGATGAGGTTGTTATCTTATTTTCTAAATTGGTGCTATACTCAATTGTTCTTTGTCTTTAGCTTGTTAAACATGGATAATTATAAACCGTGTACTGTGCCTACTTGCAAAAACACACAGGATGAGTTATCGTGAGCATTCAGTGGGTCTGGAATGCTCCAACTCATCTAACAGAAAGGAAAATGCGAAGTGACAGAGTATGATAAATAATAACATTAACAGTTATTATATCTATATAGCGCTGAATCTTGTGCAGAGACAAATCAAAGCGCTTTCGCACCAGTCATTCAAAACGCATGCATAACTCTAAAACTGGAAAAACTGAAGACAAGGAAGAGGCAGGGAAGGGAGGCTATTTTGGGAAGAGGTGGGTTTTAAGGCCAGACTTGAAAGAGCTGAGTGTGGAGACTTGACGAAGCGAAAGAGGAAGTTCATTCCAATTACAAGGTCCAGAGACAGAGAAAGAACGGCGGCCAACAGTCGAGTGTTTGAATCTGGGTGTGCGTAAACAGAGTGGATCCGAAGCTGATCGTAGAGAGCGAGATGGAGTGTAGAGGTGGAGGCAGTCACAGAGATAGAAAGGGGCAGACTTGTGAATACATTTATAACATAGAGTGATGATCTAGTACTTTATTCTGTGTGAGACAGGGAGCCAATGGAGATGTTGCAAAAGAGGAGTGATGTGCTCAGATCTTTTCTTTCTGAGGACGAGTCGGGCAGCAGAGTTTTGTATGCGCTGAAGGGACAATGAATGAAGCAGGCAAACCAGACAATAGAGAGTTACAGTAGTCAAGGCGAGAGAGAATAAGAAAAACGACAAGTCTAGATGTTGCGTCAGTAAACAGATAATTTTATTTTCCGGACGGAACTGATGCGCCGCAATTGACAGTAGCAGGATTGACATGTCTGACTGATAAATTTTTGCATGGACAGTGTGTTGTCAAGGACAACGCCGAGGTTCCTGACTGAACTGGAAAGAGGGATGGATGTACTGCCAAGTTTGATTGTGTCAGTTGTGATGGAAGACAGTTTTTGTTTAGTTCCTATGATCATCGTTTCAGTTTTGTCCGCGTTCAGTTGTAACTTATTTAGAGTCATCCGATTTTGTATGTCCAGGAAGCAGTTGGATGTTTCTTGCAAGAGCGACATGAACCAGTTTTTATATGACACAGATACAATAAGATAGTTTTTTTTTTTTTTTTTTTTTTACTCGTCGGTTCCACGCTCTTGGCTGACTCACGGAAGCCAGGCACTTTCCTAACCAAGCAAGTCACGACTTGATCAGCACCGTGCACAGACATGCGTGGCAGAAGGAGAAAGGAGTTGTTACCTCCAACATGGCTGCATGGCAGCTGGGCAGTCGGCAGTCACAAGGCAAAAGTAGCTGACCTGACTGGTGCGAAGTTTATGGTCCATCAATGGTCTGCTGTCAGCTCAAGACCGTTGTCTGTTTTTTGTTTGTTTGTTTGTTTGCTTCTTTTCTGTAAAGTGGTGGTGATTCAGCAGAGACGTAGCCTTGTCTCAAGGTCGCTTTTCCCTCTCCTCCTCTCCCCTCCTCCCTTTCCCCCTCCCTCTTCCCCCCTCCCCTTCCCTGTCCGTTCCCCAACTGTCTAGGTGTAGGGCTTGGCAGAAGGTCGACTGCGAAATTGTGAACCTGGTGTGTTTGGAGAGAGAGAGAGAGAGAGAGGAGTCGGGAGGGGAACTGGCACACGTGTGTGTGGGGGGGGGGGGGGGGGGGGAGAGGCTGGGGGGTGGGGGGTAAAAAAGAGAGAAAAAGTGATGTGATTTTATTTTCTCATCGACGTCGTTCTTCAACTGCATGCGTATCAAGCAAAATCACTCATGGAGCATTCGCGATGAAACAAGATAGTCTGACTTCCAGTGACTGTAACAATAGGCAGACGGCATGACTGACAGGGAGGCGCCTGCAGTCACAGGTATCTGGTCGTTGACACCGAAACCGATTCCTCCCTCCCTGAAACCTACCTGCCTTCACAGGTGGGAAGTAGTGCACTGCCAGCCTTCCTCAAGTCACCTGGAGGAGGGAGAAACAACACACCTGTAGTCAGAGGTGTTGAAAGCCGTGACACCGTGACCCTGTGTGAAGACACGGTGAAACTGAGAAAGTCCACTTCCCAGGCACAGTGGTGCCGAGCGGATCATCTGAGTAGGGCAGTGAAGACTGTGTCTTTTGGGACTTTGTCCTTTCAGTTGTCGTGCTAGTGGGGAACGGCTTTGTTACACACTTTCCGTGCTCTTTGTCATAAAGCATAGACTCCATAGCGAGCCTCCCCCACCCCCCACCCCCCACCCCCACCCCGCACCACCACATCCATCCCACCTGCCCCCCTACCAGTCTGCAAAGAGTCTGCAACTGGTTCATGTTGTCAAGAACCGATTGGTCAGTTTTAACCAGACTTGAAGACACTTTGTATGACAATTAGTCGTCATGGACTAATTTTGTTTATTTGTTTGTTTGGGGGGTCGGGGTTGTTTGTTTGTTTGTTTTTTTGTTGTTGTTGTTTTTTTTTTTTGCCTTTAATCAACTTGTCAGAGTTAAAGATAATCAATTTGTTTCTAAAGCAGGCTTGAATTAACAGAATAGTGTTGGTATCTCAGAATAATCACATTGATTGTCATCGATTGTCAGGGAATCGATGGTTGTATATAAAACTACCCTTTTTAAAGTATACTTTTGATACATGAGAACAGGCATATCAGCATATGATGTAACTGATCTGGTTTTGTTTTACCGACAAAGATTAAACAAAAATTGTTCCTTTCTTTTTTGTGATACGTGTCTACCAGATTCGAATCCCGAACTACACATGAAGATGGTACTTTGTCTGTCAAAGCTTTATGAGGAACGTTCTTTAAAATGAGATAACTGATAGATCTTTTTTTTTTCAGAGACTCTTAGTTTGTAAAAGAAAAAAGAAAAAAAAAGAGGTAATGTACATGTACCGACATGCGTAAATGCATTAAGACAGCCTTCCATAGACAGCACTTCGGTGCACACACAGGGGTTGAATTTTCGTGAGAATTCAACGAGTCTGCAATGCTCTGACTCATCGCGTGGCAAGGTACCGTTTGAACGCCAGAGAGAGAGAGAGAGAGAGAGAGAGAGAGATAGACGTGGACAGATAGAGAGATAAAGGAGTTCTTTTATTTAACCCGTCGATTCCACGGGCCTGACTGACACGTCGTTTCAGGACGCTTACTCAGCGAGTCATGACTTAATCAGCGCTGTGCAGAGACCCGACAACAACAGCAGCGAAACATGCTTCCTCCAGCATGTGTGGCAGAGAGAGAGAGAGGTAAGGGGGCGGCTGGCACTCACTGGGGCAAGGTGGCTGATCTGACTGAACGTAGAAAGTTTATGGTTGTCCTTCGCCGCCCCCCACCACCCCCTCCCACCCCAACTCCCCCAGCCCCTACTGCTGATTTGTCAGATCAGTGCCGTTGTGTGTGTGTGTGTGTGTGTAAGTGTGTGTGTGTGTGTGTAAGTGTGTGTGTGTGTAAGTGTGTGTGTGTGTAAGTGTGTGTGTGTGTGTGTGAGGTGGGGAGGGTGTTGAGGGGGTGAAATTGGAGATCCTTCAGCAAAGTCATGGCCTTGTCACTGGGTCGTCAGTGTGGGAGTCGTCAGTTTGTCGGTTGGAACTTTGTGTTCGTTGGGAAATGTGGGCACACACACACACACACACACACACACACACACACACACACACACACACACACACACACACACACACACACACACACACGCACACACACACACACACACACACACACACACACACACAGAAGACACAGAGAGAAGAAAGCATCTGTCATGTTGTAGGCTACATGCTTGTCTATTCTAATAATGATAATAATGATAATAATAATAATAATGGTATTTATATAGCGCTGAATCTTGTGCAGAGACAAATCAAAGCGCTTTCGCACCAGTCATTCACACGCATGCATAACTAAAACTGGAGAAACTGAAGACAAGGAAGAGGCAGGGAAGGGAGGCTATTTTGGGAAGAGGTGGTTTTTAAGGCCCGACTTGAAAGAACTGAGTGTGGAGACTTGACCAAGCAAAAGAGGAAGTTCATTTCAGTTGCAAGGTCCTGAGACAGAGAAAGAACGGCGGCCAACAGTCGAGAGCTTGAATCTGGGTGTGCGTAAACAGAGTGGATCCGAAGCTGATAGTAGTGAGCGAGATGGAGTGTAGAGGTGAAGGCAGCCACATAGATAGAAAGGAGCTGATTTGTGAATACATTTATAACATAGAGTGCTGATCTTGTACTTTATTCTGTGTGAGACAGGGAGCCAATGGAGATGTTGCAAAAGAGGAGTGATGTGCTCAGATCTTTTCTTTCTGAGGACGAGTCGGGCAGCAGAGTTTTGTATGCGCTGAAGGGACTGAATGAATGAAGCAGGCAAACCAGACAATAGAGAGTTACAGTAGTCAAGGCGAGAGAGAATGAGAGAAACGACAAGTCTAGATGCTGTGTCAACGGACATTTATTTCCGACGGAACTGACGCGCTGCAATTGACAGTAGCAGGATTGACATACCTGACTGATAAATATTTGCATGGGCAGTGTGTTGACAAGGACAACGCCGAGGTTCCTGACTGAACTGGAAAGAGGGATGGATGTACTGCCAAGTTTGATTGTGTCAGTTGTGATGGAAGAGAGTTTTTGTTTAGTTCCTATGATCATTGGTTCAGTTTTGTCCGCGTTCAGTTGTAACTTATTTAGAGTCATCCAATTTTGAATGTCCAGGAAGCAGTTGGATTTGCAACAATCAAAATGTAATAATACAAACCATCAAACACACACACACACACACACACACACACACACACGCACACACACACACACGCGCGCGCGCGCGCGCGCACATATAGGGAGAGAAAGCGAGAGAGAGAGAGAGAGTACAAACGTTTCTTGTTCAAGGATTAACAATTTTGACCCAAGCCTGCCATATTTCAAGCTGGTCTTTACTATTCTGTAGATATTACAAACATGCCAAAAGAAGCCAATTTTAAACAAAAAAACAATCTAAAGACGTAGGAGGGCTTCTTGCAAAATGGTTTGCTCTGACCAAATCTAATTCGGCAGAAGGGATGTATGGATAGGAATCTTCAGTGAGTGATAAAAAACTCTAGGGAGAGCTGGACAGTACAAGGTCTTCAGAGAAGATTCCCCCCCTCAGTCGAGTGTTTCAGCACTTAACTCCTTTCACTCTAAGGGGGCCGGGCCGCACCCGGGTCATGACTCCTGGATGCCCATATATTGCCGCCTTTTTTCCCCCTGGTCCTCAGCAGGTTCGAACCCGCGCCTCAAGAGTGGTAGCCACTTCAGGACTGAGTCACCTTTTCTGGCAGACGTTTCAACCACTGAGCCATCGTACGCCTAGTTTGAGTAGGGAAATTTAATCCCTATGAAGTTCATTCTTCCTCGACCAGATCCAGTTGGAACGCTTTCTTCTTCTTTCCGTTTCACGACCAACATCGTCTTGCCGATGACTCTGTTGTGGTTCTTGCATGCTTGGTATTCTCGTGTCTCCATAACCCACCGAACACTGACATGGGTTTCAGGATCTTTAACGTGCGTATTTTGATCTTCTGCGTGCGTATACACACGAAGGGGGTACAGGCACTAACAGGTCTACACATATGTTGACCTGGGAGATCGGAAAAATCTCCACCCTTTACCCGCCAGGCGCCGTTACCGTGATTCGAACCCGGGACCCTCAGATTGAAAGTCTAACGCTTAAACCACTCGGCTAATGCGCCTGCTTTTCTGCTGCCCCTGCCATTGCCTTGACAGCCCATGTCCTCTCTCTGCCAGAAATCGACAGCTGTTTCATGAGGCTGTAGGCGGATGCGCTCACAAACCCTCTTGCCCCACTGAATCTCTGTGGAGAGGACTTAGGCTTGGAAGCCAGATTCTCTCATGCTGCTGACTGACAAGAAGAGAACAATGAGGATAAAAGCCTCACCGCGCCTGCTTTGTATCTTAGTCTTTTTCTGTCGTTCTCTTTCTCTGCTTCTCTTTCTGTGTTAGTGGTCGTTTGTTGGACCAGTTGATTGTTTGGTTTCCCGATGAAATACATTGAAATAACACGAGCTGAAAGCTGCTTTTTTGCCCTTTTGTTCAGTTTCATTCGGGTATGGCGTTATTTTTGTTTCGCTTTTCCTTTGTCTTCTCTTAAGTCCTTTCCTAATTTTATCTGTTCGTTTTTGTTTTCGTTTTTGTTTTCGAGGTCTGACATCATTGTAGCGTTGGTAAATATACACTTTAAGCTGCTTTCGTGTGACCCACAAGAACGATGTACAAGTTGAGTTAATCTTTTCCTTGTTTGTTTCCGAACCAGTTCAGGTAAGCTTTTAGCAGCAACCGTCGGGTTTTACAGTCCCAATCTGTCGGCAGTTTGAGATCGTTGAATATCTTTTACAGTCTGAAAAGTGAATCAGGAAGGGGGTTTGTTGCTCTGAATCACTGTTGGCGATGTAGCATGGGATCTTCACAGTGTGAGCTAGTGTTCGAAGGGGGAAAGGGCGTGTATGAGTGTGTGTGTGTATGTGTGTGTGTTGTGTGTGTGTGTGTGTGTGTGTGTGTACGAACATGTGTGTGTGTGTGTGTGTGTGTGTATCTGTGTGTGTGTGTGTGTGTGTGTGTGTGTGTGTGTGTGTGTGTGTGTGTGTGTGTGTGTGTGTGTGTGTGTGTGTGTGTGTGTGTGTGTGTGTGTGTGACAGAGACATGGTTTTTGCACAGTAGTCTTTTTTGAAGAAAAACATTCTTTAACATTACGAGTATAGTGTAGCTTACATTTTCGTTGCATTCCTTTGTTGTGCGTTGACTTCCTGTCTCACTTTCTCCACCGACACAACTACCTTTTCTTTGCCGCTGATTTCCTGTGGGATCATTGACATACTCTGAAACAAAAATTCTGAGAAAAAGGAAACCCAGTCATCCCACACATACTTACTAATTGGCACAGCTGATCTCCCCTGCACAATTGTCATCCCTGTTTTCTCACTTTTTTCCTCAGGGGTTTTCATTAATGTCATGCTTTCTGTCTACAGATTCTGATCATTTTCTAAATTAAGTGGTGATCAGTGATGACGAAGATGATGACGATGATGTTACGAAGATTCCATTTGGTTTGAAAATATACCTACTTTAGGATGATAACAATGGCGGATCGGTTTGATTGAGACAACACGACAGCGCAGTTGTCTGCATTTTCAAACATGCCCTGGTGTCAGTAATTCCTAAGAGACACATATGCGTACAGTGTTTTTCGGGATATGTAAGCAGCATTTTGAAGGACGCGTCTTTAACAAGGTAAAGATTCGAACTTGTGATCCCAGCCTTTCCCATCTGAGGCCTTAGCACACACTAGCCGAGCAGTGCTGCCAGTGCTGCCAAAAACACATTCTTGGAAAAGATAGGATTTGAACGTGTGATCTCAGGCTTCCCAGAGGCGGAAGAATCGCACAACGTTCCTGCCCCTCGTGGCTCCAGACTTCCCAGCCCACAGTCAGTGGTAATGACCACAGCGTCCAGGTGGTTAGTGTCCATCATTACTTTCCTTCAGAGAAATGTGATGGCTTCAGACACTGGCTCAGTCCTGGGACCCGACGTTCTTGTCAGCTTTATGTGCAGATACTGCCTCCTTCCGTATGCATTGGTAATACTCCGCTGAAGACTTGCCCTGGGACGGGAGCTGTTATGGATGATGGGGAAGGGGGACGCAGGAAGGAGAAAAATAATAATAACGCAGGGGGGTGGGGTGGGAGGGGGGGGGGGGGGATTGGCAGCGATAGAGGTTGGGAACAGCTCATAAAATGACGTCTCACACGAGTCCAAAAATAACCCGCACGTGCCAGAATGACTCCATCTTATGTTTCCGCCAGTTCTCGTTTATCCTATCCACACGTGATGATCCTGGGACCAGCTCCTTTCCGCGATGCGCGCCAGAAAAAAAAAATGTCCAAATTACAGTATATTCTCCTCCTCTGACACCACCACCCCCTCTCCCTCCCGCCCTTCCACCAACCCTCATAGTCTCTCGCCTTTAGCCAGTCATAATTTTCGATGTCTTGGGGGGGTCGGGGAAGGAAATAGAATCGCACCCGTTCGTTTCGGCATCCAGGAGAAAAGGAGTATTTCAAGATCACGCAAGATTTCGATAGGTACGCTGTCATTTCGTAACAGAAATGTTACAAATTATGTGAGATTGACTGAGGGAAAGGAAAAATGGCGAATGAAAAGAAAAAGAAAGTGAAGATGAAAGAAAGAAAGGGGGAAGTAAAAGCGTGCACTGTTTTTAGAGAAATGGAAGGGTTTTTTTTAGTGCTTTTTTTCACGTAGAACATGTAAATGATTAATTTTATGACATGATAATTATAAAGTGTGTGTGTGTGTGTGTGTGTGTGTGTGTGTGTGTGTGTGTGTGTGTGCCGCGCGAGCACGAGTGTGCTGTTCTTGTTCGTGTCGTTATTGTTGATCAAACTCGGATACTAAATCAGAAGCATGTTACCTAGGTAATAAGTCTGGATGACATTGTTGCAACCCACGTGCTGATAATAACTGCGAAGAGACTGTAAGTGTGGGAGGAGAGAGAGAGATTCTTTGGCTGTTATTCCAGTCCAGTCTCTTCCCTGAAATAGCTGAACTCACCCAGTGTGTAAAGAGAGTGATGGTCTCTTAGCCGAAAGTTTGGGAGCTGTGTTGATCTCTCTGTCTCTGTCTCCCACCACCCTCTCTCTCTCTGTCTCTATCTCTGTCTGTCTGTCTGTCTGTCTGTCTCTCTCTTGGTTTGCAAAAAATGGAATTTTATTGTTCAAAATAGTGAAAGATTTGGCTTTTGCAGAATGTTCATTCATATTCGTTGTTCTCCAACCCATATGACTAAGCATGGTGACAGACATTTGATAAATACGATCGATGTAATCGCTCTATTGACAGACATAATATGCTCGAATTTTGAAATGTCCAATAATAACATATCAAACTTCTTTATAGGACGAAACTTATTTTGCACATTCATGTCCCGGATTGAGCGAATTCGAAAGCAGCTAGCTTATACCACACAATTACATTGCGAGGGGTGCGGAATATGTACTTAGAGAAAATCTACATGAACCAGAATCAGAGTTTATGTCACACAATAGAGCGATGACATCCAATTTACAGTGGCAAAAACCCATTTAATTCCCGAAAACCTGTTTTGCTCAGGAAGGCAATGTGTGTGGGGGGGTAAAGGTGATGGCCGTCTTGCATTTAAAACGTGGCCCTTTCACTGCATGATTTTCGTGCTATTATCCATGAACACTTCTGTCAGGGAAAATCATTCAATGAAAGATCATAAAGTTTGTCACTTTGCTTTGTCAAGTAAACTCCGTACAGAACAACAGTTTTAACTCTCTCCATACGAACGGCGAAAGAGACGACGTTAACAGCGTTTCACCCCAATTACCACCATCAAAATATTGCAAGCGGAAGGCCCTTATACTGAAGAGGTGAATGTTGACAAAGAATACCACAATTCTGACGACGACACCCACTGGACATCCGAGGGGTCTGTGTAGAGGAGAAGAGAGGACTGGCCGTACTGAGTGAGTTAAGCTATTTCAAAGAATCCTGATACTCACCAGTGAGCCCCTCGTATTATGGCATTATACAACGGCTGTGAGATGCACCATGTTTCTCTGCAGTTCGTCCTTTCAACAGACACTTTGCGACTATTTCAAAAGTGACAAGATTCATCTCTAGCAGACAGAATCTTGATTTAAGAAAAAAAAACACACCAAATTTTGCTTCATCAATTCATTTTCCAGTTTGTTTGGGTTTTTTCTTCCTCCTCTTCATACCGCTTCCTTCTCCTCCACTTCCTCCTCCACATATTCTTCCTTCTCCTCCTCCTCCACACCTTCCTTCTCCTCCTGTACCTCCTCTTCCTCCACCTCCTCCTTCACATCCTCTTCCTTCTCCTCTTCCTCCATCTCCACATCATCTTCCTTCTCCTCCTCCTCTTCCTCCACATCCTCTTCCTTCTCCTCCTCCACCTCCACATCCTCTTCCTTCTCCTCCTCCTCCACATCCACATCCTCTTCCTTCTCCTCCTCCTCTTCCTCCACATCCTCTTCCTTCTCCTCCTCCACCTCCACATCCTCTTCCTTCTCCTCCTCCTCCACATCCACATCCTCTTCCTTCTCCTCCTCCTCCACCTCCTCCTCCACATCCTCCTCCTTCTCCTCCACCTCCTCCTCCATATCCTCCTACTCCTCCACATCCTCTTCCTTCTCCTCCTCCTCCTCTACATCCTCTTCCTTCTCCTCCTCCTCCTCCACATCCTTCTCCTCCTCCTCCACATCCTCTTCCTTCTCCTCATCCTCCACCTCCTCCTCCACATCCTCCTCCTTCTCCTCCACCTCCTCCTCCATATCCTCCTCCTCCTCTACATCCTCTTCCTTCTCCTCCCATCTCCTCCTCCACATCCATCTCCTCCTCCTCCACCTCCTCCTCCTCCACCTCCTCCTCCACATCCTTCTCCTACTTCTCCTCCACCTCCTCTCCACCACCACCTCCTCCTCCTCCTCCACCTCCTTCTCCTCCACCTCCTCCTCCACATCCATCTTCTCCTCCTCCACCTCCTCCCCCACATCCTCTTGCTTCTCCTCCTCCTCCTTCTCCTCCACCTCCTCCTCCACATCCTTCTCCTACTTCTCCACATCCTCCTCCACATCCTCTTCCTTCTCCTCCTCTACATCCTCCTCCTTTTCTCCTTCCTCCTCCTCCTCCTCCACCTCCTCCTCCACATCCTCCACTTCCTCCTCCACATCCTCTTCCTTCTCCCCCTCCACCTCCTCCTCCACATCGTCTTCCTTTTATCCCTCCTACTCCTCCTTCACCTCCTCCTCCTCCTCCTCCACCTCCTCCTCCACATCCTCTTCCTTGTTGCTGTTCTTCTTCTTCTTCTTCTTCTTCTTCGTCTTCTTCCCCCTTCTCTTCCTCCATCTTCTTTTCCCTCACCCTCCTTCATCTCCACCTCTTTCATCATCTCCATGTCGTCTTCTTCTTCTTGTCTTGTGTTCTTCTTTTTGCCTTAACAAAAAAAAAAAATCTTTTTTGCGTTTTTCCCCCCTTTTCTTTGCCTCATTATATGCTTTCTCTGGATGCAGTTTGCAGTTATCGGTTGTGATTTGTATGATTAGGCTTCTCAGAAAGACGTCGTCCGGAAAAATTTATCATTTGCAGGTGCACAAAACTTGGCGTGTTTGAGTACCCCCTCTCTCTCTCCCCTCCCCCTCGCCCCCCCCCCCCCCCCCCTCTCTCTCTCTCTCTTTCTCCCCCTCTCCCTCTTTGCGCCCGCTCCCTCTTTCCCCTCCATCTCTTTCCCTGGTTTCAAACTGCCCGTCTGTTTTTATGCCCAGATTGAGCTTGTCTATCTGCATGTTCGCTGACGCATAAGGTCGCGATTTCGTGCGTGCGTGTGTGTGTGTGTGTGTCAGTGTGTGTGTGTGTGTGTGTGTGTATGTATGTTCAGTGTATGTGTGTGTGTGTGTGTGTGAGAATACATATGTATTTGCGTCCATGTGTGTGTGTGTGTGTGTGTGTGTGTGTTTGGTTAGTAGTGTCCATGCCACCTGACCATCACTTTTAACGTGGCATGCGAGGCACGAGAGGCACTCCATTGTCCACACGTTTGCGGGGGGAACGGGGGTGCGGGGGGGGGGGGGGGTTTGATACCGTCGTCACCACGGTTAAGTTGCGCGGCCATGCAAACTTTCCCCCTGTTATGTTGGTCGTTTCAGTGTGTGGATTCCGTCCAGTCAAGTTTATCTCATTACTCCTCCATAGAGGGAAGAGACACTTTCGTTTACCACAATTCCATAAGTACAACGTAGCTCTTACCTGAAGATAAACTCCCATTCTGCCTGAAGTGGTGGTCATAGAGCCCCTTTGGAATCCGATCTGTGTGGACTCTACGTATTAATGAGAAACATCGACAAGCGTACTGTCCCTGGCTCCCAGCCTGGTGTCAGCCTTTCATCTGTTCTGTATCTTCGGCATCACCAGCGGCGTATCTCTATCATCAAACCACTCTTTTCTTTCTTTCTTTCTTTCTTTCTTTCAGGAGTGGGAGGAAGAAAGAACACATTTTGCTTATTACCCTGGTAAATAAAGAAACACCTTCGTTTCGTTTCTTATTATTTTATTTCTTCTTTTTTTTTGGTTATCTTTTCTGTGTATCCGCGGGTGGTTTTTCCTCTACTCCACACATTTCGATTTCACGGCATCCAGTTCTATCCTGATGTGGTGGTCTTCAAGACGTTTCCAACGTTTAGTCTAACCTCTCTGTCTGTCTGTCTCTGTCTCTTTGTCTCTGTCTCTTTGTCTCTGTCTCTGTCTGTCTGTCTGTCTGTCTCTCTCCCTCCCTCTTTTTCTGTCATTCTCTCTTTATGTCTGACAGAAAAAAAAAAGTTATAAACAGAAAGACAGTGCAAACAAACAGACAGACAGACATGTAGCAAAATCAAACATGCAACACTCGACAGACAGGCACATGAAATAATAGCCAGGCACGTATCGGATCTAAAACCACCCTCTCTCATTCCGCGCGCTTTCTGTACCCCCCCCCAAAAAATAGGGGGCCCGGAAAGGGATCGCTTTCCTCCGCCCCACCCACCCCACTTCTCCCCTCCCTCCATCTCCCCTCGCCTCCCCCCCACCCCCACACACACCTTAAAACTCGCAGGTGTGAGAATGCTTTATCCTGAAAAAGCCAAGCGCGACCAGAGTATGAGCGGTTCGGGTTTCTGAGGCCCCGCCCCGCCATGGCGTTGATAAAGAGCGTGAAACCCCTCCGAGAGTGATGCCATCATGCTCTCTGCTCAACGGCCTTTGTTGTGTCAGTGGCGGGGGTGGGATGGTGGGGGGGGCTTGCGGGGGGGGGGGGGGGGGGGGGTGAGGGTGAAGGGGAGAGAGAGCGAGGAGGGGGGTTGGGTGGGAGACAGAAGAGATGGAGGAACTTACAAAGAGAGAGAGAGGGAGGGGGAGTAATGACTAAGAATTGAGCGGCTGAGAAAGAGAGTGATGCCATGCTCTCTGCTCAACGGTCTTAGTTGTGTGAGCTGGGTGGCTGGGGCGGGTGGGTGGGTGGGGGTTGGGGGAGGAGGGGGGCATTGAAGGAGAGAGAGAGATGGGTGGGGGAGGGGGGGGGGGCTAGGAAGACAGAAATGATGGAGGGACGTTAAAGAGAAAGAGGATAATGACTAAGAATTGGGAGAGAGGGAGAGAGAGAGAGAGAGAAAGATATATATATATACACTAAGAGTGATGCCATGCTCTCTTTACCAAAGTCTTTGTTGTGCACGTGTGATGGGTCAGAAAGAGGGGAGACAGAAGTGCGGGAGTGAGAGAGAGTGGGTGGGTGAGAGAAAGAGAGAGAGAGAGAGAAAAGAATGATGTCATGCTCTTTCTTCACGGTCTTTGTTAGATTTATGGGTAGAAAAGATGAGAGAGAGAGAGAGAGACAGAACGACAAAAGAAAACGAAACGAAACGAAAGTTTATTTAACAAGGCCATGGCCCCGTTTGAAGGGGTGATTACATATTTTGTAAGAATAGATTTGCGTAAGAATATAATCTTACAACAAGTATGCTCAAAGTTCTGTTCTGTTTAACCAATCATGAAACTCCGTCATTTTAATGACTTATACATAAATATGGCAAGATTCGGAAAAAAACGTTATCATTTGTAGAACACAGAAGTAATACCAACCAAAAATTACTTGGTCTGCTGTAGTATCTCAACGGAATATATATTTGTCTCAAGTCATCTAATACAGGACAACATAATACGAAATGGACTTCATCATCTTACGCTGCTGGTCAGGCATCTGCTTGGCAGATGTGGTGTAGCGTATATGGACTTGTCCGAACGCAGTGACGCCTCCTTGAGCTACTGAAACTGAAACTGAAACTGTTGTCTTTCAGCAAGGAAAGCGGATGACAGGAGGAGGAGAGAGAGATAGAGAGAGAGAACGAGAAGGAGAGAGGGACAGTTAAATAGTCTACCATTGAGTTTTGCTGTGATCTCTTCACCGTTTGGTATTGTTGAGAGAGAGAGAGAGAAGTAGTACACACACACACACACACACACACACACACACACACACACACACACACACACACACACACACACACACACACACACACACAGAGATTTGGAAGTTGAACTGAGCACGTGATTTTTGTTTACACACACACACACACACACACACACACACACACACACACACACACAGTTACATTGAAAACAATTCTCTCATTCTCTATCTCTCTTAGTTTACATGATACCATTCCAGATCTTTGAAATTGTATGTTTGTGGTTCTGTGAGTTGATGTCTAATCTATGTGCTTTAGGTAATATGTATGTTTGTTCAACCAGTTCAGTAATCACCTTGCTTTTGTGTAGATGAAATCATCTTCTTCTGTTTTTTTAATTGCAGGAAAGCCTTCCAAATGCCTTTTTAAACCTTTTTATATATTCAGCTTCAGACTGTACCGCCCCCAGGCCCGAGTTACAGTAAATTTCAAAAACTTTTAATCTCATCTCTGATCTCTGAACATGTCATGCTACGTCAGTTTGTCAGTCAAGTCAAGTATGCTTTTGAAAAAAAAAAATGAAAAAAAAAAGAAAAAAGAAAAAAAAAAGACCTCGTGTTAGAATTGTTTATCTAACCTTTTAATCTGAGAAAAAAAAACACAAGGCGAATGTGAACTATTGTGCTTAATACATGCATATTAAACCAAAGGTGCTTCGAAGTACGTTTACAATAAATCACTACCTTTGTGGGCAGAAAGGTTATTGTCAGTGATACCTTGACCTTTGATGAATTTCGCAACTTCGATTTTTTAGTCAAAGTGATTGAGGAAACTGATTGTTTGAGAATGGTTTAATATTACTTACCTGAGCAATGCTCATGAAAAGTCAGTCCAAAGGTTTGCGAGAATGATGTGAGTAAAAAAAAAAAAAAAAAGACACTTTCGTTTGCCCAGTAATCAAGGTAAAGGTAAAAAGTAAATCGAGCGCTTTTCAGAAACTCGAACAAAAATGATATATTGGTCCAGATCGCATGACAATCATGTGGCCATCCTGTTTTTGGTGTGTCTATTTCTGCGGGTCAGCCCTTTTCCATCGGCTGTCTGTGCTTTTTCCTGGACACTTTTTGGATGTGTTTTTGAAATGGGACTGGAAGGCAGGACGGAGATACACACACACACACACACACACACACACACACACACACACCACACAGAGACAGGCACACACGCGCGCGCGCGCACACACCCCCCCACACACACACATACATACACCCCCCTCCACACACACACACACACACACACACACACACACATACGCACACACACACACATACGCACACACACACACACACCACACGCAGAGACAGGCACACGCGCGCGCGCACCCCCCCCCCCCCCCCCCCACACACACACACACACATACATACATACAGCCGCTCCCCACCCTCCTACACACACACACACACACACACACACACACACACACACATAGGAGAGAGAGTGCGGGGGTGGATCGGCGAGTAGCCGCCTGGTACCGTGACGATCATGGACCCTGCCTGAAGGGTCCTCGCAATTCTCTCCCTCTCTCTCTCCCCCCCTCTCTCTCTCTTCCTCTCTCTCTCCCTCCTGATGAAGGATAAGGTAAAGACAGCAACAGACGTTGGCAGTATCCAGCCCCTACCCCCCCCCCCCCCACCGACCCCCACCCCTACCCCGCTCCCTTCAACCTATCTTAGCATCTGCACTGTTATTTTTAGCGGTCCTGAACTCTCCCTGACCGATGGGGTCCATCGATTATCGAAGGACTGCGAAGGGAGGGGCCCAGGAATAGACCCGACGATGATATGGCGAACGACGACACGCAACGTGTGAGACGCGCTTTAAGTCTGGACGGGAAAGGTTCTATCAGCGAATCGGACAGTTTAAAGGGGTTTGATCGCAAATGCCAAGAGACATGCGCCCACGGCGGGCAGATAAATTGCGCGCGCGTGTGCACACATACGCACGCACACGCGCGCTCGCGCGCGCACACACACACACACACACACACACACACACACACACACACACACACACAATTATTGCATACACGCCCGCGCTTCTGCGCTGTTCGCCGGTGCGTTAAATATCACAAGTTTGTAGCAGCTTGATTTCAATCAAATGCCAAAGATGCACGCGTGCTATTCAAAGCGATATTAACCGAATTTGTTAGGTCACCCTGCCATAAAACGTGTTGTTTGTTGCTTTGGTTGCGACATTCATAGTGTCTTTGATGTTGTTGTTGTTGCTGCTGCTGCTGCTGCCAATTACAGCTGTGGGGGAGGCGGTTGCGAGATGAAGGTCTCAGACTGGAATGGTTTGGTAATCTTTATTGAGAAAGGGGGGAAAAAACCCAAAATGAATGCTGCGACAGTGAGAGGTGGTGCGGGCTTATGTGTGAAAAAGGTAAAGATCAGCACTCTTTTTTTCTGCATGTCGGTGCAATTGAAATATACCTATGTATGTATATATATATATATATATATATATATATATATAAAGAGAGAGAGGGAGAGAGAGAGAGAGAGAGCTGAATACTAAAACTTTTTAATGTCTTTTGCTGAATGGTCTTGGTGACGGGGGTACACAGTTAAATCCTTCTTGTGAAATAAGAATACTTAAAACGCCTGTGGAAAATAAAACAGTGTTTCAAACATTATTTTGCACATTTACACATCGCGCTTAAATCACACGCACAGATATATATATATATATATATATATATATATATATATATAGAGAGAGAGAGAGAGAGAGAGAGAGAGAGAGAGAGAGAGAGAGAGAGCATGAAGGATAAACATCTTCCGATAGTACATGATCTCAATTTATATACAACGCATACATACATCATCTACGCTTCTGTCTGTCTGTCGTTTCCTCTGTCGTTTTGTCAATTCTGACCCACGCCAAACTGCCAGCGGGTGTGAAGGCGGCTGTCCAATACGTTCCCTCCTACACTCCTTCTCTCCTCAGACTGGGGGTGTGTCTGTCTTCTTCGCACGATTGCTCGCTATGAAAAACGGATAACTGTTGCACAATGACATGCAAATTATTACCATAATCAGCACACACAAAAAGAAGAAGAAGAAGAAGAAGAAGAAAAAAAAAGATTGTGATATCTGCTCCTGTCATCTGCAACGAAAGGTTATCAAGAGAGACAGCACCAAAAATGGCAAACGTTACTTGATAGGCTTGTAAACAACGGGAAGAAAACCCCAAGGCTGTGGTGTTTTATTGGAGGGGGCGGGGAGGTAGTTTTTGGGGATGCTGCATTTAGCGCGCGCGCTCGCGCGTGTGCGTGTGTGTGTGTGTGTGTGTGTGTGTGTGTGTGTGTGTGCGTGTGTGTGTGTGTGTGTGTGTGTGTTACGGTTCAGAACTGGAGACTTCTCAAAAGTTGGGGATACATTGATGTTGGTTTTCTGCAAAGTGAAGTAGTACGGGTGGAACTTTTGTCCAACGGAGTCAAAATCAGGGACGG
>NC_134878.1:12363139-12375639 GCF_041734735.1 Babylonia areolata | reverse complement strand
CCTCTGTTGTCAGCCTGCGTGGTAACTACACCAGATAAACGGCCGTAACAGCAATGCACTTTGTGCTGCGGACACACACACAGGAACGCTTTCTTCGCAAACCAACTGCAAACAAGGCAAGCTTACCCACGCGTGCGGCGCTATCTTTCTTTTGTTTTTAGTTTCCACGAAGAACCGACCTGTGATGAAGCCATTCCCATGATACTGAATTCACACTCTTTTTCTTCTTTTTTTCTGTTGTTTGTTTTCATTTTTAATGACACTGGGTTTGAAAATATATTCTTCTTGGTGTTGACGATTGAACGCGGAATACCATAGATCTTGTAAGGAATCAAAGTAATGGTTGTCGTGTTGTTGAATTTAAGCTTTTAAGAAGGCGTTGACAAAGTTACCCTTTTCATGCATGTTTTCTCTTTGGGGGAACGGTTGGATAATATTTCTTTAAAAAAAAAAAATTAAATGGGGGAGGGGGGGTTGGAGTGTTGGGTTTGGGAAGGGGGGAGGGGGCGTTCTTGTTTCCCTGTATCGACCCCATCTTCTCCTTAACTCTCTCCCCCCCCCCCCCACACCCACCCCTTCCCCCCAGCGCCAATACCCTCTTGAATTCCACCCCCTTGCTTTGTCCTCCTTCGTTTACTGCTCGTTTTTCTTCCTTCAAACCCCTCTTGGCCGAGAGAGTGGAGTTGTAACTTGTGCAGGGCACTCTCTCATCATTCATCATTTTGCCCATCGCTCCTGGTGGAGCATAGGCCATCGACGACCCCTCGCCATCGCACTCTGTTCTGGGCTGTTCTGGCCATTCCAGTTCAGTTGGTCCCTTGCTGCTTCAGCTCTGCCTCGGTATCTCGCCTCCAGCTGTTGCGAGGCCGGCCTCTCTTCCTCTTTCCCTGCGGGTTCCAGGTCAGGGCTTGGCGTGTGATGCTGGACACTGGCTTCCTGAGGGTGTGTCCGATCCAGCCCCACTTCCTCCGCAGTATCCAAGGCACTCTCTACTTCAATCTAATTTTAGCCCGGACAGACAGCATTTACCTCCTCTTTGCTTTTCGGATGGTCACAGCCAGACACGACTGACTATGATAAATCCCGTGCAGTCATGGTGCTCTTGACCTTCAGGTATATTTTAGTGGGTCGGATGAGCGGAATACAAAGGCCGAGTCGTGAAATATTCTTTTACCGACGCCATAAGCATTGCGCAGTGGAACAGTTGGTCAGAGAAGCCGTTTGGGGATAACCGATCTGGGATTGATATCCCCCCATAACCCCCGCAAACCCCCACCCACCCACCCACCCACACACACACACACACACACACACACACACACACACACGCATATATATATACATATATATATATAATTTTCATATATACATACATACACATCAACACACACACACGCATATTCACACAAGAATTTTAAAATAATGTATTCCTTTGCCTCGTGTTGGGGCATGAACGATATAAAGTAACACTATTAGAATTATACAACAAAATAAAAACTTAAAACAGCAATTAAAACTCTGAAATCAGTGATATAAACAGATAATGATCATATTTTCTTGTGATCTTTCCCCATTTTTTTTTTATGAATTTCCTCACTTTCAAAAACACACTCGTCTTCGCTTTCATCAAATTGCAAAACAATTTTTTTTTTCAGTGATTTTCCGATTCAAATATTTCTTTAGAATGTACTTATTTCAAAGAACTGCAAATTTCGGGCTTTCCAGAACAAAATGAAATCCGTCTCCAATCACAGTCACGACAAGTACGCAATTCATGGGAAGTTATGACGTCTACCAGTCACAAATTTAATTTGTTACTGCTACACCTGAACTGTATTAATGATAAGCTGTAACGATCACGTACATTAGAAATATGTTTTCCTTTTCCAAACACACATACACACGCACGCACACACACACACACACACACACACACACACAAGCGCGCGCGCACACATACACAATCACACGCGCGCGCGCGCGCGTTCGACCATGCGCATGAGCAAACATGCACATATATAAGCTGAATCAAGGCATAAAAGTAGACGTACAGTGATAAAGGAGAGAGAGAAAGAGAGGGAGGGGGGGGGGGGGGGCAGAGAGAATTGAAATGAATAAATTTTGTTTTCTGAGGGTAATAGGAGTAAGAAAGACAATGACGTTGTTTTTTTGTTGTTTTTTTTTCATCCAACAAAGGGGAAAATCATCATATCAATACAGCACACACATTATAATCATGAATACATGAATCGTAATTAGTTGGCATTTACAACGCTACATAGTTGGAGGAGAGTCAGAGGAGAGAGAGAGAGAGAGACACTAAGAGGCACAGAGGGAGAGAGACGGGAGGGTGGTGGTGGGAGGGGGGTGGGGGGGAGTTCGGATGAAAATTTGGCTCCACTCAAGAGCACTGCCGACGCGCTTGATTACCACGTATCATTTATAAATATATGCCAGCTCTTCCACGCTCGTTCTTTATTATGACTTGTTAAGTTTTTGTCCCCGCTAACAACAGATGGGTTTCATGCTCGGATGTCGTCAGTGAGTTCTTTGGGGTTTATCATTCCCCCATGGTGCGTATTTCTGCTGGCTTAGCAGATTAGTGAAAGCATGTACGGTTTTGGCACACTTGCAATACGTTACCCTTCCCCTGCTCAGAGGAGGAATGTGTGTTCGTGTGTGTGTGTGTGTGTGTGTGTGTGTGTTCATATGTGTGTGTGTGTGTGTGTGTATTTATGTGCGTGCGTGTGTGTATGTGTGTGTTGCGTGCGCGTGTGTGTGTGTATGTGTGTATGTGTGTGCGTGTGTGTGTGTGTGTGTTCATGTGTGTGTGTGTGTGTGTGCGTGCGTGCGTGTGTGTATGTGTGTGTGTGCGTGCGCGTGTGTATGCGTATGTGTGTGTGTGTGTGCGCGCGCGCGCGTATGTGCGCGTGTGTGTGTGTGTGCGTGTGTGTGTGTGTGTGAGTAGTTTGGTTTCTGGCACAAGCCAGTGGCAGAGGGTGAATGATGGAGAGGAAGCGGGGCGGAGATTAGCCGTGCTGACGTGCTGCTGTCCGCTACAAATGAGGCGGATTTACAGGGGGGAGGGGGGGAGGGCCGTGGACCCATTTCTCAGCCCCCTGCTTTGCTGAGGACCATGAAGGATATGATCGCGGCACCGCTGAGGACCTCAGCAGTGTGCACTATGTTTGTTGTTGTGTGTGTGTGTGTGGGGGGGGGGGGGGGGGTCGGGGTGGAGGGGTGGAGGTGGTTTCTGCCCCCTCCCCATCCCCACTTCTCTCTCTCTTTCTCTTTCTCCCTCTTCCCGCCCCCCCCCCCCCCCTCTTTCAGTACTTCCTTCCTCCCCCCCCTTCTCTTTCCGTCTCTCTGTCTCTCTCTTTCTCTCTCTGTCTCTCTCCTTCCCTCTCTCTTTCGCTCTCTCTCTCTCTCCCTGTTACCCCCCCTCTCTCTCTCTCTATCTGTGTGCCTCCCTCCTTCCCCCCGCTCTCTGTCTCTCCCTCTGTCTCTGTCTCCTTCTTTCTCTCCGTCTCCCTCTTTCCCTCGCTCTCTCTCTCTCTCTCCCTCTCCCTCAACCCCTCCTCTGTGTGTGTGTGTGTGTGTCATTCTTTCTCTTTGTCTTCCTCTTCCTCGCTCTCTCTCTCTCACTCTCTCTCTCTTCCTCTTTGTATCCCTCTCTTTCTTTGTGTGTCTGTCTCTCCCTCTGTCTCTCTCCCCTTCCCTCTCTTTTTCTTTTCTCCCCCCCTCCCCTTCTCTCTCCCAGTCTGTGTAAACGCGCGTGCATGCATGCATCTAACAAAGATTATTCCTGAAAAGTATTTACAGCCAGGAGCCTCTATTAAATTTGTTGCTATTTGTTCAAAGCGTATAGGATCGCGCGTTTGAATGTGTTGAAGAGGCTGACGTCCGTGGCATAAATCCATCTTATTTTCTGATTAAAAACCCACACATTCAGCTTATTACGTATCTGTTGAAGAGAGTATTAGTTTTCTTCTTCTTCTTCTTCTTCTTCTTCTTCTTCTTCTTCTTCTTCTTCTTCTTCTTCTTCTTCTTCTTCTCCACGTGTACAACTTGCACTAAGCGCACGAGAAAGAGCCCTCGGCAACAGATGGGTTTCCCTGACAAAATTCTGTAGGAAAATGCACTTCGATAGTGAAACAAAATTTTAAAAACACTAGCAGACAGGGAAAGAAAGGTAGCGATGGTCTGTCGGTATGCTATCCCCGGAGTGAGCAATCTGAGTATGTGGGAAGAGCAGTCCGATTGTAGCGAGGGAAATATATAGAATAGAATAGAACAGAATATATCTTTATTACCAAGTGTACCGGGGTCACAAGGGGGGGATAGTACATAACAAGGTACGAACATAAATCGAAAATTATACACAGACACAGATACAGTAGAAATTAGGATACATACAAGTGCATATCAATATAAAAACTTGTGCATACTCTCTCTCTCTCTCTCTCTCTCTCTCTCTCTCTCACACACACACACACACACACACACACACACACACATACGCGCACACACACACACGCGCGCGCACATACACACACACACACACACACACACACACACACACGTTTGAACAGAAGCCGCATATTACATGTGGATGGGGCTGATGACTAGATCTTCAGGTAGATGGTTGTTTATTGCACAATTCTCTTTGTCATGCACAAAACACTGCATTACAATCCGTATCTCAGGCGCGCGTTGTCTGCACAGGGTTTTGTGTGAAAATACCTTGGTCCGGTTCTCTGTGCGAGTAAGTGACTCTCTCTCAAGGGAACTAGAATGGCTCTGTCCAAATCCTTCCTCTCTCTCTCTGTCTCTCTCTCTCTCTCTCTCTCTCTCTCTCTCTCTCTCTCTCTCTCTCTCTCTCTCTTCTCTCTCTTCTCTCTCTCTTTCTCTCTCTCATTTTTTTCTTTTTCTTCTTTTGTGCGTGTGTGTGTGTGTGTGTGTGTGTGTGTGTGTGTGTGTGTGTGTGTGTGTGGGCATGGTGTAAAGAAGCTTTCAGCTTACCCAGTGTATTTATTACCCTCAAGGAAACATTTGTTCATCATCATGTTGTTCATCATCTCGCTCCGTCTCTACTTCACCGCTCCCTTTTCTTCACTTTCTCCCTTTCTTTGCCATCCGCCCCCCCCCCCCCCCTCCCACTTTCAGTTTTCAGTCTCTTCCTACATATGTGGTGTGTGTGTGTGTGTGTGTGTGTGTGTGTGTGTGTGTGTGTGTGTGTGTGTGCGCGCGCGCAGTGTGTGTATGTGTGTGTGTGTGTGTGTGTTTTCAAATATCAGTACAACATGTAGCCATATTCGAGATTTTCTAGTTAATTATCTTGTTATTGACTGAAGGAATTAACTTGATGCATGTAGTAGATGCTTTATTTTTATATAAAAGATTCAAAACTCATTTTACAGCAGATAAACATGTAGCTTGTTTACCAGACGTTTCTGTTCGTTCATGCACTGATTAAATTTCGCAATCACAAACTGCGAACTGAAATCGGATGAATCATAATACATCACTTGATGAAAGATTGTGCCCTTTTGTTGTTTGTAATCCTCCATTCCCCAAAAGAGGCGAAAGGAAATCAGATATGTGTGTGTGTGTGTGTGTGTGCGCGCGCATGTGTGTGTGTGTGAGTGCGTATGTGTGTTTAGGCGAACGGTTTCTGGGTGTGTTTTTAAAAAATTTTGTCCTTGAAAAGCGTCCAGATTCGGCAACAAATGATTGCAGGAATACTCCTCCATCACTCTACCCAGGTCTTTGAAATTGAGATAACAAATTAAAGTTTAAGTTTCTCAAGGAGGCGTCATAGCGTTCGGAGAAGTCTATATACGCTACACCACATTTTTTTTAGGCAGATCCCTGCCCAGCAGCATAAGCCAACGCGCTTAGTCAGGCCTTGAGTTCATCATACTTATATACTTTTGCGTACCAGAGTGGATTTTTTTTTTTCCAGAAGACAACACGTTTGCTGCCAAGGTTCTTTCTTCAGCGTGCCACTTGAGTGCTGCACACAGTACCTCAGTTTAACGACTCATCCGAATGGCTGGACGTTCAGTTTGATTTTCCAGTCAAACTTGGGAGAAAGGGCGAAACGGAAATCGAACTCCGACCCCCACGAACACTGTAATGGCAGAAAAGCGTCTTGACAATTCTGCCACCTTCCTTCTAAAATTAAAACATCCTGAATTACTGGTGATTGATCAATGTAATCATGACATGCTCTTCTAAAGCAGAAGTGAGTGCAAACGCATTTCTTAGATGTTTTATATATTTGGTCTTGTTCTTGTTCTCATTCTTCCTGTTGTTGTACTTCTTTTTATTCTTCTGGAGAAAATTATTGCTCTTTCTACGAAGTAAACAGATACACAGACAGAGCAAATGAATGTCCAAAGATTAAAGCGCAATTCATTTCCATCGAAAAGATCAAGTTTCTGTGCCGAAATAAAACAGTATCAGACTTTCTTAACGACGTATGAAACATAATTTTCTCTACAAACTGGTTTGTTGACGCGATTAAATGAATTGCACCAGCATAAAAAGAAAGACCTTGATTCCCATGAGTGGGCGAAATGTGAGCCAAATTGCTGTATAAAAGGACACTCGTAATAGGGCCACTTTCATTTTCACCCTTCTGATTAGTGGTTGAAACGTTACTTCAGCGATCCTTCTTTCCGAAACAGACTCTAAACGTTTCCTCAACCGAATACGATTGATTATAAAGTGGGGAAAAAGTCCAGATAAAGAAAGCCAGACAAATGTGTTTTCCTATCTCTCTCAGAACAGGAGTTCATTGGATCGATCCGAGGTGAACTTTCAGAGCTCAAATGTATGTGTAAACGGATCTGCATATAGGCAAATCTCGATCTCTTTCTGTCTGTTTAACTCATCTATCTATCTATCTATCTATCTATCTATCTATCTCTTTCACTTTCTTTCTCTTTCATTCACTTCTCCCTTTCCCTCTCTGCCCTATCTCTCCGTGCTCTTCTTATCAATATTTTTTTTCTCCGTATCCCCCCATCTCTCGCTGTGTGCACGTGTGTGCGAGCGCATGAGTATTCCTGTGTGTGTGTGTGTGTGTGTGTGTGTGTGTGTGTGTGTGTGTGTGTGTGTGTGTGAGTGTGTTTGTGAGTGCACAAACTAGAACATATGTATATGACACATACGTTTGCGATCAGTAAGTAGTGGTACTGTTTACAAATGTGATTTTAACATACATGTCCAAAACATCGTGACATGAGAATAAGATACGTGTATGTAAGTTGCTATCATAAAGAAAACAAAAAGCAGTGCTGATGAAAATATATCAGGCTTGCAATGTGTAAAGAATATGAAAATCTTTTAAGATTTTCGTTTGTTTGTTTTATGCCCATTTTAAATGTTTTATCGCTTCCCATCTTCTGGTGTGAATGTGGTCTCAGTGGTACTTGATTTTTTTTGTGATTGCTGTCCTGATTCATGTGTTGTTTATCCTTCATCAGTTTAGAAAGTGTATCGAAACATTATAACTGATGGATGGACGGAAGCAAAACCTTTCCAATCTTCCGTGCAGACACACACGAGGACTGTGAGACTGCACGGGACAGGACGGGGCAGGACAGCTGTAGCCCACAGAGCAAGACGACCCAGAAAGGAAACTTCTTTACCGTTCCCAAATTGCCGATCCAATCGTAGTAGGGGGACGAAGTCTGCAGTGCTTCTCAGTGCCTGTACTGGACGTCACAGCTTGTCCCGGAGTTTGTTGTGTCTCGTCAGGCCAGGTTTGGGATCACATGTCTCGGTGAGCTGAACAGTCTTGGAGTAATTAGTCCGCGCGTTGTCGCCTGTTGTTAAAATGCTTGATATCTTGATTCCAACGATATAAAATTATTAAGTTTGGTTGTTTTTTGTGGGTTTTTTTTTTTTTTAAACAATGTTATCCCGAAAGCTTTACGGCTGTGTGGTGGACCAGCAACGTGCATGCCTCCATCACAGAGACTGGGGGTGTACGTCTAACGAAAGAGAAGAAAAATGTTATGATGTTTAATGTGTCTTCTGATTTTTTTTCATATGGTACGGACGCCAAGAACGATAATATGACTGTGCGTCGCTGGTGCTGAATGGACCTTATGCTGAATGGACCTTCAGTGATGTGGGACAGGGTTACCCTGTGGAGGTGTGACAGGGGTCGGCCTGTTGTCAATCTGAAGGGAGTCACCTGTTCATAAACGTTTCAATGTTGTGGAGGTCGTTCCTCTCTCAGTTCGAACTCCGAGTGGATCTCGTGATGATCAGTGGAACCTCGTGTGCAGAACGGAGATGCAACAAACAGTCTTCCGTTTGTCTGAACCTGAAAAGAGTTCTGGGTCCAAATTGGCGTGTGGTTTTTGTCTTTGTATGTTTGCAACGTTCCGTGGACAAAAGAAAAGAGCCCAGTAATGTTCTTCGATGTGTACATGAATGGTTTCAAGAAGGACTATTTACAGCGAGTATTCAGACGAATGGGTTGACTGGTGACACCCGTCTTGTGGAAATCAGAATGGGTTGACTGGTGACACCCGTCTTGTGGAAATCAGAATGGGTTGACTGGTGACACCCGTCTTGTGGAAATCAGAATGGGTTGACTGGTGACACCGTCCTATGGAAATCAGAATGGGTTGACTGGTGACACCCGTCTTGTGGAAATCAGAATGGGTTGACTGGTGACACCCGTCTTGTGGAAATCAGAATGGGTTGACTGGTGACACCGTCCTATGGAAATCAGAATGGGTTGACTGGTGACACCGTCTTGTGGAAATCAGAATGGGTTGACTGGTGACACCGTCCTATGGAAATCAGAATGGGTTGACTGGTGACACCCGTCTTGTGGAAATCAGAATGGGTTGACTGGTGACACCGTCCTGTGGAAATCAGAATGGGTTGACTGGTGACACCGTCCTGTGGAAATCAGAATGGAGGTAAGGAGAACGCTTCGTCGTCTGTACGATCGTGCTTTTGTTGATGATGTTGTTGTTGGTGGTGTTGTTGTTGTTGTTGGTGGTGGTGGTGGTGGTGGTGGTGTTTTTGTTGTTGTTGTTGGTGTTGTTGCTGTTGTTGTTGTTGTTGTTGGTGGTGGTGGTGGTGTTGTTGGTGGTGGTGGTGTTGTTGTTGGTGGTGGTGGTGTTGTTGTTGTTGTTGGTGGTGGTGGTGGTGGTGGTGGTGGTGTGGTGGTCTTCTCATGTGTTTTCTTCTTGTTGCTGCTGGTGATGCATCTCTTGCCTTTTCTTCGTTTGTTTCTTTCTTTCTTTGTTTTGTCGTTGTCGTCATGTTATTCAATCACACGTTGTCATTTCGTTGGTATTGTTGTGGCGTTTCTTCATCCAACCCTTCTCCTGTCCTTCCCTCCCGTCCCTGTCCGTCTCTGTCTCTCTTTCTTTCTCTCTTTCCCTCCCTCTCTCCTTTCTCTCTCTCTCTCTCTCTCTCTCTCTCTCTCTGTCTCTCTATCACTCCCCGATCCACACAGTTGTTGTACAGAAAGATCGCACCCCCCCCCCCAGCCCTCCACCAAGGAAGACATTTTCCCCATAATTTTGAGGTGAAAAATGTTCCGGTCAGCAACCTTTGCGAAAACATATGTGGTTTATATTTCAATGCTCTGATGAACAGATGCTAATGGCAGTGAAATTCGGTCCCGACATGATTTGCTTTAATTTAGACCTGACCAGCGAATATTCATTTTGAATGACAGTATCAAGTGGAGATCAATCACTGGACTCGTGTAGAAGGTAAGCTTGACATTCGGTTGTCATTGTTACCACCATTTTTCGTTTTATTCTTTTCCTCTTCTTCTTCCTCCTCTCCCTTCTTCTTCTTCTGGCTCATGTTCATTTCTAATCCTTTTTTTCTTTCTTCCTTTCAGCTTCTCTGTGTTTCACTGTCTTGTTTGCTCAACTATAATGAATTGTTTCTTTGCCTGTAATTCCCATTAAACGTCAGTTCCGTATATTTTACTTGCAATTTGCAATTCAACTTGTTTGTAAACACATGAATTGAATTAATTCCCGATGCCAAATACACACCCGAAATATATTCTTCTTTGCCCTTAACCTCGTGAAGAGTCATTCGGGGGCCGCACGGACGAATTGTTCACCAGGTTCCTTCAGATCTATAGGCTGTGTGTCAGAGCCTAGACCTCTGAAAACGAACATCCGTGTCCATTGTGCAATGTCTTTAGTCTGTCTTCCCTTCTGTCTCCATCATTCAATAGTTCTCTGGAGGATTGTTTTGGCAAGGCCTCTGTACCTTGATACATAGCCATAGCAACATAGTTTTCTTTGTTAATGTTCAGAGTTTCATATAATCCAACCTTTTGCGTAATTGTTTGGCGTACGTTTTCATTGGTAATAATTAATATCACTATATATGATGTTTAACTCTCTCCATACGAACGGCGAAAGAGACGACGTTAACAGCGTTTCACTCCAATTACCATCATCAAAATATTGCAAGCGGAAGGCTCTTATACTGAAGAGGTGAATGTTGACAAAGAATACCACAATTCTGACGACGGAAGCTAAAGGCTGGGTCATTCAGACACCCACTGGACATCCGAGGGGTCTGTGTAGAGGAGAAGAGAGGACTGGCCGTACTGAGTGAGTTAATGTCTTGCAGTTGTGTTTCCAAATCTGTTCTAAGGGACCACGACTCGAGTGTATTACATGTCACAGAACACTTTATTATCTCACCAAGAGAAATTCATTTGTGGTGTAAAAAACATAAACAGTACACGGGAATCACAGTCCCGTGTACTGTTTATGTTTTTTACACCACAAATGAATTTCTCTTGGTGAGATAATAAAGTCATTCATCATGTATACATAAAAGACATAAAATGTTTAGATGGCAACCCATGCGTACAATAAATAATCACAGTAGGCAACAACACAACAGAAACCTTTAAAAGGTAACTTGGAGTAAATCATACATGCATCATCACAGCCATACATGTGCAACACAAAATCAGTTAAAGGATATGAATAAAATAGGCATGGAATAGCATACTAAAAGTAGACATAAGACATAAAAAATTATAATAACAATGCAATTCAACAATACTTTAAGGCGTCACATTCCACATACACACACTCTAGCATACATCTTTTATCACAAATCTGATTATCAATTATTGCTGTTTAATAGCTGAATTGAGGTAGGTATAAAGCTGCATTTGGTTCTGTTTGTTTTGAATTTTGGGACGCGGAAGCGTTTGCCTGAAGGTAAGAGTTGGTAATAATTTGTCAGCGTATGGCTGCTGTCACTTGAAATGCATTTGGCTTTCTGTCGTACTCTGACATTGTACAGTTTGCTACGCTGTCCTGTCTCACTCCCACGACCTTACTGCACATATTCACAGTCTTGTTCAGTATATTCTTATTCTTCACAGCTAGATCACCATACCAGTTAACACAGATTCAATACAACATCTATAAAATCCTTGAAGTACTTTCGAATTAACTCTGATGTTTCTGAGTTTCTGCAGACAATAGATGGGAGACTGGCATTTTTTTTGTGAATATAAGTTGTATTAGGAGTAAACTTCAGCTTATGACCAGTGATAGTTCCTAGGTATTTATATTCATGCACTCTTTAAACCTTTATTTCATTGATGAACAGGTCAGGAACTGGAGAGGCGCTTTTTTTTTTATCTGAAATCAATTATCATTTCTTTAGTTTTCTGAACATTAAGATCTCAGTAGTTATTTTTACACCAGGAGGATTTTTTTTAACTTGCTCGAAATAAACAGCATCAGAATTCGAAAGATCTTCTAGGGCTTAGTCATCAGAATACTAAATTAAAGGAGTTGTGTCTGAGCCAGTGCAGTCATTTGTATATAATGTAAATAGAACAGGTGAAAGAACTGTACCTTGAGGGGCACAAGTGAAAGTTGTGTTCACAGAAGACAAAGCTTGTCCAAAACGGACTGAGTTCTCTGAACAAGGAAAGTGTTCACCCATATCATGAGGTTTGTACCGATGTTGAATGAAAGAAGCTTACGTGCCATGAGATGTGGCTGAATGGTGTTAAATGCCGATGAAAAGTCAATGAATAAAATGCGAACAAAAGAATTTTGTTTCTCCAGGAGTATGAAGGGAGATGGGATATACCAGTGCCAGGTGTGCTCCTGAAACATTCAGTGGATAGTTAATCTGCACAATTACTGATAAGAATTATGACCGTTTATGATATAAGTACAATCATACCATGATACACTCCTGATGTTGCATCCCACACTTCCTTCCATTTCGCTTTGTGGAGAAGACGAAAATAAACTGGATTTTTTTTTTCGAAGATGATTCTGAAACGATTCCATTAAATCATTGTAGATTTCAATACAGCATAAAAATATAGGGACTTTCGTCATAAAATGATTGACCATAATAAAGACGAAAGTCACACAGCTAGTAATCTTTTTCGTTAATTAGATGGAATTTCATGTTTATATTGACATAAGTATGAAATCGTAATTTTC
>NC_134878.1:12330639-12355639 GCF_041734735.1 Babylonia areolata | reverse complement strand
GTTTTCAGTTCATCCCCCTCACCCTCTCTCTCTCTCCCTCTCTCTCTCTCTCTCCCTCTCTCTCTATATATATACTCTGTCACAGATCGTGGATGGAGGTCACAAAGTGACCAGGAGAATGAACCCTGTAAAGGTCAAGGCCACAATATCAAAAGCTAAGAAGCTGAGGTAGACCCCGGAATGTCCTCATCAGTCCTGTCCCAGTCAAAAAGGTCAAGGCCACGCAGTAGTGTGCCTATCTTGGCAAAACACGTCATGTTGCGAGGGAATGTGATGCTCTATTATAATGTGCATGCATGCGTGCGTGCGTGCGAGCGCCACGGTGTGTGCGTGTGTGAACAGCATAGGAAAAGAGCACCCAAGTAACACTTTCCTTTTGGTAGTCGAATTGTCCAAGAAAGAGAAAAAAGAATGTCTGAGAACGCGAATTCCCGAAGATACAGTGTATGGTTTATAATTACCCCCATGAGTGCTCGCTTCTGTGGTATTTTGACTGTCCAGAACAGCGTATTCAGGACCGCTTCTTTTATACAGGAAGGAAGAAAACCTAGCCGGGAGGGGGGGGGGGGGGGGGCAATGGGGGGGGGGGGAGGAGGGAGCGGGTCTAGGGGGGCAGGACCGTAGGAAGGGATCAGGTGTAGCCTTTCACAGTTTAGCAGCCTATGCATTTGTCGCGTGCTTCCCTGCTGAGAAGGCTCGCCCGCCTGTCCTTAATCCGATCAACATCCCAAACATTACGATGATCCCTACCATCCCCCAGCCCCCGCCCGCCACCTCCACGCCTTAGCGGCCACTGTGGTTAATGTCACTTTTCCTGAAGCGTCATCCGTGCAGAGGGGTGCCCCGAGCAGTGTGTGGGCTGTTCGTTGTGCTTTGCCTGTCCTCTGGTTGAACCATGTGTGTCAGTCCTGTACTGTCCTGTCCTGTCCTCTCCTGTCCTGTCCTGTCCTTGGTGTGGGTGTGGGTGTGAGTGTGTGTGTTTGTTTGTGTGTGTGTGTGTGTGGTGTTTGTGTGTGTGTGTGTTTGTCTGTATGTGTGTGTGTGTTTTGTTTTTTTGGTTTTGTGTGTGTGTGTGTGTGTGTGTCTGTTTGTTTGTTTGTTTGTTTTTTTGTGGGTGTGGGTGTGAGTGTACTTGTGAGTGAGTTTTGGGAGGTGTGGGGGTTTGGGGGGGTGTGCGTGTGTGTGCGTGTGTGTATTTATGTGTGCGTATATATGTGTGAGTGTGCGTGTGTGTGTGTTTTCTTTGTTTTTTCTTTGTTTGTTTTTTGTTGTTGTTTGTTTGTTTCTTTCTTTCTTTAATAGTATACGTGTAGGTGTGATGCTTTCTAGGACTATATACGATGTTTTTGACTCACTCTTGTAAACAAAATGAGTCTATGTTTTAATCCGGTGTTCGGTTGTCTGTGTGTGTGTGTGTGTGTGTGTGTGTGTGTGTGTGTCCGTGGTAAACTTTAACATTGCCATTTTCTCTGCAAATACTTTGTCAGTTGACACCAAATTTGGCATAAAAATAGGAAAAATTCAGTTCTTTCCAGTCATCTTATTTAAAACAATATTGCACCTGTGGGATGGGCACAAAAATAAAAAAAAGAAGCCAAATTATATGCAAACTGAATTTACTGTTATATTCATATTTTTTTAATTCTCTAAACTTGGCACTTTGATATGATATTCTGACACAACAAGAGCAGTCATTTTTATCATTTTTTGTTCAAACAGGAACTTCTTTTTGCTAAGCATGGAAGTTATATTTATTTTGCATGTCTTTGGTGCATATAGTAAAAAAGGGAAATTAATCTGTAATTAATGCTATAGGGCTTAAATTGCTTTAAACTGATCTTTCTCATCTTAAACATTACATTTTGAAATTATACTCAATACATAAAAAGCTTGTGTGTTTTACTCTCATTGTACAGGGCTTACACTATGTCCTTTTCGCCCAAGTGGTTTATTTTCGGAAAATACTAAAATCAATACGAGGAGTGGACTTTATAGATCTATTGGCTGAGCCCTGAAGGTCATGGAAAAAAAAAACAACAACTGCGTACACATATTTATGCATATTCAAAGCGCGTGCTCATATTCTTAGCGAACGCGAACGACGCCATTTTGTTTCAAGTTGTTGACCTGCCCGATCAATCCTATATTCATCGACAATACACAATAACATGTGATGGAAAATTGGAGAAGGAAACCGTTAAATATTTATTCAGAGAAAGATTTGTGAACGCCTCATCACTTACTGGATTATGCCCCAAACTGCCATAAAAATACCAATAGAATCAGTCGGAATTCACAGATAAAAAAACAACAACATAAGAGTTAATACCCTTGAATTGATGAAACGCAAACATTTCCAGTCTTGACTTTTCTCAAAAGGAAGTCCTTTTCACTTCACACGACGTTTAGAAGTACTTGTACTTGGCTCTACATATGATTAGTTTCACAAAATACTCAATTTTCATATCAGCTTTAAAACTATAATACCAGAATGAACATAAAAGAGAAATTGAATCGACCGTGTCAACCGGGTGTAACTAAACTCGGACATCTGTCTGGATCCAGAGAAAACGGCTAAATGTTGCAGTGTGATTGCAGCGATAGCCACGTCTCCTTTACCGCGGACCTAAAAAGAAATTTTAATTGCCCTTAAAGATTTTTTGAATGCCCAAGATACACCAGAATAATATTATTCAAACAGCGTTCTCACTGCGAATGCCGCAATCGATTTATCACCCTTTAAAAAAAAGCATATTAAGTGTTATATTTTTGAACGTCAGTTAAGGAGCCACAATAGTGTAATGGGTAAGACAGTTTATTCTTACCCGAACACGCGAGGTTCGAATCTGCCGTTAGGACTTTTTTCTTTTTCTTTTAACCCGAATCTTTATAATAACAAATACAGAACACATTTTAACGATTAGATTTTTTTTTTAAACAAGTGTATCACAAGTGAGTCTTGAAGGCCTTGCCTCTCTTGTTTCTGGATATATCCACGCGAGTGTCAGGACAATAATTCCGTGAATGTGCATTCGGTCAGAGCAGGACGTTTAATTTAAAGGAGAAAAAAACGCCCTTATCTATCAAGTCGGACCGAAGTATCCTTGAACCAGTGACATTATGTAAAAGAAAAACAAAACAAAAAAAAATATCTTTTTCGCTTGGATTAGCTTTTTTTTATGTTTTGACCAGCATGCTCATAAACGTTTTTATCTGACAACTATTTTTTAGGACAGAACCAATTTTATTGCAGTTGCTTTTTATTTCTTGGATATAATTTAATGTCAGTCCGATGTGTGCGAGTGTGTGGGCATGCTTGTGTGTGTGTGTGTGTGTGTGTGTGTGTGTGTGTGTAAAGAAGGGGGGAAATCTAAATGTATGAGGGGTGGGAACTGGGGATTTAGATGTTAAAATATACTTGTGAACAAGAATCCGACGGAGACCTCGAAAGCTCCGCAGTTTTATTTCACTGTTGCTGTTTAAGTTTGGGTTTTTTTTTATGGTTATGGTGCTTAGCGCTGTGGCCTCCGTGGTCGCTAGACTATAACCAACAATACTGTTGATCTTCGTGTTCATCCCGGGATTTGAACAATGTATTCTGTTCTCCGGGTAATCCCTTTTTTATTGCCACTCCCCCATTTTATTGTTGCATTTGTTATTTTGAGGAAGGTTAAACATCACATGCCATGTTCTTGTCTGGAAAGGACTGCATATCATCTGCATGGAAACTGTGTTTGCAAGTCCCCTTTGTAGAGGGGTGTGTGTAGCATTTCCTTTCTCGTGTCTGTCCGTATATACGGTTTGTTTAAAAGTCGAACGCTGTAAGCAAGGGACGGTGTGTCTATCATTAACTTTCTAAGTTTGTTTGACTGAATTCGAACGCCATGTACACTCCCATTACTTACCCGATTAAGGTCACATTTGGTGAACTGATAATTAGCAATTATTCAATAAATAAAATGAATGACAGTGACGCTGCACGCGAAAATCATGGATAAGTCGCTGGAGTAAATTTCACGCAGCACGCTGTGAAAGTGACAAGGGGTGAAAATATCAGATTTGAGTTGTTTTTTTGTTTTGTTTTTTGTGGGGTTTTTTTGTTTTTTTTAAATTCAGATTCTATGACTCTTTTTCTGTTAAATTTCCAAGTATCAGAAAGAAACATAAAGTATTAGTGCTTTATTTTGAAGTTTTCCCTTTGAGAATTGGTGATCAAGAGTGGGAAACAGCGAACTCGTTTGCCCCAGTTTTCTCAGAAGTACGTTTGTGATCATCACGAGACTCAAATGCATGTATCTCAGAAACTAATAAAGATACTTGAATTCTGTTTTCTGTGTGTTATTCATAATTATTCTCTCTACTTTCAGGTAAAAGAATAATATCATTTTGTGAAATTTGCACCATCACGGCCATCTGTTCTCGTTTAAAACCAGTTTATTGGACTTGGTCCTTTGCTTCAGTGAGCGCTCACAGGTTGCAGAAGTTGGGAAGCGATATATTTGTCGATTGCTCAAAAGAGAAGTACTTTCGGAACAGAAGGCTTAAACTTGTGGACATTGTGAAAACGGTACTGCATTTCGGCTACTCGCTCTGTCTGTCTGTCTCTGTCATTGTCTCTGTCTATATATCTATCTCATTCTCTGTATCTCTCTATCTCTGTCTGTCTGAGTGTGCGTGCGTGCGTGTGTGTGTGTGTGTTTCTCTTTTTCTGTTTGTCTGCCAGTCCCACAGACTATATTGACCAATAAAAGGCAGTATGGATTGTTGGGGATAGACTTAGAGATATGGCCTTTTGGAATTCGTGTGCCTGGACTCACGTTCTTACTGTCGAAAACGTTTAACAAGTTATTTGTTACTATTTTTCCCCGTTTTGAAAATAATTGGTTCTCTTGATGTCCCGAATGTGCCTGGAAAATCAGGCAGCATTCTCACGTGATCATTACAGCTGGAAACGGAACAACGCGAACACCAGCTTCACGCAAAAAGCGTGCAGTCTGAACACGAACAGAAGATCCTTAAAATACTGGTGGAGGTGGTAGACCTCTGTTCAAGGGAACCTCTGTCACCGGTAAGGTACGGCAGAACTTGGTGAGTCGCTGAGACTGATGATACGCATGGTTTAGCCACGATGGCTCGCACGTTGTGGTGGTGACGGGTGGGCGAGAGACACTTGCCTACAGTCCCATTCACTTGCTTGCCCCGGCAGTCGCGTTTACAATTAATCCTGTCCCCGGGGACGGACCACGGGAGACACGGGGCTCTGGATCCAGTTGACGGAAATCCGAGCCGAGATCGGAATTCGCGCCAGGGCCATGATTAGCTAGGTTAGGGGAGTACATTCAGACTCGCTTCACAACGGTGTGTGAGTGATGGGGACGTGAAAGGGGAGGGTGGCCCGGTGCCAGACGGGGACAGGTACCCTGAGAGGCTGGCCACAAGGTGTGGGAGTGTCAGCTGGACCATCCTATTGGGTGGGTGGGTGGGTGGGGAGGGAGGACGGGGGCGGAGCCAACACCCGTCAGCGAAGCTGAAGGTCTGGCAGTGATGGAGACCTGGCAGATCGGTGGGCGGTCCAACCCTCACCCTGCTTTTTGAGGAAGATTGATTTTATCGCACGTGCCAATCTCTTTCACCTATACTTTCGTTCTGTTTCTCGATGTCTGTTTTTTTTTTTGATTTTTTATACCATCAATTTAGTACTTGGGGTAAAAGCTATTATGGGTTTGTTCCAATGTACCTTTTATTTACCTCTGTGCTACCTGAACCGGCAGCACATGCAGCATTGACTTGAAATTGTGTCCTTCTAAATGGAGATAGATACCACTCTTTATTATTTATCATGAAAAGACTCGTATTTAGCATTGGTAATACCAAAAAGGTAAAACGCGTTGACTGCTAGAATCTGACGGTTTCACAAATCTGGCTTAGGCATAGAATTAGTCATGCGTTGACACAAATTCTGAATTGAATATGACACTTCACGTGGACAGAAGTTTTATCATAATCATAATAATCCTTTAATAACACTTTATAAAAACAACAACAACAAACAAACAAACAAACAAAAAACTGGTGCTCCTTGAAGCTATTTCAACATGTATACATGCCATGATGTGACATTTGGTATCTTGTTTATCTTGTTCTTTATTATTTGTTATTGTTCTTCATCTTATTATTACTATTATAAGTATTATCATATTGAAAAAAAAACCCTTGTATCTCAACAGATTAATGATTTTTTTCTTCTTTTTTTTTCGATGATCATTGATGGACCAAATGTTTTGCTATGTGAATTTTGAATCACATTGATGTCGTGAAAAGTCAAAATATAACCTTGTGTACAAGGGAAAAAAAAAAGAAAAAGAAAAAAAAAGGAATTTGACGGTTTCACAAATCTGGCTTGGGCACAGAATTAGTCATGCGTTGACACAAATTCTGAATTGAATATGACACTTCACGTGGACAGAAGTTTTGTCAAAGGCTTGAACAATCTGTAATCGAAGCCACACTTTCCGCAGGCATGTGTTAGTAACAGCGGTAATGACAGCACTGGTGGTATTGAGTTTCAGTTTCAGTTTCAGTTCCAGTAGCTCAAGGAGGCGTCACTGCGTTCGGACAAATCCATATACGCTACACCACATCTGCCAAGCAGATGCCTGACCAGCAGCGTAACCCAACGCGCTTAGTCAGGCCTTGAGAAAAAAAAGGTGAATAAATAATAGATAAGCTTACATAAATAATTAAATAAATAAATAATAATTATGATATAAAAAAGGTAGTAGTAATGATAATAATAATATAATAATAAAATAATAAGAATAATAATAATAAAAAAAAATAAAAATAAGACAACAATGATGATAAATAAGCAAATAAATGTAAAACATGAAGGCACACATTCACACATACACCCACACATGCATAACAGATATGCACCAAACATGCCGTAACGAGGTAATGAGAACATCAGTAATGTAATATTTAGAATGATGGCGATTCTGTGTGGCACAACAGATTGGTGAACAGCGATGGTTTCGAAATATAGAGATGATTTAATTTTTTAAGGCTGTAGCATGCAGCATGCACAAAATACATTGGTTCTGATTGCACATCTTCGGAATAGAGCCCATGTTTCCGAAACACAGATCCATATTCAATTTAGCGTCTTTCTCATACTCAACAAAGGCTGTAACAGTATGAACAGGGAAAGGTGCGGCAAAGCTAACAGGACAGCAGATGGAGTGATGGCCTAGAGGTAACGCGTTCGCCAAGGGAGCGAGAGAATAAATTATGAGCGCGCTGGTTCGAATCACGGCTCAGCCGCATAAATTTTCTCCCCATCCACTAGACCTTGGGTGGTGGTCTGAACGCTAGTCAGTCGGATGAGACGATAAACCGAGGTCCCGTGTGCAGCATGCACTTAGCGCACGTAAAAGAACCCACGGCAACAAAAGGGTTGTTCCTGGCAAAATCCTGTAGAAAAATCCGCTTCGATAGGAAAAACAAATAAAACTGCACGCAGGAAAAAAAAAATACAAAAAAATGGGTGGCGCTGTAGTGTAGCGACGCGCTCTCCCTTGGGAGAGCAGCCCGAATTTTACACAGAGAAATCTGTTGTGATAAAAAAAAAGAGAGAGAGAGAGAAATACAAATACGAATGTAGGAAAATGTAATGTCTAAAGGAAAAAGACGAGGAGAGAACAGCATGGCCGACAGACCAAAACACTAAGCAGTTGTTAGCGAGGTTGACAGGGAAAGGAAGAACACCGAAACGCTAATCATCAGCAAATTAGTTTGTCTCTTCGCATCACACCAAGGTGAGGGGTGAAAGTCAAACTGAAGAGGGGCAGTCGCGTTGTCGTTGATTTAGCTTCACTCCAGGAAGCCCACGTTTTCCACAGATGAATCATGATTACCAACGATTTATGGTCTGAAACTGGCAGGATAGTTATTTCTTACTCCTTATGAATGGTTGTTGACCCAAAGTTGGTCATGAGTGGAAAAAAAAGAGAAAAATATCGGTTTTTTTGTTCTGCTTAAATTTGCTGTTTTGTCAAGTAGAATTGTTTCAGCGGCATCTCTTTGTAGACTCTTTCAAAACTCAAATATTACTGGCTGCATGTTTTGACAACTGTGCTTTTTGACTCACTTGTGTAAACAAAGTGAGTTTATGTTTTAACCCGGTGTTCGGCTACCTATGTGTGTGTGGGGGGGGATGGGGGGGGTAAACTTTAACATTGCCATTTTCTCTGCAAATACTTTGTCAGTTGGCACCAAATTTGGCATAAAACTAGGAAAAATCAATTCTTTTCAGTCATCTTGTTTAAAACAATATTGCACCTCTGGGATGGGCACTAAAAAAATTAAAAAAGAAGCCAAATTATATGCAAACTGAGTTTTCTGTTATATATATCTTTTTTTTTCTTCTTCTTTTTTTTTTAATTCTCTGAACCTGGCACTTTGATCTGATATTCTGACACAGCAACAACAGCAGTCATTTTTATCATTTTTTGGTTCAAACAGTAACTTATTTTGCTAGCATGGAAGTTATATTTCTGGTGCATGTCTTTGCTGCATATAGTAAAAAAGGGAAATTAATTTGTAATTAATGCTAGGGGTGTTAATTTGCTTTGAACTGCTCTATCTCATCTCAAACATTACATTCTGAAATTATACTCAATACGTAAAAAACTTGTGTGTTTTACTCTCAGTGTACAGGGCTTTCACTATGTTCATTCGCCCAAGTGGTCTTTTTCGGAAAATACTAAAATCAATACTACGATTGAACTTTGTAGATCTATTGGCTGAGCCCTGAAGGTCATGGGCAAAAATCAATTGCATACACATATTTATACATATTCAAAGTGCGTGCCCATATTCCTCTCGAACGCGAAGGTCGCCATTTTGTTTAAAGTTGTTGGCCTGCCCGTTCAATTCTATATTCAATGGAAAGTTGGAGAAGGAGAACGGTAAATATTTATTCAGAGAAAGATTTGTGAACGGCTCATCACTTACTGGATTATGCCCCAAACTGCCATAAAGATATCAACAAAATCAGTCAGAATTCACAGTTAAAAATAATAAACCATGAGAGTTAACACCCTTGATGAAACGTAAAAATTTCCAGTCTTGACTTTTCTCAAAATGAAGTCCTTTTCACTTCATACGACGTTTAGAAGTACTTGTACTTGGCTCTACATGTTATTAGTTTCACGAAATACTCAATTTTCATATCAACTTTAAAACTATAAAACTAGAATGAACATAAAAGAGAAATTGAATCGACCGTGTCGTACATTCCCAGCGGGTGTAACTAAACTTGTACATCTATCTAGAGCCAGAGAAAATGGCTAAATGTTGCAGTGTGATTGCGGCGATAGCCACGTCTCCTTTACCGCGGACTTAAAAAGAATTTTTAATTGCCCTTAAAGATTTTTTGAATGCCCAAGATACACCAGAATAATATGATTTAAACAGTGTTCTCACTGCGTATACCGCAATCGATTTATCGCCCTTTAAAAAAGCATGTTTATATGTTATATTTTTTAACGTCAGTTAAGAGCCACGATAGTGTATTGGGTAAGACAGTTTCTTCTCACCCGAAGACGCGAGGTTCGAGTCTGCCGTCAGGACTTTCTTCTTCTTCTTCTTCTTCTTCTTCTTTTTTTTTTTTTTACCCGAAGCTTTATACTAGTAAATACAGAGCATATTTTAACGATGGTGTTTTTTTAAAGTGTATCACAAGTGAGTCCTGAAGGCCTTGCCTCTCTTGTTCATGTTGTTTTATGCCATTACATTGTTATAGATATGCTTGCAAACTTACTGGCAATGCTGTAAATGTTTCTTTTTTCTTTCCTTTTTGGAGCAAAGCGACTTGCACCTCTTTCCAGTTTGCTATTGCATGATTTCGGCCTCGTGTAGATGTGTTTTAATAGATACTGAATAAGTCAATAGACAGTGCCGTGCTACTAACTGCCTGTTGGAAGAAAGCTATTATTCGATTTGCACAATTAAAATCACTCAGTTTTTTTTAAATGTTTTGATATGTTGGGTTACGCTGCTGGTCAAGCATCTGCTCGGCAGATGTGGTGTAGCGTATATGGATTTGTCCGAACGCAGTGACGCCTCCTTGAGCTACTGAAACTGATACATTGTACGACATGTCCCAACAGTCCAGATTTCGGACGTGAATTATCGGTAATCGATCACGAAACCTTCCCATTGTACGTAAAGCATCTGTGATATAATTCCGTTGTCAGTGAAGGTGAACAAATCTAGAGAGATCAACTGGTCAGATGTTTAGTCCTCCCCCCCACCCCCTGAACCCCCGTCCCTCCCCCCAGCCCACCCCCCACCCCCCCGTCCCCTGTCTCCTTGACATTAAGTCTGTGTAAGTCTGCTAATATGATGAAGATAAGGCACGGGTACAAAGAGACGGTTTTTACAGAAGGGATTTTACATCGATCTGACTGAACAGGTGACAGGGCAGTTTTCGTACACACACACACACCCACACACAAAAAAAAAGAAAAAAAAAGTTGTTATAGATAGCTTTGGGGTGGACGTCAGTAACATGGCAGATGTTGAAGTGGCCGTCTATCTGTCTAATAAGGAGTTGAGATGATGGACACAGAATGTTACGTGATTTGAAATGTCATGGACTTTTCAAATTTTATCAGCATTCACCATTTTCGAACAACGCAGCGTTCGCCAAACCCAGAACAAAAAGCCCCGGACAATTTGACTCTAAGTGCACCAGCCAGAAGGTCGGTCAACTCAGTTCTACTGCTCACATTTTATCCACACTCTTTCTGGCGCCTTGCAGATCGGGGAAGATCCAAAAGACAAAGAGGGGATTGGGGGACGGAGATGGAATCGTGACAGATTAACGCATAGTGTAGCGTGGCCTGTCACTGCCAGGGTTTGAGTGCTAGAAAGTGGTTCGTCATAAGCCTGGTTTCTGCCGCCATTGCTTACCGTTGTCAAGTTTTGATCGTGTGTCGTGCTTTAAGCTGAAGCCGCGCTCGCTGGCGATATATATATATATATATATATATATATATATATATATATATATATATATATATATATATTATATATGATAATATATATATATATATATGTGTGTGTGTGTGTGTGTGTGTGTGTGTGTGTGTGTGTGTGTGTGTGTGTGTGTGTGTGTGTGTAAGCACTTTTTGAATATTTGTAAGTTTATTTTTCTAATGACAGATGTTATCTATCTATCTATCTATCTATCTATCTATCTATCTATCTGTCTGTCTATCTATCTATCTATCTACCTACCTACATACCTACATATATAATTATATCATCACTTTTTGAATATTTGTACATTTCTTTTTCTAATGACAGATGTTATCTACCTATCTATCTATCTGTATAATTTTTAATCACTATTTGAATATTTGTAAATTTCTTTTTCTAATGACAGATATTATCTATCTGCATAGATTTTTTCTAATGACAGATGAGTTTATTTGTTGCCTGTACTTGTTTTTCTTCCCTACCATGTTGTTCCTTTCCATCCATCATCCCTCTCTCTCTCTCTCTTTGTCTCTCCCTCTTCTCTCTCGCCCTTTTTCTTCCTCGCCATATATATATTCATCTCTGTGTGTGTGTGTGTGTGTGTGTGTGTGTGTGTGTGTGTGTGTGTGTGTGTGTATAATATGTGTATGTATGTATATATGTATGTATCTTGAAACCGTCTCGTTTCTATTTCAGGCATTGTCACTAAACATTCAGACAGTGGACCTTGAACACTCCGGGCACACTCTGTGGCTCAGGACCTAGATACCATCACCCTATCATTACCCAGCTAATCCCACTTCGATAATCTCTGCCTGTGTTGAGAAAATCGCGTTTCGTAATCGCAATGCGCAACCAAGTAAAAAAAAAGATGCGACATCAATGGTTGTGAACCATAAATGTTTTTCTGTTCTTTTTTTTTTTTTACATTTATTAATATGTACTTGAATTTTCTTAGATCGAGAACTTCAAACAAAGTCATTTATTTCCAATTTTCTGCCTTTAGAAATTACAAATTATTATACAAATTATACAAAGAAATGCCCATACTGGTCGTAATAAGAATCTGTACTCAATGACTTTATCCTGTAATTGTGTTTACGGCGCTGCAACACCCCCACACACCCACACACCCCCCCACACCCCCACACACCCCACCCCACACCACCTATGCTTGAGTAATCACATCGGTTCCACTACAGTGAATCCAGGTTAACGTGCTGTAAAGTCCACAGCCATTGAGGCACCGTGGCAGAACTGCGAAGGCGTTGGAGGACTTTCTCCCCGAACCAGCGATCAGCAGTGATCAGCAGTTGGAGGACCCGCTTTGGCCTGGTGCTGGTGTCGTTGTATCCTTGGGGAAAGGCTCATCACTTCCGTTTTCCTCGCTCTACCCAGATAGGAATGGGTTCAATTGTGGCAGGTCCACTTCCTTTGCGTTAGCTGTGCTTGACTATGTGTGTATACATATGTATGTGTACACAACTACATGCGTGTATATGAATGTGTATTGTGTGTGCGTGTGCATGTGTTTATGTAAGTTTGTGCCTGCCTATGTGTGCGTATGTGTTAGGGTAGCTGTTAGATACACATGTATGTTAAAATGTATGTATGCAGTGTGTGTGTGTGTGTGTGTGTGTGTGTGTGTGTGTGTGTGCGTGTGTGTGTGTGTGTGTGTGTGTGTAGTCACATTTTGGTGTGTGTATGTAACATAGATATGATGTATTATGTTAACAAAAGCGTTTTTGTAAAGCACCTAGAGCAGATTTCTGGATAGTGTGCTATATAAGTATCAATTATTATTATTATTATTATTACCTGATTTTTTTTTTTTTTTGTTTTTTTGATTGATTGATTGTTATGGATACTTATATATAGCGCCTATCCTCGGTTGGAGACCAAGCTCTAAGCGCTTTTACAAACACAGAGTCATTTACACGACAGGCTGTCTACCTGCGTAGAGCCGACTGACGGCTGCCATTGGGGTGCTCATCATTCGTTTCCTGTGTCATTCAATCAGATTGTCAGGCACGCACACCTACACACTCAGACAAACATGTAACATTTAACATTTTACGTGTATGACCGTTTTTTGTTGTTTATTTACCCCCGCCATGTAGGCAGCCATACTCCGTTTTCCGGGGGGGGGGGGGGAGGGGTGCATGCTGGGTATGTTCTTGTTTCCCCATAACCCACCGAACGCTGACATGGATTACAGGATCTTTAACGTGCGTATGTGAGTTTCAGTCGGAGGTTGTTAAAAGGAGCGGAAGGAGAGGATTGGGCCCCGCCTTCCTGTGCCGAACCCTGGGCACAACGGATATGAATTCACTGCCCCGATAGCCGTAAAAGGCAATGACACCTGAAACCTTTTTTTTTTCTTTGCGGAGGGGAGCCGGGGGTGGGGGGGGGGGGGGGCTGGCGAGGGGGGGGGGGTGTTGTTTGTTTGTTTTGTTTTTTGTTTGTTTCTTGTTGTTTTTTTTGGGGGGGGGTGGAGGGGGGGGGGTTGTGTGTGTGTGTGTGTAAAGTACACGCGCTGATTTTGGTCTTTGCCGTCTGTAGGACAATCAACAGCATGAATTATTGTAAAAGACAGACTGAATTAGTTACAGGGGGTTATTTGTGTCCGGTTGGAACATGTGCGTGGTCTACAATTCCAGGTAGAAAATAGTTTCACGTATTGTGGAAAGTGTCACATAGCAGATTGCCTGCAGCTTTAAATGACGAAAAGGGGGGGGGGGGGGGGGGGAGTTCACTGGTTGGCCCCCACAGCGAAAAAGGGTCAAGCTTGGAATTTTGCTCGCGTGCGTATGTGTATGTGTGTGTGTACGCGCGTGCGTGCCTGCGTGTGGATGTATTTGTGTGTGTGTGTGTGCGCGCGCGCGCGCGCGTGCGTGTGTGTGTGTGCGTACGTGTGTGTGTGTGCGTACTTGCGTGTGGGAAGAGGGGACAGGTAGACTTGCAACAGAATGTGTTGAGCGTCCGCACACACACACACACACACACACACACACACACACACACACACACACACACGCATACACACACGCACACACACACACACACACACACACACACACACACGCATACACACACGCACATACACACACACACACACACACACACACACACAGAGTTTTCGCTTTGGGGACCAGCAGAACAGCCTCTCTGCCCCTGAGTTTCCCGATGACCAGACACTGCTGATGATCGTCCCTCCCGGAGAGCCAGAAGAAACGGAAGGAATGTGAGGTCCGCCCCCTAGTTATCTGATGGCCATGCCACATGTGGCTGTGTCCATTGTGCCACTCCTCTCTGTCTGACTGCCTGCTGTGAGGACATCACCTTGTGTTCGGACATGTCTTCTTCTTCTTCTTCTTTCTTCTTCTTCTTCTTCTTTGTCGTCGTCGTCTTCTTCTTCTTCTTCTTCTTCTTCTTTGTCGTTGTCGTCGTCTTCTTCTTCTTCTTCTTCTTCTTCTTCTTTGTCGTCGTCTTCTTCTTCGTCGTCTTCTCCTCCTCCTCCTTCTTTGTCCTCCTCCTCCCCCTCCTTCTTCTTCTCTTTGTCTTTTCTCTTCTTGGCCTTGTTCTCCTTCCCCTTCTTCTTCTTCTCCTCCTCCTCCTTCTTCTTCTGCTTCTCTTTCTCCTATTTCTTTTTGTCCTTCTTCTTCTTCTTCTTCTTCTTCTTCTTCTTCTTCTTCTTCTTCTTCTCCTCTTCCTCCCCCTCCTCCTCTTCCTCCATCTTCTTCTGCTTCTCTTTCTCCTTTTTCTTATTGTCCTTGTTCTCCTTCCCCTTCTTCTTCTTCCCTTCTCCTCCTCCTCCTCCTTCTTCTTCTTTCTCCTCCTCCTCCTTCTTCTTCTGCTTCTCTTTCTCATTTTTCTTCTCGTCCTTCTTCTTCTTCTTCTTCTTTTTTCTTGTTCTTCTTCTTTTTCTTGTTGTTGTTCTTCTTCCTTCATAGGCTGTGACTCCCACGTTCACTCGTATTCACGGGTGGGCCTTTTACCTGTATGACCGTTTTTACCAACCCCGCCTTGTAGACAGTTATACTCCGTTTTCGGAGAGAGAGGGGTGGTTGCATGCCATATATGTTCTTGTTTCCATTACCCACCGAACACTGACATGGATCACGGGATCTTTAACGTGCGTATTTGATCTTCTGCGTTCGTATTACACACAAAGAGGGTTCCGGCTGTCTCAGGTCTGCGCATCTTTTGACCCGGGAGATCGGAGAAATCCCCACACTTTACCCACGAGGTTCCGTGACCGGGATATCAAATCTGGAGCCCTCACATTGAAAGTTCAACTCTTTAACCACTCGGTTATTGCTGACTAAACAGCAGTATGGAACAGGTTGTCTGTGTGGGGACATTGAAAATAGTATATGCTCTGTAAATATAATTGTAAAAAAAAAAAAGAAAAAAAAAGTATACTGTATGTGGAATATTATTTTCAGAAAAAAAGTTATATTCAGAATTTTCAAATCATTCATGGTAATGTTCCATAAAAATTTAAAAAATGAATACCACCAATGCTGTACACTGGTCATTGCATCAGTCTGTCTTTGTCGTAATAGTGTTGTCATGTTATATAAAGATTCACAGTTTATGACAGCTATTTGGGTTGCAACTCTGTTTAGAAATTGAACAGTCTCGTTTGCCATTAAAAAAAAAACAACAACAAAAAACAGATTTTACATAACTTTCGAACAGCAGATTTCCATTCATAGGTACGGTGACTATCGGAACGATCACCAATAAACACCCATATCGGCATATGACTTGCTTTCAGATAGAATTTTAAATTGTTCATTCGTCAAAGACATTTAATTCTCTTCCCCAAAAGATGAAACTTCAGCTTGGCTGAACCTTCAAAAGGCGTTTACTTCTTTCCTTCGAAAAACGAAAACGTCAGTCTGGTTCGACCGCCAAAGGCGTTCAATTCTCCTCTATGAAAAGACGAAAACTTCAACCTGGTTAGACCGTCAAAGGCGTTTATTTTTCTCCCACCGAAAGACAAACCTTAACTTGGTTCGACTGTCAAAGGTGTAATCTTTAAGTCTCTACCCCGAAACGGCAAAACTTCAGCCAGGTTGGACCATCCAAAAACGCGTATTTCTCTCTCCGAAATTATAAAACGTCAACCTGGTTGGACCGTAAAAAAACCCGCCTAATTCTATCCATGAAAAGAAAAAAAAATACCACCCTGGTTGGACCGCCAAAAGGCGTTAATTCTCTGCTCCAATAAGAAAAAAATACTAGCCTGTTTGGACCGTCAAAAAGCGCCTCTCTCCACGAAAAGAGAAAGTGCCCAGCTGGTTGGACCGTCAAAAAACGCTGAATTCTGTCCCCGAAAAGAGAAAGTGCCCACTTGTTGAGACCGTCAAAAAGCACTTAATTCTCTCTCTCTCCCCCCCCCTGCCCCAATACCTCCCCATCCACCCCCTAGCCCCTCCTCCTGTCTCAGAGTTGCAGGTCAGATGCCGAGTTGTCGGCCAGACGTCCTCAGACATGGGCGAAGATGATCGGAGGGACAGGTCCGTACGCTCCGCCGGCCTCCACAGGCAGAGACACGGGCCGGATTTAGCCGTCACGGGTACAGCACTATGGCCAGGGAGCCCTGAGGGGATTAGGGAGAGGGGGGATAAGTATAGGTCAGTTGACTTTGACCCTTTTGAGCGCGATTATAGACTGCGAGAGGGTGAGAGAGAGAGACATAGAAAAAGAGAGAGAGAGTGGCGGGGGGTGGGGGGGGGGGGGGGGTGAGGAAGATCCTCCATCTTGGGCGACACGGGGAATGGTCGGGAGTTGTTTGTTTTTTTTGTTTTTTTGTTTTTTGTTGTTTTGTTTTTTTTGTTTTTTTGTCTGGGTGAAAAGAGAATCTTTGAAAGGGTAAGGGATTTCATTTACGATACGAGTGTGTGGAGGGAGGGGGGCGGGGCATGAGAGAGAACAGAGAAGAGAGAGAGAGTGAGTGAATGAATGAATGTGTGTGTGTGTGTGTGTGTGTATGTGTGTGTGTGTGCGCGTGCGTGCATACCTGCATGATTATACAATCAAACAGATACCCATTGGGGATGGCGACGGCACATGTTTAGTTACGGATAGTAGTACCCAGCCTTCAGGAAAATCTACAACAGATTTGTCTTCTGTCGCCCTCTTCATTTTCCACGTTTCTAACTTCTTTCTGCAGCCTCTTTGTGTGTGCCGTACTTGGTCATTCACACACATTAGTTTCCTTCTGAAATGTTTGCTAAACTTGTCGTACTCTGACAAACTAGTTATGATTTGATACACATTAGCTGGCCCGTTTATAATAATAATAATAATAATAATAATAATAATAATAATAATAATAATAATGATGATGATGATGATGATGATATTTATATAGCGGTGAATCTTGTGCAGAGACAAATCAAAGCGCTTTCTCACCAGTCATTGACACGCATTTAGCAGTTTTGTTTACCAACATGGCCAGTTTACGCATTTCTTCTTCTTCTTCTTCTATTTATTTTTTTTTTAATAGATAAGCAGCATGGTTAGTATCTCCAGAAAGGCCTCGTTTATCCTTCTGACAGTGCTACAAGCGCGGTTGGACTTACTTTTAAATAAATGAACGTTTCATGTTTTGGTGGTGCTCACGCATGATGCGGGGATGGGTGATATTGTTGGTGTATTGTGGTAGGTGGATGTGAAGATTGTATGAGTATTACGCATTGATATATGAGTGATTTATAAACCCTGACGTGGTCATCGTGGCCTGCGGACTGCTAAAACCTTGGTAAATCAGATCAAAGTGGCAAGAGTTTGACTACGTTTTTGCGTACTTTATCGATAGCGTTATTGATTTTTTTTTTTTTTTTTAACGAAAGAAGTCCTGATATTCTTGGGTGACACATATCCCGACCTGTCAGCTCGGATATATTTCAGTGAGGTGACAGCCCTTTACTGACGAGCTTACCTGTTAGCAGCAGACAAGGGGTTAAGCAGTACACAGAATACAGAATAATTTATTATCCCAATAAGATAAATTCATGTGTGGTGTATTTTACGTAAACAGTACACAAAAATTACAGTCACTCAATGTAAACACATACACATGCTGAAATGCTGAGTTGATGAGGATCTTTCGTACAATGATCACAGTCATACACATGTAATGATTACAGACTTTCACAGTCTTTCATCATGAATACATAAGGAGCTCTAAAATGCATATATAGATACAAAAGTTAATGCTAATCAGTCTCACACAATGACGGGCACAATAGCCGAGTGGTTAAAGCGTTGGACTGTCAATCTGAGGGTCCCGGGTTCGAATCACGGTGACGGCGCCTGGTGGGTAAAGGGTGGAGATTTTTCCGATCTCCCAGGTCAACATATGTGCAGACCTGCTTAGTGCCTGGACCCCCTTCGTGTGTATATGCAAGCAGAAGATCAAATACGCACGTGAAAGATCCTGTAATCCATGTCAGCGTTCGGTGGGTTATGGAAGCAAGAACATACCCAGCATGCACACCCCCGAAAACGGAGTATGGCTGCCTACATGGCGGGGTAAAAACGGTCATACACGTAAAAGCCCACTCGTGTGCATACGAGTGAACGCAGAAGGAGAAGAAGAAGTCTCACACAATAATCGCAAATCAAGCAGTAAGTAACGTGATGGAGAAGACAGGAAAAGAGGAGTGACAAAAGTCAGATAGTCCTGGTTGGCTCTGTTTGTTCCACGCGTTGGTCGTCAGCACAGTTGTATCCAGCAGGACGCCCTGTGCTTTCATCCACACTATCCTGATTGCTGTCTGGGAACGGACAAAATTGGAATTTTTGACACACAGACACACACACTCACACACACACACACACACACACACACACACACACACACACACACACACACACAGACACACACACTCACACTCACACACACACACACACACACACACACACACACACACATATATATATATATATATATATATAGGTAGACGGACAGATGTGTACATACATACATACATACATAATACATATATACATACATACATACATACATACATAAACAAACAAACAGATAGATAAACAGACAAACAAACAGATAGACAGACAGATAGAAAGATAGATAGACAGATAGATAGACTGAATGAATACATGAATTTTCTTTAATGAGGGAAGTGGAATAAGCAAGGGCATGCTTTTTTTCATCAAGCCCTCAGGGCAAAGAAAATCAACAAGCAAACAAACAAACAAGCAAAAAAATTAAAATAATAATAATGATAAAAAAAATATAGGAATAAAAATACCCCCCACCCCCCCCCCCCCCCCCAAAAAAAAAAAAAAAAAAACCAGAGAGAGAGAGAGAGAGAAATCCCCCCCCCACCCCCCGCGCCCCCCCCCCCGCCCCCCCCCCCCCAAAAAAAAAAAAAAACAACAAAAACAAACAAACAACAAAACAAAAAACAACAACAACAACAAAACAAAACACACACACACACAACAAACCACAAAAAAAAACACCAATACAGCCATCATTACTACCACGACTATCACTACTACCACTACTATCATTACCACTACTACTGCTAAGTAGATATCCAAAAAAAAAAAAAAAAAAGAAGAAAGAAGAGATAGATAGATGGAAGTACAATCGATCGATCGACAAACAAAAAAAATAGGTAGACTGACAGTTAGGTAGCCTGGGGTACGACTGAAGGCTGATACAAAGCCGTAGTATTGACACTGATCATTTTGTAGTCACTGACATGCTCTATGGAACAGAACTGAGTAGACGAAGGGAGTAAAGGGCAACAACGCGCGCGCGCGCACGCACACACACACACACACACACACATACACACACACACACACACACACACACACACACACACACACATACACACACACACACACACACACACACACACACACACACATACACACACACACACACAGTCTAGTACACCTGTACTAGCATCTTTTCCGATGTAAGAAATATTGGACTCATCACTTTTATTGTTCAGTTTCTTTAAGTCGTTGTTAAATGGTCCAATTGGGTTGCTGTTATAAACAAAAAAATAAAAAATAAAAATTGTCCAAGATTCGTTTATATATATATTGGACTTGTCACTGCTAATGTTGCACTGTTTCAAATCTTTGTTGGATAGTCCAACTGGTTTGAATAAAACGATTTATCTCTTTTTTTTTCTCTAAGTTTGGAAGTTATTGTTCGAGCCAGATTGTTGTAAATGTTGTGATTTTTCCTCTTACCCTTTCCCTCCTTCCTCCCCCCGCCACCCCCTCCCCCCACTCCCCCTGCCCTTTTTTTCTGTCTAATATCACTTAATGTGGATAGACATTAAATGAATTAAAGCACACACACACACACACATACACGCGCGCGCTCGCTTGGACTTTTACTTGATGGAGGGGGGGAGAGAAAGGTTCAGTAATGACTGGTCAGAGATGGGCACAATAGCCGAGTGGTTAAAGCGTTGGACTGTCAATCTGAGGGTCCCGGGTTCGAATCACGGTGACGGCGCCTGGTGGGTAAAGGGTGGAGATTTTTACGATCTCCCAGGTCAACATATGTGCAGACCTGCTAGTGCCTGAACCCCCTTCGTGTGTATATGCAAGCAGAAGATCAAATACGCACGTTAAAGATCCTGTAATCCATGTCAGCGTTCCGTGGGTTATGGAAACAAGAATATACCCAGCATGCACAACCCCGAAAACGGAGTATGGCTGCCTACATGGCGGGGTAAAAACGGTCATACACGTAGAGACCCACTCGTGTACATACGAGTGAACGCAGAAGAAGAAGAAGAAGACTGATCAGAGGTGGATGATAATATTCTGTCATTCATCGTGTGGCTTGTTATTTTGTCTCTCTCTCTCTCTCTCCCGCTCACTCTCTTTTTTTCTCGCTTTCTCTCTTTCCCTCTCTGTTTTTGTCTCTCTTTCTCTCTCGCTCTCTGTGTCTCTGTCTCTCATTTGCTCTCTGTCTCTTTGCCTCTGTCTCTCTCTCTCTCTGCCCAATCGACGGCCGGTGAGCCATCGTTGAGAAAGGTCATGGTATTCTTTTTTTTTCCCCCCCTGACAGAGGACCTGAAGGAATGGGAGGGGGAGGAGGAGGAGGAGGAGGAGGAGGAAGGGGAGAGAAGCTGGAAGGAGTGAAAGGGGTGCAACTTCTTCTGTTCGATTAACTCTGCGCTGATTCGATTCCCATGCCGTGAAACGTCTGACGGGTCACAAGTGTGCTCGTGTCAATATAATGTAATATGCGACTTCTGTTCAAACGTGTGTGAGAGAGAGACAGAGAGAGAGAGAGAGAGAGAGAGAGAGAGAGAGAGAGTTGTGTGTGTGTGTGTGTGTGTGTGTGTGATTTTCGATTAATGTTCGTACCTTGTTATGTACTATCCCCCCCAATATTCCTTGTGACCCCGGTACACTTGGTAATAAAGACAGACATATTCTATTCTGTCCGCCCCCTTTAAATTTTATCTTTCTTCTTTTTTTTTTTTTTTTTTACGTTCGGACCTGGGGTGGGTTACATGAGCGAACTTAGGAGCGCTAAGTTTGCTTATCGTTCAGAATGTTCCCACCCAACTCCACGGGAAATTCCATAATGATACTTAGGAACATCCTAACTCTAATAATGATGATGATGATGATAATAATAATAATAATAATAATGATAATAATAATGCAGGCTTATATAGCGCCGTACCCCCATCTCAAATGGCGCTCACCACGCTTTACAATAAGATATACAAATTTAAGATTAAGTGACATAAATATATGTATAAAAGATCAAATAGAATAAAATGAAATAAAATTAAGTGGAATAGAATAATAAATAAATAGACATAGTTTCACATCATATCTGATAAAATACATGTTGCATGTATATGCAGACAATTTCACATCACGCTGGCTAAAATCTACTTACATGACAGTCAATCGTGTCCGACTATGACCATCAGAACAGCAGAGAAGGCAACTGCTGTTCCGACTATTTGGGCTAGAATTTGATTATACTGGACAGTGTCTTGCCCAAGTACATCCCCACTCTCTCGGCCAAGAGGGTTTTAGGACAGTCGGCGTTGGGATGGTTCCCAAAGGCCAACTAGCCCACAAGGCTGCAGCACTAAGAGCCAGTGCAATTTTGCCTCCAAGTTTGAGAGTCATAGTCCTTCACAGAAGACTAAGCTGTGAATGGGTTCCAATTGACTGGAGAAACCATTGATAATACAGCTCTCACTTTGCTGTTGGCCCAAATGTAAACTTATGTCAATCTGTGATATAAGCCGAGTGTTGGGCTTCAAACTAAATCACACACACACACACACACACACACGCGCGCGCGCGCGCGCGCGCACGCATACATACACCCCCGACTCCCCCACCCCCACCCCCACCCCCCACCCCCCCCACACACACTCACACATATATATGTATAATTATATATGCAGACATATATTCTCTAAGCAAACTTTACGCTGCAAAGATCATCTCATGCAACCCTGTGGGTGGGATGCTTGAGCGAACTCGGCAACACTAAGTTTGCTTGTCGCTAAGAATGTTCTCCACGGTTGATTCCATAATTATTATGCTTAGGGATATTCCTAACTCTAAAGCAGACTTGGCGCAGCAAAGATTCGCCTCATGCAACAACCCCGGCCCTGATATCTGATGTGTGTGTGTGTGTGTGTGGAGAGAGAGGTACAAGGACAGTGTTGACAGTTAAGACTCTAGTCAGTTACTGGGTGGGCGGTGAAGTGATTGATGAGTGGTCAGTGTGTTCACTGACAGTCACACACCACCCCTTCTAGCCCCGTCTGTTTGCATCCAAGCCGCTGGACGTCTCTCTTTCTCTCTCTCTCTCTGTATGTATGTATGTATGCATGTGTGTGTGTGTGTGTGTGTGTGTGTGTGTGTGTGTGTGTGTGTGTGTGTTTGGAGTGATGGCCTAGAGGTAACGCGTCCGAATACAAAGCGAGAGAATCTGAGCCCGCTGGTTCGAATCACGGCTCAGCCGCCGATATTTTCTCCCCCTCCGCTAGACCTTGAGTGGTAGTCTGGACGCTAGTCATTCGGATGAGACGATAAACCGAGGTCCCGTGAGCAGCATGCACTTAGCGCACGTAAAAGAACCCACGGCAACAAAAGGGTTGTTCCTGGCAAAATTCTGCAGAAAAATCCACTTCGATAGGAAAAACGAATAAAACTGCGCGCAGGAAAAAATACCAAAAATGGGTGGCGCTGTAGTGTAGCGACGCGCTCTCCCTGGGGAGTGAAGCCCGAATTTCACACAGAGAAATCTGTTGTGATAAAAAAGATTGTGTGTGTGTGTGTGTGTGTGTGTGTGTGTGTATCTGCACTGCACACACGTTAGCATGCTGATGAGAATGTACTATGCATATATGTCTCGAAGGGCTGCCACAAATGTTTGATTGCTTGTGCGTAGTTGGCTCGTTCCCACATATTTCACGATCAGCATCAATGTCCATACTTTTTTTTGGGAAAATGTATAATGTGTTTGTGAATAACCATCCCATCCGGTTTCTTCTTCTTCTTCTTCTTCTTCGTTCGTGGGCTGCAACTCCCACATTCACTCGTGTGTACACGAGTGGGCTTTTACGTGCATGGCCGCCATGTAGGCAGCCATATTCCGGTTTCAGAGTATACCTTCCGTTTTAAAGCCCTAACCTGCAAGTCTCTCGCAGTCAGACAGACAGAGAGGCAGAAGGGACGTATGTGCTACTTTAGCTTGTGTGTGTGTGTGTGTGTGTGTGTCTGTGCGCGCGAGCGCGCGCATGTGTATGTGTGTCTGTGTTTGCTTGAGTGTTTGTTTGTGCACTGAGTTGTTTATGTATAGTATGTCAAACTTGAATGCATGCACATCCATGTATGTATGATTTTTTTTTGATAATTAAGTGCCACGAGCTGGAAGGTTTCAGCATGGGTCTGCATTGATGCGGCTGTTGTTGTTGTTGTTGTTGTTGTTGTTGTTGTTGTAATTAACACAGAACAAATGCTTTGTGTCGTATCGACAAAAACAACAACAACAAAAAACAGCAAGTAAGAAAGGAGGAAAGAAGGGAGAGGGGTGCAGAGGGGGTGGGGGTGGGGGGAGAGTGGAGGGGGTAAAAAGAATTGCCGCTGACTGCATGAACAGTCAGTTGTGTGGGGCCAGTGCAGGAAAATGTCAGTGAGGGGTGGGTGACCTTGCAGTCAACGACTGGACTCTGGCCCCACGGAGAGTGAGAAGGACTCCCTGGACGGCTGGCTGGCTTGGATGGCTGGCTGGTTGGTTGGTTGGTTGGCTGGTTGGTTGGTTGGCTGGCTGGTTGGTTGGCTGGTTGGTTGGCTGGTTGGTTGGTTGGTTGGTTGGCTGGTTGGCTGGCTGGTTGGTTAGTTGGCTGGCTGGTTGGTTGGTTGGCTGGCTGGTTGGTTGGTTGGCTGGTTGGTTGGCTGGTTGGTTGGTTGGTTGGTTGGCTGGCTGGTTGGTTGGCTGGCTGGCTGGTTGGTTGGCTGGTTGGTTGGCTGGTTGGTTGGTTGGTTGGTTGGCTGGTTGGCTGGCTGGTTGGTTGGCTGGCTGGCTGGTTGGTTGGTTGGTTGGTTGGCTGGTTGGTTGGCTGGTTGGTTGGTTGGTTGGTTGGTTGGTTGGTTGGTTGGCTGGCTGGTTGGTTGGTTGGCTGGCTGGCTGGTTGGTTGGTTGGCTGGTTGGTTGGTTGGCTGGTTGGTTGGTTGGTTGGCTGGCTGGTTGGTTGGTTGGTTGGCTGGCTGGTTGCATGCCAGTTCAGAAGGGGATGGAGTAATGGTGAAGTTGTGTAGTGTCAGCTGTATTTCTTCACACGTCTCCCGATGGACGGGCCTTTCATTTATCACTTTTCTTTTCTTTTCTTTTTTAATTATTCTTTCTTCCTTTCTTGCTTTTTTTTTTTTTGGGGGGGGGGTGTTTTGT
>NC_134878.1:12323139-12325639 GCF_041734735.1 Babylonia areolata | reverse complement strand
AGGTCAACACGTGTGCAGACCTGCTAGTGCCTGAACCCCCTTCCGTGTGTATATGCAAGCAGAAGATCAAATACGCACGTTAAAGATCCTGTAATCCATGTCAGCGTTCGGTGGGTTATGGAAACAAGAACATACCCAGCATGCACACCCCCGAAAACGGAGTATGGCTGCCTACATGGCGGGGTAAAAACGGTCATACACGTAAAAGCCCACTCGTGTGCATACGAGTGAACGCAGAAGAAGAAGGAGGAGTTGTTATTTTATTTTGGATAACTTCGGAACTTTCCCGCTGGACCCCACAACAGCACAGATAAGCGCACTGACTCGTTACACATACAACTTCTGCTTGTGCCGCCATCACCACCACCACCACCACTGCTACTATTCCTGTCACTGCTGCTGCTGCTGCTACTGTTACTACTACTGCTATACTTCCACCACCACAACTGCTGCTGCTGCTACTACTACTGCTATACTTCCACCACCACAACTGCTGCTGCTGCTACTACTACTACTGCTATACTTCCACCACCACAACTGCTGCTGCTACTACTACTACTACTGCTATTCTTCCACCACCACAAATGCTGCTGCTGCTACTACTACTGCTATACTTCCACCACCACAACTGCTGCTGCTGCTACTACTACTGCTATACTTCCACCACCACAACTGCTGCTGCTACTACTACTACTACTGCTATTCTTCCACCACCACAAATGCTGCTGCTGCTACTACCACTATACTTCCACCACCACAACTGCTGCTACTACTACTACCACTACCACTATACTTCCACCACCTCAAATGCTGCTGCTGCTACTACTACTATACATCCACCACCACAACTGCTGCTGCTACTACTACTATACATCCACCACCACAACTGCTGCTGCTACTACTACTATACATCCACCACCACAACTGCTGCTGCTACTACTACTACTACTACTACTATATATCCACCACCACAACTACTACTACTACTACTACTATATATCCACCACCACAACTGCTGCTGCTACTACTACTACTACTATATATCCACCACCACAACTGCTGCTGCTACTACTACTACTACTACTACTATACATCCACCACCACAACTGCTGCTGCTACTACTACTACTACTACTACTATATATCCACCACCACAACTGCTGCTGCTACTACTACTACTACTACTACTACTATATATCCACCACCACAACTGCTGCTACTACTACTACTACTACTACTACTATATATCCACCACCACAACTGCTGCTGCTACTACTACTACTACTACTACTATATATCCACCACCACAACTGCTGCTACTACTACTACTACTATATATCCACCACCACAACTGCTGCTGCTACTACTACTACTACTACTATATATCCACCACCACAACTGCTGCTGCTACTACTACTACTACTACTATACATCCACCACCACAACTGCTGCTGCTACTACTACTACTACTACTACTATACATCCACCACCACAACTGCTGCTGCTACTACTACTACTACTACTATATATCCACCACCACAACTACTACTACTACTACTACTACTATATATCCACCACCACAACTGCTGCTGCTACTACTACTACTATACATCCACCACCACAACTGCTGCTGCTGCTACTACTGCTATACATCCACCACCACAACTGCTGCTACTACTACTACTACTACTTCCACCAACACAACTGCTGCTACTACTACTACTATTACTTCCACCAACACAACTGCTGCTACTACTACTACTACTATACCTCCACCAACACAACTGCTGCTGCTACTACTACTACTATACCTCCACCAACACAACTGCTGCTACTACTACTACTATACATCCACCACCACAACTGCTGCTGCTACTACTACTACTATACCTCCACCAACACAACTGCTGCTGCTACTACTACTACTATACCTCCACCAACACAACTGCTGCTACTACTACTACTATACATCCACCACCACAACTGCTGCTGCTACTACTACTACTATACCTCCACCAACACAACTGCTGCTACTACTACTACTATACCTCCACCAACACAACTGCTGCTACTACTACTACTATACCTCCACCAACACAACTGCTGCTACTACTACTACTATACCTCCACCACCACAACTGCTGCTGCTACTACTACTACTATACCTCCACCAACACAACTGCTGCTACTACTACTACTATACCTCCACCAACACAACTGCTGCTGCTACTACTACTATGCCTCCACCACTACTGCTGTTACTTCTACTACTACTACAACTGCTACTACTACCACTGCTACTGCTAAGACTACAACTGGTATTACTACCACCACCCTACCATCCCCCCACAACTCGACCACCACCACCACCAAAAAAATCACCGTACCACCTCCATCCCCCCTCGCCCCCCCCCCCCCCCCCCCCACACACACACCACCACCACCCCCACCAACCAACACTTTGGTGCACATTGTTTTAATGTCTCACCCTCACATAGATA
>NC_134878.1:12310639-12315639 GCF_041734735.1 Babylonia areolata | reverse complement strand
TATCTTTCACATCTGAGTATTGTTCTTCAGTCCTCACTTCACACCACGGCAGATTTGTATTTGTATTTCTTTTCTCTTTTTTTTATCACAATATATAGATTTCTCTGTGTGAAATTCGGGCTGCTCTCCCCAGGGAGAGCGCATCGCTACACTACAGCGCCACCCTCTTTTTTTTGTATTTTTCCCTGCGTGCAGTTTTATTTGTTTTTCCTGTCGCAGTGGATTTTTCTACAGAATTTTGCCAGGAACAACCCTTTTGTTGCCGTGGGTTCTTTTACGTGCGCTAAGTGCATGCTGCACACAGGACCTCGGTTTATCGTCTCATCCGAATGACGAGCGTCCAGACCACCACTCAAGATCTAATGGAAGGGGAGAAAATATCGGCGGCTGAGCTGTGATTCGAACCACCGCGCTCAGATTATCCCGCTTCCTAGGCAGACGCGTTACCTCTAGGCCATCACTCCACTTATAGATGAATAAATCCGACCTCAGGGAACTGCCGATGAGCTCAGAGGATGTCCTGTTCGCACGCAGTCCTTGAAAAATTGTCACAGATAGGTTTTCTCTTAACTTTAAAATGTTGGATAGTCTCTTGACTCTCGAACATAAGTGGCATCAATAATTATATTGATTGGTTGACGGATCTAGTCATTGTATGATCTGAGATCCTAAAAGGCGAAGTGATTGCATTACTGACGGGTTGTAACATCTGTATATTAAACAATGCGAATACAAATGGGAGGCCGTGGCAGTGGAATACGCGTTTGACTTCTGATCCAGTGTCCATCAGTGTCCAGGATTCGAGGACCCGTTTCAGCAGGGTGTCATGTCGTTGGGAAAGGCGCTTTACCCCGATTTGAACTCCACGGCCAGGTGTGAATGGGTTCCTGCCCGAAGGAGAGACCTCGGCTCTGCCTTCCTGTGCGTAGCCATTGTATTTGTATTTGTATTTCTTTTTATCACAACAGACTTCTCTGTGTGAAATTCGGGCTGCTCTCCCCAGGGAGAGCGCATCGCTACACTACAGCGCCACCCATTTTTTTTGTATTTTTTCCTGCGTGCAGTTTTATTTGTTTTTCCTATCGCAGTGGATTTTTCTACAGAATTTTGCCAGGAACAACCCTTTTGTTGCCGTGGGTTTTTTTACGTGCGTTAAGTGCATGCTGCACACGGGACCTCGATTTATCGTCTCATCCGAAAGACTAAGCGTCCAGACCACCACTCAAGGTCTAGTGGAGGGGGAGAAAATATCAGCGGCTGAGCCGTGATTCGAACCAGCGCGCTCAGATTCTCTCGCTTCCTAGGCGGACGCGTTACCTCTAGGCCGTCACATCCACATTGTCACATTGGATGCACTTTAATAATTAAATACAGTGGCTTTTTTTTGTTTTTTTTTTTTTTTTTTTTTTACCCGGTATCAGTCGATTTACTCTTTGCGTCCGGATATCCTCGCGTGCATCTGAAGCGTATCAAATTACAATGGCGTGTGTAACGGTGCAGAAATGGCTGTTCTTACTTCCTGGCCTGAAAGCAAAAAAACTATATCGGTTGCTTCACAAATGAACAAGATTCGCGAAGTGAACGGGGTTCTTTCAAACAAGTCGGGTTGCTTTCTGTGGTTGCACATTGAAAAAGGCCCCCCCCCCTGTCCCCCCAACCCCCAACCCCTTCCCTCTTCCATGTCTTGGTCTCTCTTGGATTGTGTGTGTGTGTGTGTGCGTGCGTGCGCGCGCGCGCGTGTGTGTGTGTGTGTGTGTGCGCGCGCGCAAAGCTCATCTCTATCAAATAGACATTGATATCGTCTGCCCACTTGTTTCGCTTTCTGCCTGGTCTCCTTTTCCGCTGTACTGTCTACCCTGGAGGATGGTCTTGGAGAGCCAATCAGATGTTGTCACGTGGCCATACCATCTCTTTTTCCTTCTTCTTTTTTTTTCTTTTTTTTTTTTGTTTTGATATAGTCTTTTACCGACCAAGGTACTACTATCCTGATGCGGTAATACTGCATTTTGCAGCTCTTCGTCTCTCTGTCTCTGTCTCTGTCTGTCTATCTCTCTCTCTCTCTCTCTGTCTCACACACACACACACACACACACGCACGCACGCACGCACGCGTGCATTCAAGCCTTACACAACGCACCAACGCATACCTAAACTAATTTTTACGATCAGTACATCAGCAAACAGACACAGAGACAGACAGACAGACAGACAGACAGACAGAAAGGTGTTAGCGCAAAGAGAGATAGAGAGACACAGAGAGTGGACGGAACCTCCCAGAAGAAAGAACGCTCAAAGTCATTCTGATGCCGACCCACAGGACAGACAGGCTAAGAGAGAGAGGGGGGGGGAGAGGGAGAGAAAGGGGGAGAGGGAGAGGGAGGGAGAGGGAGAGAGAGGGAGAGAAAGAGAGAGAGAGAGGGGGGGGGCCGTGACAGGAAAAAAAAATAGAGAAAGGAAAGCGCGCGTGCACGCATGTGCCCAATCGTTGGCTGCCTGTACCATAGTGAGATGGCTCAGATTTGTCACACACAGGCCGCCCCTATTGCAAGCGCAAGGGCGGTGATAATTGGAGCAGCGCTTTGGCTGGGACGTTCCAGTGTCAAGTTGGATACAACTGTCAAGAGAGAGAGAGAGAGAGAAAGAAAACGAAAACAAAACAGAACCAAACACAAAAAAGCACAAGACACACTCTCTCTCTCTCTCTCTCTCTCTCTCTCTCTCTCTCTCTGTACTCGTGCAAGGGTTTTGGTTTTTCATACACGTAGTTCTGAGAGGACGGTGGGGGTGGTGGTGGTGGTGGGGGGGTTGTATTGGGACGTGGTGGATGGGGGAGGTGTAAGAGATGAGTGATTCATATATAAAAATAAATAAATAAATAAATAAATAGATAAATAAAACAAATTAAAAAAAACAACCCTGACTGGCACTTGTGTCTGGGAGAGAGAGGGTGGGGAAAAAAAGAAAAGGGGGCGGGGTTGAAGGCTGGAGATAGAGAGAGACCGACAGAGGAGAGAGAGAAAGAGAGAGACTTGATTTTTTTTTTTATATCAAAACTAATAAAAGAGCTAATATTGTTGAATGGTTCACCATGTAATCGAAAACTAACACACGGCAGCAAGCAAGGGCGCGTTGAGATCAGATACTAATGGTGATAAGTATTGTCAATATGATTATTTTCAGTTCATCCTGTTCTTGAACTCACTTGCATCCTCATGCGTTTATGTGACGTGATCAGATTTAAAACAGCTGTGACAAAATAAAGGTGTGGGTTTTTTTTTCCTTCTATCATTTGGAAAGTGTCTTACCTGTAACTGAACTGTATTTCACTTTGTAAAATATAAGCGGAACACCATGCTCTCCGTTTCTGTCTGTCTGTCTGTCTCTGTCTCTGTCTGTCTGTCTCTCTGTCTCTCTCTCTCTCTCTCTCTCTCTCTCTGTCCATTGTTATTGCAGTATATTTCTTCGTCAGTTATTCTTTTACTTTTTCCCCCCCCCCACAGTCACTCCCATACTAAAAAAAAAAAAAGAAAAAAAAAGAAGCAGTAAAATAGAATGTTCACATGAGTTGCAGCTTTAATGAATTTAATGATGAGTTGACAGCCCCCATGCCTGTCTCCATCTGCCCCTCCCACTTCTTTGTCCCTCTCTGCTGGACACTGGCGGCCCTCACTGCACTGTCCTTTCCTTGGGCCCTGGGGAGAGGACTCTTGTGGGAGCGAGGGGGGGGGGGGGGCGGGGGGGGGGGGGGGGCAGTTCGGAAATGCCGTAACCTACCTTGTCAACGCCCACCCTTTCTTCGCTCTTGGTGACCTCGTGGTAAAGTGTCTGCCCAGGAAGCGAGAGGATCTTAGCTCACAGGTTTGAATCTCACACTCACCAGTACTTACCTCTCCCTCCGCCACAAGACCTTGAGTGGGCTGGTCTGGAAGCTAGTTAGAATTCGGATGAGACAAAAAAAAAAAAAACCGAGGCACCGCGTATAGCATGCATGCACATAGTGAACGTGAAAGAAACTCACGGCCAAAAGAGAGTTGTCCCTGGCAAAAACTATGTAGAAAATTCCACTGTGATAGGAAAACAACTACACTTACCAGCAGAATAAAGAACAAAGGGTGTGGTGCTGTATCGTAGCGACGCTCTCTCACTGAGAAGAGCAGCCCGAATTTCTCACAGAGAAATATGTTGTGACAAAATGTAATACAGTAGGCCTGCAGCACAGTGCTTTTCAATGCAATACAACACTATGCGATACAATACAATACACTACAACGCAATACAACAATACAAAACAGTACAATACAATACATATTTCACCCTAAACTTGGTGATGGGCGTTCACTGGGCACTTTGTCCTTCATGAGAGCCCTACTCTGTAAAGATCTATCCCATGCGCGAGACGTCTAGAGCTTATTAAACTCGCGATATTAATCAGCAGGATTGGTTTCCGGCACTATGATGTTTTCACTGAAAAACTGATTTTGCCAGAGGCACACCCAACGCTCCCTGCAAACCGTGTAAACAGAACACCAGCAACTGAAACAAGACACTGAGTCACGTCCTGATTGCAGTGGGGGTTTTTTTGTGTGTGTGTTCTTGTTGTTGTTGTTGTTGTTGTTTTTTGGGGGGGTTGTTTGTTTGTTTGTATCGCCAATGGCTCATCGACATTCTTATGAAGACTTTCTCTTGTTTAACTCAAGAACTAAAATCCGTACTGCATTGTAGAGCTGTTAACACGACCACAAAACAGCAAACTGGATTATCGTTTCATGACCGTTTCTTGAAAGAGGGGGCGGGGATGCGTTTACAATGTGTTTTACTCTATGGGTAGTTGTTGTTCTTGTTTTTTTGTGTTTGTTTGGGTTTTTGTAGTTTGTTTGTTTTTTTAAACACGGCTTGGGGTAGGTGTTTAGGAGGTACTGGACGCTCACGGGGTAGTTTACAGTACTTGCCTTGTCCCGTGTAGAGGCGAGGGTGGGGGCGGGGGCGGGGGAGGAGGGAGG